>NC_137682.1:31656542-31681542 GCF_963989245.1 Nansenia antarctica | reverse complement strand
TGAAGGCTGAACGTGGAACAGCTATGACGGCCAAGGCTCAGCAGGGTTCACTTCTTTTTCAACTTCCACTATTCTATTCCCATTCCATTCAATTCCATATGACAATCTTTAAATAAAGGACTAAAGCCCTGTCCGGACGGCATATAAATTACCTGAGGACCTCGGTAATATATGTTTAACCTGGGGTAATTCGGTAATTTTTATCCCGTCCGGACCGACCATGTCAGTGATTTACTCCGGGGACCCCAGTAATTATTCCGGCTGGAATTACCTACTGTTTTTCAGCAAACCCTGAGGTCCTCAGGTAATTTTATTACCGTCCGGATTGACATGTCAGTAATTGGTACGCATTATATGATTTTGCGCGATATTAATACTAGAATTTACCGTTTTGACCGGGGTAGCTCTGTGCAAACAATGGATGTGGATGACATTATTAACTCCCTTGAATCTCCACTATCGGATAACCAAACCACCTAAAAGGTTAATCGACGACGACGATGTAAGTGACGATGGACTGATTTCTTCTTCTGAACCAGTTCTAGCGAATTTACCTAATTAGCTTGTAAACTGTGCAGTTTGTATGGTCTGGATCTAGCACTCTATAAATCACGGTGTCTGACAACACACAGGGATGAAGTTAAGGGTGGGAATCGCAAGGTAACTCACGTATTGATAACCGTACAATATTACCCCCCGATAATCTATACATTGTAAGAGAAAATTCATCAACGATACATCCCAATATCTGTTAACTGATATTTCATAACGTGGTTCCAGTGTTAGCAGCATTCGGCAGAAACCTTCGTTTTCCACACCCCTGTACCGGCGAAGGTCCTTGAATGAATGAATGAATGAATGAATGAATGAATGAATGAATGAATGAATGAATGAATGAATGAGCCCTCTGGGAGTTAAAGTTTGTTTTGAAATATAATCGTTCGAGACTTTAGATCTCGTATCTGTTTTTCCCCGCTTTGCGCCATTTCAGCCATTCATCTTCTTAATTTTAATAACATCAAAACATTCTGATAGAACATCGACATGCTAGAAACACATAACTACACATAATTAGATGCTCACACAGCCCCAAACGCGAACACATCCCAAAACGAAAGTATTTACAAATTATGAGTATTTCGTGATCGTTAAACTGCTGTTTATTATATCGAGTGGGTACTTTAAAACATAAAGTTTCGTGTTATGAAAAAAACGAGTCTGCGAGTGGTGTCGGCTGCGTTCGTAAATTCGCTCTGGAAATCTGATCAGCAGTCATGCCTCTTGTCCAATCAAATGACTTGTTGTTGCTACACGTGCGTTGTGTTGTGGGTCTGACAAAATATCCGGCGGGAACAGCTTCTTCTTCTGTGATGTTAAATGGCAACTTGCACGCGAAACGCAAACATGCATGGAGATGTTTTATTCCATCCGGATCTGTCATTAAAATCACTGGGGTCCTAGGGTAAAACAAATATTACCGAGGTCCTCAGGTAATTTATATGCCGTCCGGACAGGGCTTAAAGTCCTTTATTTAGTTGTAACTATACAACCATGGTGATTTGTGAGAGTGTATTGACTTTGTATTGATGGGAGTTGTGAGTGTGTAAGCGCTTCTTTCTCTTTTTGTTTTTTATTCCTTTATTAGTGAAAATGCATTACATAGAAGACAAACACGTTTGACATAATGAACAGATATACAGACAATAAAAGATAAGTTACGGTAATTATGTGTGTTGATATAAAAGTCTGAGCAGGGGTCTTAGGTTGGAGTGTGAGAGAAGTGTGTCACATTTGGCGGAGAAGTGTATAATAATAATAATTTAAAAATAAATGTATAACAATAATAATAATAATAATAATAATAATATTAATAATAATATATATTCCTTTTTAAAGACAGTGTTGTTGTAATAGTGATAATAGATATGACAAACAGCAATATTGCTAATAATAACTGTAATAGAATAGCACGAGGTGTAATATTTCTGTAAAAAAAAATACTGTATAATATAACACAATACTACAATATTACAATACATACTAATATAATAACATAATAAAACAATACAATAACACAGATAATAACACAATATAATACAATATATAATACAGTATAATACAGTACAACACAACAATGACTACTATACTACTATACTACTTGATATTACACCTATATGCCCCTTATCCTCCTTCCTTCTATGATTGGCTGAGTCCGCCTTGGAGAGCTGTCCTGATTGGCTGAGTCCGCCTTGGAGAGCTGTCCTGGTCGTTACTCCGCCCCCTCTGCCGAGCCAGGGAGGGACGTGGACCGGCACCTGCTTCCTCCGAAGCATGCAAAGTCGTTAGCCACCTGCCAATGAGGAGTATCACTGGGAGGACATAGCACAGGGACGATCGCGCTATTCCCCCTAGTTCCTCTTCCCCGCGAACAGGCGCCTCCATCCACCAGAGGAGGTGCTGGTGCAGTGACACGGGCACAAGCGTTCCAGAGAGAGCTTGCCCCAAGCTGCGACCAGACGCAGAGCTCTCAATGATTTAGGGCGCTGGACTGGCCCCGCTGCACATTCCCTGCTCTCTCCTGCCTTGGACGACCCCCAGGCCTGGATTGTCACTCCCTGCTTTCTTTCTTTGACCAGCCATTTGTTTTGTCTCCATTCTTTTTCATTGTGCATTCCTTCCCCCGAAAGGGGAGTGAGTGTGTAAGCTCTGATGGATCAGGCTTCGTGGGGAGGAACAGAGGAGACAAACTGGCAAATGTTGATCTTGGCCTCAGTGAGGTTGGATGTACTCAGAGCACACCAGTGGTTGAAGAGGGGAGCCCATCATGCTGGGACAACAACTCGGGGGAGTTAAGAGAGTTTGTCTGGCAGAGTGATCGAGCTTTACAGGGATACAAGTCACTTAGTCATCCCTACAATGACAGCCACGTGATACCAGACCAATAAATGATGGCTAACACCAGTGTGTTTTATCGCCCAGTGAAAACGAATTAGACTGAACAGGTGTTGTTTTATGGAGGTCATTAGTTGTTGGGCTTTTGGCCGGGTGCGTCCCATCGCTAATGCCAGATGAGTGGGGGAACAACTCAAACATGATCAATGGAGGAATTGCCACTATCAGTATTTTTGTATGCAGTAAATCCATCCATTACAATTAGGAGGTGGTTTGTAAACATATGGGTTGGCTAAATTGAATTGAGATATTTAAGGTTTTAAAGCCCAGCAAGTGAATGGCATCAAAGGTATTCAATCCTGCAATGTGTGTTCATGCTGGTCCACTCACCTATCAGTGCTAGTGGGGGAAGTTTCCCGACACTCTTGCCCTTGTCCAGCACTCTCTCCCACTTGTAGTTGATGGGGTCTGAGCCGTCGCTGGACTTGCAGCTCAGCTTGACGTCGCTGCCTTCCAGAAGCTTGCCGTCCCTCCAGCAGCGCGGCTTGGAGGGCTTCACTGTGGAGCGACATGTTAGTACTGAATCATACATCATACAGTGTACGTACGTCTCATAGTACTGAATCATACATCATACAGTGTACGTACGTCTCATAGTACTGCATCATACATCATACAGTGTACGTACGTCTCATAGTACTGCATCATACAGTACGTCTCATAGTACTGCATCATACATCATACAGTGTACGTACGTCTCATAGTACTGCATCATACAGTGTACGTACGTCTCATAGTACTGCATCATACATCATACAGTGTACGTACGTCTCATAGTACTGCATCATACAGTGTACGTACGTCTCATAGTACTGCATCATACAGTGTACGTACGTCTCATAGTACTGAATCATACAGTACGTCTCATAGTACTGAATCATACAGTACGTCTCATAGTACTGCATCATACATCATACAGTGTACGTACGTCTCATAGTACTGCATCATACAGTACGTCTCATAGTACTGCATCATACAGTGTACGTATGTCTCATTACTCTAGTCCAGGGATTCTGCAAGTGGGCTGCCAAATCATGGGCAAAAAAAAAAAGTATTTTTTATTTTTTACAAAAACGTTCTAATAAAAAAACAAAAATCATGGTAGTTTTTTTTGTTTTTTTTTAATCTTTTAAAAATGCATCATCAATGTGATACTACTAGGCCTACTGCACTCTATGTATGATGATTGTATGACGATGCATATGAAATATCCAATCAGAATAAGAGAATAATGATGAGACACCCCAAAAAGTGTACGTGTGCGTAAAATGCCTGTGTGGGCCGCGAATACTTTTGAGATTTTTAATTGGGCCTTGAGTCCAAAAAGGTTGGGAACCGCTGCTCTAGTGCATAGGCAAATGGTATGTTGCACATGACAAGCAAAATCATAATGTTGATGTGAGAATGAAGGCATACAGTGGGAAAAAAACATGTAGCTTGCTTCATATTCATGGAAGTCATTGCCGTGGTCAACAGTAGGATCAGGGGCCCCTAGTACAGTTTCTCTACTACAAATTAAAACAAATAAAAACATGAATACAATAAAAACGTAATTCTTCCGTCTTCTTCTAGCATTTTGACTGCCAATGGCCTCTGGCCCCGAGCATAGGTACTTTTTCTTGCGATGAAAAGATAGGTGGATAGATGACTGGTGGATAGATGACTGGTGGATAGATGATTCACTTACTTAGACAAATGTATTTGCTGTAAGTCGCTTTAGACAAAGGCGTCTGCTAAATGATAGAAATGTAAATGAAAATGTCGAGGCCCTGGGCCAAGATGGATAAGACTATAGAATGCACATCTACAGGTCAGCAGACCGAGTCCTCTGGCCCTGCACTGCACTGAATCCTCTGGCTCCTTTGAAACAGCTGCTCCTTCTTTCTCCTTCTTTCCCTCCATCCCACCGTCGTTTCCCTCGTTAGTGGACTTATGAACATGCTGCTTGTGTAAGGGTTAGGGATAGGATATAATGAGAGGGCTGAGGAGAGGACAGAGGCTTCTGCTGTACATCTCACAGCTCTGTCAAGGCCAGTTAGACCTCTCTGCAGCAGGAACAGTCTGAGAGCTTGTACGTACACACACACACACACACACACACACACACACACACACACACACACACACACACACACACACACACACAGACCCAGGCCTGGACCCAGCCAGCAGCCAGCTTCGTTTCTCAAAATCTAAAGTGTCACCACAAAGCTGAGGGCAATTTGTAAAAATGGAGGCACTAACTCACTTCATGCCTTCATGCAGGAGAGGGGAAAGAAGAGATGAAGGATTAAGACTGTTCCATAAGAGAACTGATCACCGGCCGCTCAGCTAATCTCCCATGGGGCCTCAATTTACTTCCGCTAAAAAGTGCTGTGCATTTAAACCATGTTCATGTGTAAAGACCGCTTACACTCGGCCCATGACGCATCTTTCATCTGGGACAAATATGGCAAGTGTGTGTATTAATAAAGTGGCTTGGTTAAGGTTTAGTTGAGGCTGACAACTGGAACCAATATTGTCTGGTCCATAATAGGGCCAGCTAGGGTCATACAGTTGGCTGAGAGGCCCATGTTCTGGCTACCAGATCTGGACCAGCCGTGGACCATAATTCATGGCTGTATTGTGAGCCGAGTGTAAGGAGGCTGTGTGGCCCATCACTGGACCAAACCAGTCTCATTTCCACGAATGCTAGGGGTCTCAATGTCCCACATAAAAGGACCACTGTTTTAGAATTCTGGCGCTAGGAAAACGTTGACTTTGCTATGGTTCAGGAAATCACATCTACTCCTTAAAGACGCTGGCCGCTTTGCAAATAAGCTTTATCACCCTATTGCTTTTTCCTCTGCACTTGCCAAAACCAAGGTTGTGATGGTAGTCTGCAAGAGCAAACAAAATGTTTATCTCATTGGCTCTTGGGTGGACAAGGAGCGATGGTTGGCAATTGCTAAGATACGGAGAGATGGACAGAATATTGCATTGATCTCTGCTTACGCTCCGAACAATTTCGATGCTGGTTTTTTATGACCTATTAACCAAAACTATCCTAGATCTCGTGGGTTTTCGCCTGGTTTTGGGTGCAGATTTTAATGCGGTTTGGGATAGCAATATTGAAAGAACGGGCAAAGCACAGAGCAGGGACCAACGTCTCGCCTCTGATGCTTTACGCCAGTGGCCAGGCCATACTGGTATGGTTGACATTTGGTGCCTGGTGAACCCTTCCATAAAAGATTATTATTTTTTCTCAGGCAGACATAGATCCTTCTCAAGGATACATGTTCTCTTCCCGTCTAAAGACTTATTCCAAAACGTTCAAATTGGTTTCTATATACCAGTTACATGGTCTGATCACAAACCCATATGCTGCTCTGTCCTCATAAGGGTTCAACCCTCCAGAGCTCCCAGAAGGCGATTCAATTCCTCGCTCCTGCATGATGAATAATTACAAGTCTCAATTTGAGAACAACGGAGGTGAGTTTTTAGAGTTCAATAAGGGTGAAGGGCTTTATCAGAAACACCACCTTACGTGCAGCTAAATTGGAAGCGCTCGAAATGAAGTATGCTGCTCTTGATGCTACTCTACAATGCTGCTACAGCGATACTGTTGCTCTAGAAAAAGTACTAATTAAAAAAGAAATAAATTATCTTTTGAGACGCCGCTCAGAATTTCTCATGCACAGGACGAGGCAGAATAATTACTTTCTCTCTGCCAGACCTAGCCACCTATTACTCATGAGACTTGCGGACACTAACAAACATGTTGCTGAAATGTTTAGCGTCACCATCCATAGATGGCACTGTTTTGACTGATCGCAAGAGCATGAAGGCAGCCTTTGCCTCTTTTTATAAGCAGCTGTATAGCTCAGAAACTGGCTTTGACAAAGCTGCATGTGAAAGCTTTCTGTCTAATGTCCATATGAAGCGCATCACTGATAGTGAAGCTGAACATTTAAATGCACTTGTTACACAAGATGAATGGATGAAAGCAGCGTCAGATATGCGCAACGGCAAATCAGCAGGTCCAGATGGCATTCCGCCGGTGTTCTACCTTGCTTTTTGATCCCGGCTTGGCCCTCTGCTCACAGAGATGGTATTGTATTCAGTCAAATGTGAATGTGTGAATTACAGGCACTTGTCCCTCTTGAACGCGGACCTTAAACGTTATGCCAAGGTGCTGGTGCGGTGCCTTCAGGGTCACATGACAAAACTAGTGCATTGCGATCAGACAGGCTTCATTAAATCCACACAAGCCTCGGACAATGTAAGAATGTCATAGATGGGGTTCACAATTCGCCTACTCCGGCTGCAGTTCCTTCGGCTGGATACAATGAAGGCCTTTGAAGTGGAAACAAATTGGGGCGCATGATGTTTTTCAGAATTGTCTGGTTTCTGACATTGAGAATGACCTAAATTCTACTATTGAACTTCTAGGCGTGATGTTGCTGCTCACCACTTGCTGTCTGTCCTTCAAAAAGCTATTTGTCTATTCAAGATATGCAGAGACACATTTAACACTAAGCCAGTTAAAACTAAGCCTTTAAAAACAGATCTGCCAAGCTTCTGTGTATTGGGAAAAAGACAAAACCCAAACAAACAAAACAAAATGGAGAAAAAAAAACAAGAGTGTCCTTGCCTCCACTAATGCTCCCTTACAGGCTTAGTCATAGTGATGAAACCTCATAAGTTAACATTTCTATCTTATGCAATGATAGCTAACTCTGGGGGAAATAGTTGAAATCCAAATTCTGTATTATCTTTCTTAAAACTGACAGAAGTCAATCCACAATGTCATCCATTCTTTGAGATGCATGAACACACCGACATTTTTTTGTTTTATGGGCTTTACTCCACCCCACATCTCAGGGCATATCTAAAAAAAATAAAAAAGCATAACAAACGTAAACAATAGCAACTGAAAAATCTAATCACTGCCTTCTGAAGCAAATAATCATTTGATCAGTCAGCATGACAGAGGAAATGCGCTGGGCTAATTTGCCATTGCTTAGCGGTGTGAGAGCAGACTCACCGAGCACTATGACGTTGACCTGGCTCCAGTGGTACTTCCCTCCAGTCTTCACCTTGCAGTAATACTCCCCAGAGTCGGTCAGCAGCAGGTCACTGATGAGCAGGGAGGCGTCTCCGTTCAGGTAGTCCCCTGCAAAAGACAGCCGACTAGCCTCACTGGTCACCTCGTTGGTGTAAATATGGCCCCCGAAGAAAGTGATGATCTGGATTTGGGTGAGACATAATGAAAAATGCAATCTGGTTATTTCAATCTTTCTTTTTTTTGTTTTCTTTTTTTTCTCTCTCTCTCTCTCTCTCTTTCTCTCTCTTTCTCTCTACACAAACACACACACACACACACACACACACACACATACACACAGCTGTCACAGTAGCATATTACTCAAGACTAGTGAGAGCCTGCAGATGGGGACTGCTAAGTGCTGGTGCCACAGCGCATCAGTGCCACAGGAGCTGGGAGTACCTGCTGTGCTCGCAGGTGACAACTGGCCATTTACACACACACACACACACACACACACACACACACACACACAAACACACGCACACACACACACACACACACACACACACACACACAAACACACACACACACACACACACACACACACACACATCCCTGCTATATGCACTGTGACATGGTCCAGCACAGCTGGGCTGTGTGGGTCATGTTATTATGCATTAGCCTTAGGGAGCAATGTTTATGAGAGAGAAAGAGGGGGACTTCTAGCATTGTGACTGTCAATGGCACCTGGTCCTAGCATCATTTGTTCTTATGATGACTGATGTATAGCTGATCACTTACTTTAGACATACAGTGGGGATACAAAGAAATGAACAGTCTATAATTGTAATGGTAGGTTCATTTTAACAATTAGAGACGGAATATAAAAAGAAATCCCAGAAAATCACGTGTGATATATATGAATTTAGAAAAAATATTTGTGTTTTATTGAGTAAAATAAGTATTTCACCCCCTAGCAAACAGCAAGAATTCTGGCTCCCACAGACCGGTTATGTGACCATGAGGCACACAGATTAGTCCTCTCACTTTAAGAAAGTACTCCTAATCTCAACTCGTTACCTGTATAAAAGACACCTGTCCACAGAATCAATCAATCAATCAGATTCCAACCTCTCCACTATGGGCAAGACCAACGAGTTGTCTAAGGACATCAGGGACAAGATTGTAGACCTGCACAAGACTGGAATGGGCTACAAGACCATTGGCAAGCATCTTGGTGAGGAGGAGAATACTGTTGGTGCAATTATTCGAAAATGGAAGAAACACAAATTGACCATCAATGTCCCTCGGTCTGGGGCTCCATGCAAGATCTCACCTTGTGGGGTGACGTTGATCATGAGAAAGGTGAGGGATCAACCCAGAACTACACAGGAGGAGCTTGTTAATGATCTCAAGGCAGCTGGGCCCACAGTCACCAAGATGACCATTGGTAACCATGGTAACACACTACACCGTAATGGATTGAGACACTGCAGCGCCTGCATGCTCCCCCTGCTCAAGAAGGCACATGTACAGGCCCGTCTGAAGTTTGCCAATGAGCACCTGGATGATTCAGAGGAGGCTTGGGAGAAAGTGCTGTGGTCAGATGAGACCAAAATCGAGCTCTTTGGCATCAACTCGACTCGTCGTGTTTGGGGCTGTTTCTCTGCTAAGTGGACAGGAGGACTTCACCGCATTGAGGGGAGGATGAACGGGGCCATGTACTGTGAAATCTTTCGGTGAGAACCTCCTTCCCTCAGCCAGGACACTGAAAATGGGTCATGGATGGGTGTTCCAGCATGACAATGACCCAAAACATACGGCTAAGGCAACAAAGGAGTGGCTCAAGAAGAAGCACATTAAGGTCATGGAGTGGCCTAGTCAGTCTCCGGACCTTAATCCCATAGAAGATCTGTGGAGGAGCTGAAGCTTTGAGTTGCCAAGCGACAACCTCCAAACCTTAAGGAATTGGAGAGGCTCAAGCGGAGTGGGCCATCCCCTCCTGGGATCGGCACAAACCTGGTGACCAACTACAAGACACGTCTGACCGCTGTGCTGCCAACAAGGGTTTCTCCACCAAGCACTGAGTCATGTTTTGATAGGGGGTGAAATATGTATTTTACTCAATACAAAACTAATAATTTTTTCAAAATTCATATAATGTTATTTTCTGGGATTTATTTTTATATTCTGTCTCTCACTGTTAAAATGAACCTACCATTACAATTATAGATTGTTCATTTCTTTGTAAGGGGGTAAACTCATAAAATCAGCAGGGGCTGAAATACTTGTTTTCCCCACTGTATGTACTTAGAAGTCATTGTGGATAAAGTGTCTGCTAAATGTCAAAAATGTAAATGTAAATGGGACTGGATTGTGTGGAATGAAACCGAGTCTATGTCCAGGTTAGTGGCAGTGATTCCTGTCCCTGCCATGGTTCTCACCTCTGTGCCTCTGACACATGCAGCCTGGACACTCAGTAAGAGAGGATACATCACAAGTAGGGCAAGGATTGTAGGGCAAGGATTGGAAGCTTTCAAAGTGTCATTGAAATCTGATAGTTTAACAAGATATGCTTATTTGAATGCTGGTACACCTCAAACCAAATACCGGAGAAAATCGCCCTGAATCAAAACAGACGCGTTTGCTACTATCACGTTGGTAGCTAGCTAGCAGCTAAGAAATAACATTGCTATGAACATCTACCTGCATGTTTCGCACATCACAACATGCTGATAGAACATCAACATGCTAAAAACACATAACTAAATGGTAGCCTAAAACGACTGACTTATATAGCACGTTATTCCAAAGCACTTTACAATGCTTGATTTATTATGCCTATGTCTTGTGCTGCAATGCAATTTCAGGATCCGAAGCCTAAGAATTTTACTCTGTTACACTTGTGTAATATGACATAACAAATAAACTTGAAAACTTGAAACAATGGCCTCTCATTCACCCATTCACACACCAATGGCGGCAAGCTACCATGCAAGGTGCCGGCCGATCATTGGGAGCAACTTGGGGTTCAGTGTCTTGCCCAAGGTCACCTCGACATGTGGCCAGCCAGGGTTTGAACCACTGATCTGCTGACCTTGTAATCATTAGATGCCTGCTCTACCTCCTGCGCCACAGCCGGCATCCGACTTAATGTGAAAATGTGAATACATTTCAGCGTTGTTGAAAATCAATGACACATCGCTAGCCAATTAGCATTGTTAGCTTGTTTTGTGTGCCTGCTAACAATATAAAGTAGTGTTATAGTTAACTAGGTAGCAGTGGGGATTACTCAACGAATCCATTGCGTTGCAGTATTTTGGCTCGACTAGCGAGTTTGTCAACAACGTTGAAATGTATGTTGTGTTTCAAAATAAAAGTCCAATTGATTGATTGGTGGCCGACATGCGGACCAAAACATTAAAACGTGTCACAAATTACTTCCAAAGATAGAGGAAATCACTTTCGTCTGACAAGTCGAGTTGAGATTTCACATCTCATGGTTATGTCATACTAGCCTACATTAAAAGAAAAAAAAAAAATAAAAAAAAAAATAATATATATATATATATATATATATATATATATATATATATTTGAATTAATCTTAAGACAGGGTTAGATAATTCAACCAGGTCATAGGATGTATCCATTGTTATTCTATTTCCAGCAGACAACTCTCAATTTAAACCATGTACATATTCTATTTTCACAGCTGGTGTGATGTCCATTGATTTCTTTATTTAGTTACTGGGTCTCAGGTTTATGCAAGAGAAATCTGCCTACTACTCTATAAGAGAAATCTGCCTACTACTCTATGTCGATATTGGAACACTTCAAGGAATCTGAAAAAGGCTAACAGATTTCTTTGTTGCGACACACAGAACGTGTGGTGTGGAGCTGGGAGAGGGCTGGAGGAACTGTGGGAGGTAGAAGTAAAGGACAGAGCTAGTTTAAAGCTAGAACAACATTTTGTGAAATACTGTTCCATGGAGAAATGCACTAGAGAAAGAGAGACGGGGGGGGGGGGGGGGGTGCATGCATGCGCGTGTGTGTGTGTGTGAGAGAGAGAGAGTGAAATACAGAAAGAACTAGCAGCTTTCTTACCACTCTCTGCTTGGAGTTGGGCTTCTGCAGCAGCCACTCGATGTCAAGGAACTGCGCATTGGACTGCCAGAACTGATGGTGGCATGGCAGCGTGGCGTTGTCCCCGACAACCTTCTTCATTTCTGTCTGGGCGTCAGCCATCAGCAGGCTCAGCAGCACTAGGAGAAAGAGACCAGAGTCACTATCAGAGAGAAGCCACCACACAGAACAAACACAGTCAGATGAGAGGGACCACAGGGAGCAGAACCAGTCCTAATGTGAGAAACCAGAATCAGGACCACAATGACATCCTGAATACAAACCCTAATAGGACACGGAATAAACATTAGATATATAACAATATAACATTAATCAGAATCACAATGACAGGAACCAGAACCACTTTGAGACAACTACACAGATAGTTTTTTATTTATTAAATGTTGCACTTTATACGGTAAACTTTTAATAATACGTGTTGTATTTTATTTATTGTGGGCAGTCCCACTCATATTTTTCATTTTATTGGATAGAGTTAGTGATGATAAACAGGAAAGTAAGGAGAAGAGGGGATGTCAGCAGGGCCCGAGCACCAGGTGTAAAATAAAGTGCAATTACACTTTTTTCAGCTCTTTCCCTGATGATGGCACTCCGCTCGTACTATTAGGTGACTTCAATTTCCAATCTGAGAAGCTTCTCTCATCTGGAGTACTTGACCTTCTCCTCTCCTTCGGCCTTACCCTGTCCCCCTCTCCTCCGACTCATAAGGCAGGCAATCAGCTCGACCTTGTCTTCACCAGATCTTCCCACACTTCCAACCTTACCGTTACCTCTCTTCCAGTTTCTGATCACCACTTTATATAGTTCTCCCTTCCCCTCAAAAATTCCTCTTCCCTCTCAGCCTCTAACCACTTAAGACCCTCTCGTCGTAACCTACGTACCCTGTCCCCCAGCGCCCTCTCTTCTTCTGTCCTATCCTCCCTACCCTCTGTCGAATCCTTCTCCCTTCTATCCACTGATGCGGCATCCTCAACCCTCCTGTCCGCTCTCACCTCATCCTTCGACACCCTCTGTCCACTAACCTTGAAGCCAGCTCGATCCTCTCCTCGAGCTCCCTGGCTCTCTGAAACGCTACATGCTTGTAGACTAGAGCTCAGAGCAGCTGAGAGGAAATGGAGAAAAACTGGCCTTTCTGATGACCTTAACCTGTATCACTCTCTCCTTGCCAACTACGCCTCCTCGGCATCAGCTGCTAAAACATCCTACTATCATTCAAAAATGCATTCTTCTGCCTCTAATCCTAGAAAACTGTTCTCCACTTTCTCTTCACTCCTTAATCCACCTCCTCCCCCTCCTCCTTCCTCCCTGTCCGCCGATGACTTTGTCACCTACTTTGAAAAAAAGGTGGACGACATCAGCAGCACCTTTCTCCCCCCACCGCTCCCTCCTCCCACTAACAATGCTAACACTGTTCCCACTAACAATGCTAACACCCCTTCCAAACTCGACACTCGACACTCGATCTCTGGATTGTCATCTTTTTCCCCCCTCTCCCCCGATGAGATTCTCACACTTATCACATCAAAGCGGGCAACCACATGCCCTCTTGACCCCATCCCCTCCCCTCTTCTCCAATCCATTTCCGCCGACATCCTTCCTTACCTTACCACCCTAATCAACTCCTCCCTATCCGCCTCAACCCTAGGACACATCTAACCGCTGCTCATTTTTTGAGCCTTGATTGGCTACGAGTAGTTGACAGAGTGCAGCAGCTTGCACTGGGCCTGGTCTTCAAGATACGCTACACCACAAAGACACCCAAGTACCTGTCAACATACTTCCAAAAAGTGAACAACGTCCACACATACAATACCAGAGGAAGCTCCACGAACCACGTTCAACCGCGTTGCACCACAAACAAGGGGTTAAACTCGTTTGCAAACTATGCAGTAAAAATGTGGAACGCCCTTCCTATAATCTTAAAGGAGTGCAAAACACTGCCCACCTTCAACACCACTCTCAAAAAACATTTACAGGAGGCTGCAATCCGTAACTGGACCCTCTAAATCAAAAATCTAATTAAAAGACTACACCCCCACCTGGACTACCCTCTATATATTCTTGTTGTTTTGTTGTTATGTCTCCCACACCCCCCCCCCCCCCCCCCCCACCTGAAATACCCTCTGCACATACTAGTTGTTTTGTCCCACCCCCCTACCTGGTCTACACTCTGAGCAAACGCAATGTTATTATGTCGCCCCCCCGCCTAAATCTACTGGTGTTTTTGTACCCCCCCCCACCATGACCACACACTGTACATACTTGTTGTTTTGTCCCCCCGCCCGAACTACCCATTGTACATATTATATGTCTGTCCCCCTGCCCGAACTACCCACTGTACATACTTTGTGTTTTGTCCCCCGCCCCCACCTGTGGTGTATGTCCCCACCTGTCCTACCCGCTGTACATACCTTATGTTTTGTTGTATTGTTCTTCCCATGTTGGATGTATGTTTATCTTGTAGATAGTACTAGTTATTTGTCTGTATTATCTTGTAGATAGTACTAGTTTTTTGTCTGTCTTACATGTAACGATGAATTGAGTATCAAGGACCCCAATTGAAATAAGCCAGTGGCTTTCTTGGGTTTTTATCCTGTTAGTTGACCCTGTATGTAATATGTACTTTCATGTACCTACTTCTGCAAATCTTCTAATAAAGTTTTCAATCAATCAATCAATCAATATCCACTGGATCTGTCCCAGCGGCCTTCAAAATAGCCAGAGTCAAGCCTCTCCTCGAGAAACCTACCCTTGACCCATCATCTGTCCACAACTACAGACCGGTATCCCTTCTCTCCTTCCCTTCCAAAACCCTTGAACGCGCGGCATCTAAACAACTGACTGACTATCTCCGGAAGATGGATCACTTAGACCCCCACCAATCCGGCTTCAAGGCTGGGCATTCCACTGAGACTGCGCTCCTTGCTGTCACGGAAGCCCTCCACTCTGCCCAAGCTTCCTCCCTCTCCTCTGTTCTCATTCTCCTTGACCTGTCTGCTGCCTTCGACACAGTCAATCACCAGATCCTTCTCTCCATCCTCTCAGACCTGGGCATCTCTGGCACCGCACACTCCTGGTTTTCTTCCTACCTGGCGGGCCGCTCCTACCAGGTGACCTGGAGAGAATCGCTATCTTCTCTACGAACCCTCTCCACTGGAGTTCCCCAGGTTTCCATCCTAGGGCCCCTACTCTTCTCCCTCTACACCAAGTCTCTTGGCTCGGTAATCTCTTCACATGGGCTCTCCTACCACAGCTACGCAGACGACACTCAACTCTTCCTGTCCTTCCCCCCGTCTGATGTACACGTGGCAACCCGTATCTCAGCATGTCTCGCTGACATTTCAACTTGGATGGCTGACCACCATCTCAAGCTCAATCTTAACAAGACCGAGCTCCTCTTCATCCCCGGGAAAGCCTGCCCTCTCCAAGACTTCTCCATCACAGTGGAGAACTCTACTGTAACCCCCTCCCTGACAGCCAAGAACCTTGGAGTGATCCTGGATAACCGACTATCCTGTGCGGAGAACATTGCAGCAACGGCTCGCTCCTGCAGATTCCTCCTCTACAACATCAGAAGGATACGACCATTCCTTACCAGAGAGGCAGCGCAACTCTTGACCCAGGCACTGGTCATCTCCCGCCTGGATTACTGCAATGTACTCCTGGCTGGGCTCCCCGCTTCAGCCATTAGACCTCTGCAGCTCATCCAGAATGCTGCTGCCCGGCTGGTATTCAACCTCCCCAAATACTCGCATGTCACCCCTCTCCTTCGCACCCTGCACTGGCTCCCGATAGCAGCTCGCATCAGATTCAAGACCCTGGTGCTTGCATACCAGGCAGCTAAAGGGACAGCCCCTGCCTACCTGAAGGAAATGGTAACCCCCCAAACCCCTGCCCGCTCACTCCGTTCCTCCACCTCGGCTGGCCGACTGGCCCCACCTCCTCTACACAGCAGTCGGGCTGCCCGATCACGTCTCTTCACAACACTGGCTCCCCGCTGGTGGAATGAGCTCCCCACGGCTGTCAGAACGGCAGAGTCACTACCCATCTTCCGTCGTAGACTGAAGACCCATCTCTTCGGGTTACATCTTAGCTGCTCCTCCTGAGACATCTTCTGACCCTCACCACTACGTCTCCTAAAGACACCCGCTTTCCCCTCTACTGTGTCCCTAAGAACTTCTACTGCCCCCCCTGGTACTGTTTCTCAGTTTCTCCAGTAATATTAAAATGGGCCCGAGCTAGAGTACTCTTCCTGCAACGAATAGTGGACTGCTGATTCACATGCTTAGTATTCAAATGTATTGATTGTAAGTCGCTTTGGAATAAGGCGTCTGCTAAATGCCAAAAATGTAAATGTAAATGTAAATTAAATAAAAAGGGCATAGGCTGGATTCGAACCCATGAATATGCCCATGTCGACATGGGTTCGAATCCAGCCTATGCCCTTTTTATTTCATATTATGTGTGCCCTGTAGAGACCCCTGGACCACTCCAGGCCACTTGTGTTGTATTTCTGTGGATTTGTGTTGTTGTGTCTGTTGTGAGCCACAGAATACAAATCTCAACGTCACAAAATCAGAGCCTTAAGACCAGAACCTGAGACAAATGTTCCCAGATCCACTGATCTGTAGGACAGGGTGTAGGTTACAGTAGGCTCAGTAGCATAGCTTGTGGGACTGACAGAGCCTGCTCCGTATCAGGGGCTGCGGGGCTAATTTATTGGAGGATGCTGGACAGCCCAACTGGCTTGAATGGAATTAGGCAGAGGCGTCAGGGGGATTTGCAGAGAGGTGGGGGGGGGAGGGGGGATATATGATTCCCCCCACCTGGTGCAATCGAATGCAGGGAAAACAATGCAGAGGCTCTTCAGCTCCACTGGGCTTACTCGCTCAAATGAAACAGATATTTCTGTTGCTTCAGCATTAACTTAACTACCGCATTTCATTTCACCACTGTGCAGAGTGTGCTAAGAGCCGGGCTCCTGAGAGCTTTAAATAGAGTTATCCAAATACCTTTTGGAATACAGCATGTCCTGGTAAATATTGTGACATCTCCCTTTCATTAATGCGGGGTATGTTGCTGAATAGGTGCTGAGTGCCTCATTAAATCCCATCCCTGATCTGACTAAATATACAGCATGGTATACATACTTAGACAAACAAAACACACTCATGGGCCTGTGTTATGTCTAGGCTTGAGTGATTTAACAGACAGCCACCCCACTGAAAGAATGCCTTTGTGCTCGATCACATGTTGTTAAATGTTCCACAGACGATCACATGGTCAGCTTCAGACACCTGTTTTTTTGTTTAGTTGCCGTCCTTTAATCTCCCAGCCCCTACAGTAAGCCCTCTGCTCTTTAAACCGAGACGAGGGATGTGGTCCACTTTAACCATACTTGCCAAAAACCTGGGCTCTGCGCCAATCACTCACATATCCATCTGAGAGTCGAACCAACCCCAGATGAAGCTCTCTGACTGGCACCCGCCACCACAGGAGGGCACATTAGAGTGCAGGATTTCTGTGTGCTCCATACGACCTCAGTGACAGAACAAATTAAAGAGGTCCTCCTGCACTCACCCCCCCCCCCCCTGCTCAGCGCAAATCATTACTCAGCTGAAAAAAGGGCCACCTCTCCCAGCCAAGGAGCTCCCAGCCCCTGAAGGTATCCCCCATTCATGACTCTTTAATGCAGCATTTGCAGAGTCATTCATCTTGCGGGCTCCCCACCGATGTTCGTTTTGTCAGGGGAGGGGAGAGAGAGAAAGAGAGAGAGACAGAGAGAGACAGAGAGATAGATAGAGAGAGAGGGAGGAGAGAGAGAGAAAGAGAGAGAGAGAGAGACAGAGAGATAGATAGAGAGAGAGGGAGGAGAGAGAGAGAAAGAGAGAGAGAGAGAGAGAGAGAGAGAGAGAGAGAGAGAGAGAGAGAGAGAGAGAGAGAGAGAGAGGCCGGGCACAGAGGGTTCTCTCCAGCATAGGCATCTAATCACTTCAGAAGGGGGGTGGCAGAGGAAGGGGGGAGGCAGAGGAAGGGGGGAGGCAGATGAAGGGGGGTGGGGGGCATGGATGGAGTGGGTGAGTGAATTGGGGTGCATTGGGGCTGGTGGTGGTGGTGGTGGTGGTGGTGGTGGTGCCTGTTTCCACTGTTGGCCCAGGGTTGTTTAAGCCTGGTTGACTAATCAGTGCCGCCCACACTCGTCACCCCCAGGGCTGACCCCCCTGCTATGTGCACTAGGGCTGATAAGAGCTGCCTGCCTTCCACCTCTTCAGCTCCCTCACCTCTGCCAAGGGACTCACAGGCCACAGAGGGGGAGGAGAGATGGCATTTGGAAAGGTTCTGAATGTTGTGTTTGTGCCATTAAGAATGTAATCCTATATCGCCCCATGTGTTAGCTAATTTAAAACGACCTTCAAAACAACTCAGTATAAGAGATATCATTCTGTGGAACAACACAGGGGCTGGGTAGAGGTACACTGAGTATTGGTTTAGAAATAAGCTTCCGTCATCAACACATCTAGAATACTGCACCTGAAATGATCTCAGCTTCCATCCACAGTTTATGGTCTCAGAGGGGGTTTTAAAAATGACACAGTGGTCCAAAATAAGCCTGCCGTAAAGTCTATTTGCGCTCAAATTTGGATTGGCCTCATTCACAGTGTGCACAGCCGGCCCGTTTGGACTGATAGACACCAGACACATTACCATACATATCAGGGTTTAGCACAAATCACTCTAAGTAACTTTGTACTCCAAGTGACTTTGTATGGTAAAACATATTCGTTTTTTTTCCAGTACTCAAACATTGGTTTATGACATTCACAACCAATGTGCTGCGAAATGTAGAGTTAGTGAAATGGTAGTACCAGTGACCTAGAAATGAGAAATCTCTGAGACCAAAAAAAAGAAAGTCTTCCTTTCTCTAGTACTGTGACTGCTGACTTGCTCTTATCAAAGTGTTACTTACAATGACTGTTGTATAGTTGATTCTCTTACTTATACTAATGACTGTTGTATAGTTGATTCTCTTACTTATACTAATGTAGTTATTGAAAAGACTTGAATTACTTTCATGTAAAAATGTAAACATAAAAACAAATTCTGATGTGGCAACATCCAAAACGGTTTTGCCATCTTGAGGCCAATATGTGTTCAGATGTCTTTATTGCATTCCATAGATACCCGAGAAATACCACGTTGAGGCCATCACTGAGAGCTGTGAATTGTTGGAAGTACCTTCTGTACTGTCTGAACTGGGATCAGCTCAGCTGCCCAATATCTTTTTTTGGGTTGAGCTCAGTCTTTACCCAGTGAAAGACAGAGAAATGTATCACAATCAACAAAATGGGAAACTGACAGCACAGGCTTAGAGGAGGGGAGACAGACAGAGAGACAGAGAGAGAGAGAGAGAGAGAGACAGAGAGAGCTACGGCAAATGTGGAGTAACCAATTTCTATGAAAAGGCCCTAGGGGGAGTTGTGCTCCAGTAAACCCACCTCCCCACAGAAGCCTGCAATCTTATTATAGAGCTGCCATTGGGACACAGTGGCCCTGGATCTTTCACATTGCCCAAAGTCAAGCTCCACATCCCCAGTCAGCAGATTGGCTTGGCTGAGGCCTCGCCCCCGCTAAAGCTCCTGACCTCTGCCTCTCACCGCTGAAGAGATCAAAGGAGAGGTAAGAGAGGCGGAAAAAAGGGGGACAGTGTATCGCTCTGAGCTCTTAAGTCCATCTACTCTGTGTGCTTCTAGATACTCTAGTGTGGCCAGCAGATACTAGTCTGGACACAATAATCTGGCTTTAATGTTAGCATGTTAGCAATAAGGACAAGCAGAGGGATGCAGAACTAACTTCTGTAGAATGTGACAATGTAATGTATGTACTGTATGTATGATTGTGTGTGTGTGTGTGTGTGTGTGTGTGTGTGTGTGTGTGTGTGTACAGTGTCTCTTGAATGTGTATACATGTACTGCATGCTATGTGACAGGGTCTGGTTAAAAAGTCCTCATGGTCATTTTTACGTTTTTCCAGATTATTGTTGATTGAAAAAGACAAATGGAAAAACCGTGACCGTGTCACATTATGTATGTGAGAGTGTGTATGATTTATGTGAACATAATACTCTTTCACTCTGAGAAATGCCATTGGTGTGTGAATGGGTGAATGAGGTCATTGTAAAGCTCTTTGGAATAAGGCGCTATATAAATGCAGTCCATTTATACAGAGTTTCAAATAACTGGCTGCTCTACAGTCTATAACTGAGCTGCTCTACAGTCTATAACTGAGCTGCTCTACAGTCTATAACTGAGCTGCTCTACAGTCTATAACTGGCTGCTCTACAGTCTATAACTGAGCTGCTCTACAGTCTATAACTGAGCTGCTCTACAGTCTATAACTGGGCTGCTCTACAGTCTATAACTGAGCTGCTCTACAGTCTATAACTGAGCTGATCTACAGTCTATAACTGGGCTGCTCTACAGTCTATAACTGAGCTGCTCTACAGTCTATAACTGAGCTGCTCTACAGTCTATAACTGAGCTGCTCTACAGTCTATAACTGGGCTGCTCTACAGTCTATAACTGGGCTGCTCTACAGTCTAACTGAGCTGCTCTACAGTCTAACTGAGCTGCTCTACAGTCTATAACTGGCTGCTCTACAGTCTAACTGGGCTGCTCTACAGTCTATAACTGAGCTGCTCTACAGTCTATAACTGAGCTGCTCTACAGTCTAACTGGGCTGCTCTACAGTCTATAACTGGGCTGCTCTACAGTCTATAACTGGGCTGCTCTACAGTCTATAACTGAGCTGCTCTACAGTCTATAACTGGGCTGCTCTACAGTCTATAACTGGCTGCTCTACAGTCTATAACTGGCTGCTCTACAGTCTAACTGGGCTGCTCTACAGTCTATAACTGAGCTGCTCTACAGTCTATAACTGAGCTGCTCTACAGTCTAACTGAGCTGCTCTACAGTCTATAACTGAGCTGCTCTACAGTCTATAACTGGCTGCTCTACAGTCTAACTGGGCTGCTCTACAGTCTATAACTGAGCTGCTCTACAGTCTATAACTGAGCTGCTCTACAGTCTATAACTGAGCTGCTCTACAGTCTATAACTGAGCTGCTCTACAGTCTATAACTGAGCTGCTCTACAGTCTATAACTGCGCTGCTCTACAGTCTATAACTGGGCTGCTCTACAGTCTATAACTGAGCTGCTCTACAGTCTATAACTGGGCTGCTCTACAGTCTATAACTGAGCTGCTCTACAGTCTATAACTGAGCTGCTCTACAGTCTATAACTGGCTGCTCTACAGTCTATAACTGAGCTGCTCTACAGTCTATAACTGGGCTGCTCTACAGTCTATAACTGAGCTGCTCTACAGTCTATAACTGAGCTGCTCTACAGTCTATAACTGAGCTGCTCTACAGTCTATAACTGAGCTGCTCTACAGTCTATAACTGAGCTGCTCTACAGTCTATAACTGAGCTGCTCTACAGTCTATAACTGAGCTGCTCTACAGTCTATAACTGAGCTGCTCTACAGTCTAACTGGGCTGCTCTACAGTCTATAACTGGGCTGCTCTACAGTCTATAACTGAGCTGCTCTACAGTCTAACTGAGCTGCTCTACAGTCTATAACTGAGCTGCTCTACAGTCTATAACTGAGCTGCTCTACAGTCTATAACTGAGCTGCTCTACAGTCTATAACTGAGCTGCTCTACAGTCTATGACTGAGCTGCTCTACAGTCTATAACTGGGCTGCTCTACAGTCTATAACTGGGCTGCTCTACAGTCTATAACTGAGCTGCTCTACAGTCTATAACTGGGCTGCTCTACAGTCTATAACTGAGCTGCTCTACAGTCTATAACTGAGCTGCTCTACAGTCTATAACTGAGCTGCTCTACAGTCTATAACTGAGCTGCTCTACAGTCTATAACTGAGCTGCTGCTCTACAGTCTATAACTGAGCTGCTCTACAGTCTATAACTGGGCTGCTCTACAGTCTATAACTGAGCTGCTCTACAGTCTATAACTGAGCTGCTCTACAGTCTATAACTGAGCTGCTCTACAGTCTATAACTGGGCTGCTCTACAGTCTATAACTGAGCTGCTCTACAGTCTATGACTGGGCTGCTCTACAGTCTATGGACCCAGATAGCCAGGATAGAAGCAGCATGTATCTTGCCACTCTGTACTCAACGTTGTATCTTGTGCCACTGACAGCCTCATCTGGAAAAACCCACCGGGGAGAAGACTGGGCTGGGACATACACATACCTCACGGGCTACCAGATCTTACTGTGTTTGACTGTGCTCTGGTACTGTATGGCCAACATGTCTGAAATGGGACAGGACCTGTGACTGACATACAGTAGGTTTCAGTCAAGTTGGGGACACATTCAGATGAGATAAACAGAGGATGAGAGACCACTGAAATATTCAGAGGTGCAGTGTGGAGTTCTAGAAAGACGTAAATATCAACCCACAGCACAGTAGGTTTCCTGAGTTTCCATTGAAGCTAAACAAATTGTAAACATAAAAGTACTCCCTCTACAGCGACAGAGAGAGGAGAAGTCAGAGATGGCCACAGCAGTCTTTCTCCTCTTTCTTCTTAAAGGCTTTAGATGGAGACGGAAGGCTTGAAACACTGACATCCTCTCACATCTCTCAAGACTCCCTAGACAAGAGCTTGCTCCAAGACACTAGTGGAAACTGACAGGCTACAAAAACAAGCCTTGTCGAGGCTCTCAAAGAGACTCCTATATTTATACAGCCGGGGCTCTTTTTAATTACTGCCTCTGAAGAGGTAAATCTTTTTAAACGTTCCAAGCCATCACACCCCAACATTAAATTGCACATGTTGTGTATGATCGAGGTCCAACTCCTGAATATTTGTCCTCCTGTGGAAATCAAAGAGGCTGTGTTTTCTCTGACTGGAGGCTGCTCTTTGATGGGATAAATCCCCATAATCCTCCTTGCCTCGCACCCAGCGACCAACACCCCTTATGCTGACATGGACCTTCTCCATGCCACTTGCAGCACTATTAGAGATCAGGGCCACTTGGAGAATGTAGAGAGCCCAGGCTTGAGAGGAAAACATTTAAAGATGAGGGCCATAATGTCCACGCACGTCTCTGATGATGGATTCCTAAGTGCCTGGCTAGTGCAGGAGGC
Source organism: Nansenia antarctica (assembly GCF_963989245.1). Lineage (NCBI taxonomy): Eukaryota > Metazoa > Chordata > Actinopteri > Argentiniformes > Microstomatidae > Nansenia > Nansenia antarctica. The sequence goes on along the minus strand of NC_137682.1, from coordinate 31,658,244 downwards.
TGTCAAGGAAGGAGTGGAATTACTTCCAAAATAATCTTTTGGACGTGGAGGATAGGGAAAGTAAAGGAACCTGTGGTCAATTTGACCTCAAGCTTCTCTTACTGCCTTCATTGACATCCTCTTCAAGGGCTCGTCGTCGATGTCATGTAGAGCGAAAATGAACACCACCCCCCGCTATCAGATTACTAAAATGGATGCTAAATAGATTTTATGAAAAGTGCTTTTAATTCCCCCAAAAGTATTCAACATTTTCCTTCAGCAAAATAGGAAGGAGAAAAAAAGCTAATTACAACATTTCCCAAAGGAATGGCAAGTCACTGAAATCTGCTGCATCTGCATCCATACGCAATGGTGCTGTCCAAGATCTGTTCCATTAACTGTTTAGCATTAGCTTTTACTCCAAGGCCCAGAGTGCACCACATGTGGGACTCCAGATGTCCAGTAAAACGCCGACTGCCACCCATTTCCTCCTCCTCCCTTTCTGTGTCTCAGTAAAAGCCCAACTCTGCATGACAGAGTGAACAGAGTGGCAGAGGACTTATGACAGAGTGAATAGAGTGGCAGAGGACTTATGACAGAGTGAATAGAGTGGCAGAGGACTTATGACAGAGTGAATCGAGTGGCAGAGGACTGATGACAGAGTGGCAGAGGACTTATGACAGAGTGGCAGAGGACTTATGACAGAGTGGACAGAGTGGCAGAGGACTTATGACAGAGTGGCAGAGGACTCATGACAGAGTGAATCGAGTGGCAGAGGACTTATGACAGAGTGAATAGAGTGGCAGAGGACTGAAGGACTCCAACACAAAGATGATGATTATGGCACTGCATCATGGGAGATTTCAGACTACCTCCAAGGATCATCTCTCGGTCCTGTATAGTATTTACCTGATTAAAGGGTTATTTTTTGACAGTATGTAAATAAAACATTCAGAATACCTTTTTACACTTAATGTGTTCAAAATGGACTAACCCCAAATGTCAAATAGCATGTCTAGCATAAGACAGCATACTTTAGTTGCACTGTGAAGCTTGGACAAAGGTCTTCTGTTCTGTTGTGGCAACAGGTCCTCTGGTTGGTCCAAAATAAACATGCATGTGTGCGCATTCACTTGGGTCTGCATGACCAGAGTGCCTACACAGGATCTGCTTTCTGACGGACTGCAAATGAAAGAGGCATAGCCTACTAACAGAGAAGAGCTAACAAGGCCAATGTTGCAAATGGACGGGTCTCTGACAGAATCTCTACCAGAAACTTTTCTAGTCTGTATGTGTGAGGGCGTGTGTGTGCGTGTGCGTGTGCGTGTGTGTGTGTGTGTGTGTGTGTGTGTGTGTGTGTGTGTGTGTGTGTGTGTGTGTGTGTTTGTGTGGTAGGGGTGTAAGCTTTGTAAAGGGCATGTTCCCCCTGGAGCACACACATCCCTAGACAAAGTTTGCTAGCCCCCACAGAGAAGACATACTTTCATGAAGGACAGAGGAGACAGATTTCCTTTGACATACTGAGACATCCCCATATTGGCTTGGACTAAAGCTGTTTTGCTGCTTCCACAAGAACAGTGGCAGGTTGTGACAGAGTTGAGCCAGTGAGACGGTATATTAAAAGAAAACATTTGAGAAATTACATTTATTTTCACCAGAGTTACATTTACTTTCCTCTATTATGAAAATGTTCCTTTCATTCCTGCACTTGGTCACTTTCTCC
>NC_137682.1:31364042-31651542 GCF_963989245.1 Nansenia antarctica | reverse complement strand
GGTATATTATGTACATTCGTATTTCCAATTCCTTCAGTTAAATGTGGCCGCACCGCCGTAGCTGAGCGCTCCACGCAGTGATGCAGCTCAAACTATAATCAACATAGGGCCCCTTTTAGATATGAAAAAGCATACCCAGGAGGCCTGAGTGAATTGATTTATTTTAGGCAAAAGAATGTAGAGTTATATTTAAGGCCAGACATGCTAAGTGCTTTGTCTTTTATGCATCAGCCCTTGGGCAATATCTCCTTAATTAAAAAGGGAGCAAGGTGCAGTGGGAGCATACTGTAGAGCGTAGTAGGTTTTGTATTTGTATTTCTTTGAAAAGTTTGGGGTATGATTGTCACTTTGCCATAGTTTTGCTACTGTGAGAATGTAAGCGGCTTTGTCTCAATATAAATGAAAGACTTTTGGCTCTTAGGTGTTTTGGATCCTGAAGTAAAAAAAAAAAGCCTCAGAACGGCAAAGCTTAAGGCAGTGCGTGATATACAACGTTCACACAGGAGCAATTATTATTGTCTCCCTCTCTTCCATTTTCACCAGCCTTACAAATACACAAAAAGTAAGGCTCGGCTTTATTCCAAATACCTCTTTTTCTTATTGTCTTGCTGACAAACACGTTTTCAACACCAAAATGAAAACCATAACCTCAAGTGTATTTTCAATATCAATACATATTTGAAATGGCAGTAAGCATGTCAGAATCTCAGCTATGTTAAACAGAACAGAGACTTCCTATCTTGGGTTGCATGTCCTGTATGTTCAGGTGAGCTGAAATTAGTTGAAAGGGCAGGAGTTGATTTATATTATTCCCTGTATCATGCAGCATCATCGACATATCTGGTACTCCATATTCATGAATACGGCATGCTGCATTTGTCATCGATCTTATAGAGATTTCTGTTTGACCCTGACCATGTCAGAAAAGGTCTATCCTACAGAAATAGGGTGTGTTCTCTCTCTCTCTCTCTCTCTCTCTCTCTCTCTCTCTCTCTCTCTCTCTCTCTCTCTCTCTCTCTCTCTCAACTAAACACGCAACGCCCAGCATTTACTAGATGATTTCATCAAAAACTGAACTACAGAGTCCCCCTATTCAAATCTACGAGGCTCAGGCAGACAGGGTGTAGCCATTTAAAGACACTTTGTCACACTGTCTGTCTGCCAGTAAGAGGATGCATGCCTTGCACCACTGGCAATAGAATTCATCATCAGACTCCCACTGTGAGAAAAAAATATTTGAAACAAAAATGTGTCTGCTTCTCTGCTGAATTGAGGATGCGGTGGGGGGATCATTCTCAAGAGCCTGAAAGGAGAGGTTGCAAGCCCCATCCCAACCCCCTCCCTCACCAACAGTGTACATCCCAACCCCCTCCCTCACCAATAGTGTACATGCAAGCCCCATCCCAACCCCCTCCCTCACCAACAGTGTACATCCCAACCCCCTCCCTCACCAACAGTGTACATCCCAACCCCCTCCCTCACCAACAGTGTACATCCCAACCCCCTCCCTCACCAACAGTGTACATCCCAACCCCCTCCCTCACCACAGTGTACATCCCAACCCCCTCCCTCACCACAGTGTACATCCCAACCCCCTCCCTCACCACAGTGTACATCCCAACCCCCTCCCTCACCAACAGTGTACATCCCAACCCCCTCCCTCACCACAGTGTACATCCCAACCCCCTCCCTCACCACAGTGTACATCCCAACCCCCTCCCTCACCACAGTGTCCATCCCAACCCCCTCCCTCACCACAGTGTACATCCCAACCCCCTCCCTCACCACAGTGTACATCCCAACCCCCTCCCTCACCAACAGTGTACATCCCAACCCCCTCCCTCACCACAGTGTACATCCCAACCCCCTCCCTCACCACAGTGTCCATCCCAACCCCCTCCCTCACCACAGTGTCCATCCCAACCCCCTCCCTCACCACAGTGTACATCCCAACCCCCTCCCTCACCACAGTGTACATCCCAACCCCCTCCCTCACCACAGTGTACATCCCAACCCCCTCCCTCACCAACAGTGTACATCCCAACCCCCTCCCTCACCACAGTGTACATCCCAACCCCCTCCCTCACCACAGTGTACATCCCAACCCCCTCCCTCACCACAGTGTCCATCCCAACCCCCTCCCTCACCACAGTGTCCATCCCAACCCCCTCCCTCACCACAGTGTCCATCCCAACCCCCTCCCTCACCACAGTGTACATCCCAACCCCCTCCCTCACCACAGTGTCCATCCCAACCCCCTCCCTCACCACAGTGTCCATCCCAACCCCCTCCCTCACCACAGTGTCCATCCCAACCCCCTCCCTCACCACAGTGTACATCCCAACCCCCTCCCTCCCCACAGTGTACATCCCAACCCCCTCCCTCACCACAGTGTCCATCCCAACCCCCTCTCTCACCACAGTGTACATCCCAACCCCCTCCCTCACCACAGTGTACATCCCAACCCCCTCCCTCACCACAGTGTCCATGCCAACCCCCTCCCTCACCACAGTGTCCATCCCAACCCCCTCCCTCACCACAGTGTACATCCCAACCCCCTCCCTCACCACAGTGTACATCCCAACCCCCTCCCTCACCACAGTGTCCATCCCAACCCCCTCCCTCACCACAGTGTACATCCAAACCCCCTCCCTCACCACAGTGTACATCCCAACCCCCTCCCTCACCACAGTGTCCATCCCAACCCCCTCCCTCACCAACAGTGTACATCCCAACCCCCTCCCTCACCACAGTGTACATCCCAACCCCCTCCCTCACCACAGTGTCCATGCCAACCCCCTCCCTCACCACAGTGTCCATCCCAACCCCCTCCCTCACCACAGTGTACATCCCAACCCCCTCCCTCACAACAGTGTCCATCCCAACCCCCTCCCTCACCACAGTGTACATCCCAACCCCCTCCCTCACCACAGTGTACATCCCAACCCCCTCCCTCACCACAGTGTCCATCCCAACCCCCTCCCTCACCACAGTGTCCATCCCAACCCCCTCCCTCACCACAGTGTCCATCCCAACCCCCTCCCTCACCAACAGTGTACATCCCAACCCCCTCCCTCACCACAGTGTACATCCCAACCCCCTCCCTCACCACAGTGTCCATCCCAACCCCCTCCCTCACCATAGTGTACATCCCAACCCCCTCCCTCACCACAGTGTACATCCCAACCCCCTCCCTCACCACAGTGTCCATCCCAACCCCCTCCCTCACCACAGTGTCCATCCCAACCCCCTCCCTCACCACAGTGTACATCCCAACCCCCTCCCTCACCACAGTGTACATCCCAACCCCCTCCCTCACCAACAGTGTACATCCCAACCCCCTCCCTCACCAACAGTGTACATCCCAACCCCCTCCCTCACCAACAGTGTACATCCCAACCCCCTCCCTCACCATAGTGTACATCCCAACCCCCTCCCTCACCAACAGTGTACATCCCAACCCCCTCCCTCACCAACAGTGTACATCCCAACCCCCTCCCTCACCACAGTGTACATCCCAACCCCCTCCCTCACCACAGTGTCCATGCCAACCCCCTCCCTCACCACAGTGTCCATCCCAACCCCCTCCCTCACCACAGTGTCCATCCCAACCCCCTCCCTCACCAACAGTGTACATCCCAACCCCCTCCCTCACCACAGTGTCCATGCCAACCCCCTCCCTCACCACAGTGTACATCCCAACCCCCTCCCTCACCACAGTGTACATCCCAACCCCCTCCCTCACCACAGTGTCCATCCCAACCCCCTCCCTCACCACAGTGTACATCCCAACCCCCTCCCTCACCACAGTGTACATCCCAACCCCCTCCCTCACCACAGTGTACATCCCAACCCCCTCCCTCACCACAGTGTACATCCCAACCCCCTCCCTCACCACAGTGTACATCCCAACCCCCTCCCTCACCAACAGTGTCCATCCCAACCCCCTCCCTCACCATAGTGTCCATCCCAACCCCCTCCCTCACCACAGTGTCCATCCCAACCCCCTCCCTCACCACAGTGTACATCCCAACCCCCTCCCTCACCACAGTGTCCATCCCAACCCCCTCCCTCACCATAGTGTACATCCCAACCCCCTCCCTCACCACAGTGTCCATCCCAACCCCCTCCCTCACCACAGTGTCCATCCCAACCCCCTCCCTCACCACAGTGTCCATCCCAACCCCCTCCCTCACCACAGTGTCCATCCCAACCCCCTCCCTCACCACAGTGTCCATCCCAACCCCCTCCCTCACCACAGTGTACATCCCAACCCCCTCCCTCACCACAGTGTACATCCCAACCCCCTCCCTCACCACAGTGTCCATCCCAACCCCCTCCCTCACCACAGTGTCCATCCCAACCCCCTCCCTCACCACAGTGTCCATCCCAACCCCCTCCCTCACCATAGTGTACATCCCAACCCCCTCCCTCACCACAGTGTCCATCCCAACCCCCTCCCTCACCACAGTGTCCATCCCAACCCCCTCCCTCACCACAGTGTCCATCCCAACCCCCTCCCTCACCACAGTGTCCATCCCAACCCCCTCCCTCACCACAGTGTCCATCCCAACCCCCTCCCTCACCACAGTGTACATCCCAACCCCCTCCCTCACCACAGTGTACATCCCAACCCCCTCCCTCACCACAGTGTCCATCCCAACCCCCTCCCTCACCACAGTGTCCATCCCAACCCCCTCCCTCACCACAGTGTACATCCCAACCCCCTCCCTCACCACAGTGTCCATCCCAACCCCCTCCCTCACCACAGTGTCCATCCCAACCCCCTCCCTCACCACAGTGTCCATCCCAACCCCCTCCCTCACCACAGTGTACATCCCAACCCCCTCCCTCACCACAGTGTACATCCCAACCCCCTCCCTCACCACAGTGTACATCCCAACCCCCTCCCTCACCACAGTGTCCATCCAGTCTCACTCCTCCCACCTCCACTGCTGTACACAAGCCCACGTACACACCAGTATACACACACTACAACACACACGCCTCGCCCTGCATGGCGACTGCCCAGTCAAGGGTACATAATACACGTGCCATGCATGGGTGGACCAATGCCAGGGTGATGACAACATACTCTCTGAGATTCAATAACAAGAACTGATTCAATCATGGTGGGTTCTGCCCCAGAGGCCAGTGGGCCAGAGGCAGTCCTGCACAGAGGCCAGTGGATCAGAGGCAGTCCTGCACAGAGGCCAGTGGGCCAGAGGCAGTCCTGCACAGAGGCCAGTGGATCAGAGGCAGTCCTGCACAGAGGCCAGTGGATCAGAGGCAGGCCTGCACAGAGGCCAGTGGATCAGAGGCAGTCCTGCACAGAGGCCAGTGGGTCAGAGGCAGTCCTGCACAGAGGCCAGTAGATCAGAGGCAGTCCTGCACAGAGGCCAGTAGATCAGAGGCAGTCCTGCACAGAGGCCAGTGGATCAGAGGCAGTCCTGCACAGAGGCCAGTAGATCAGAGGCAGTCCTGCACAGAGGCCAGTAGATCAGAGGCAGTCCTGCACAGAGGCCAGTGGGCCAGAGGCAGGCCTGCACAGAGGCCAGTGGCCAGAGGCAGTCCTGCACAGAGGCCAGTGGCCAGAGGCAGGCCTGCACAGAGGCCAGTGGCCAGAGGCAGTCCTGCACAGAGGCCAGTGGCCAGAGGCAGGCCTGCACAGAGGCCAGTAGATCAGAGGCAGTCCTGCACAGAGGCCAGTGGGCCAGAGGCAGGCCTGCACAGAGGCCAGTGGCCAGAGGCAGGCCTGCACAGAGGCCAGTGGATCAGAGGCAGGCCTGCACAGAGGCCAGTGGATCAGAGGCAGTCCTGCACAGAGGCCAGTGGGTCAGAGGCAGTCCTGCACAGAGGCCAGTAGATCAGAGGCAGTCCTGCACAGAGGCCAGTGGGCCAGAGGCAGGCCTGCACAGAGGCCAGGGGATCAGAGGCAGTCCTGCACAGAGGCCAGTAGATCAGAGGCAGTCCTGCACAGAGGCCAGTGGGCCAGAGGCAGTCCTGCACAGAGGCCAGTGGATCAGAGGCAGTCCTGCACAGAGGCCAGTAGATCAGAGGCAGTCCTGCACAGAGGCCAGTGGGTCAGAGGCAGTCCTGCACAGAGGCCAGTGGGTCAGAGGCAGTCCTGCACAGAGGCCAGTGGGCCAGAGGCAGTCCTGCACAGAGGCCAGTGGCCAGAGGCAGGCCTGCACAGAGGCCAGTGGGCCAGAGGCAGTCCTGCACAGAGGCCAGTGGGCCAGAGGCAGTCCTGCACAGAGGCCAGTGGGCCAGAGGCAGTCCTGCACAGAGGCCAGTGGGTCAGAGGCAGGCCTGCACAGAGGCCAGTAGATCAGAGGCAGGCCTGCACAGAGGCCAGTGGATCAGAGGCAGTCCTGCACAGAGGCCAGTGGATCAGAGGCAGGCCTGCACAGAGGCCAGTAGATCAGAGGCAGGCCTGCACAGAGGCCAGTAGATCAGAGGCAGTCCTGCACAGAGGCCAGTGGGTCAGAGGCAGGCCTGCACAGAGGCCAGTGGGTCAGAGGCAGGCCTGCACAGAGGCCAGTGGGCCAGAGGCAGTCCTGCACAGAGGCCAGTGGGCCAGAGGCAGGCCTGCACAGAGGCCAGTGGCCAGAGGCAGTCCTGCACAGAGGCCAGTGGATCAGAGGCAGTCCTGCACAGAGGCCAGTAGATCAGAGGCAGTCCTGCACAGAGGCCAGTGGGTCAGAGGCAGGCCTGCACAGAGGCCAGTGGATCAGAGGCAGTCCTGCACAGAGGCCAGTCGGTCAGAGGCAGTCCTGCACAGAGGCCAGTGGGCCAGAGGCAGTCCTGCACAGAGGCCAGTGGATCAGAGGCAGGCCTGCACAGAGGCCAGTAGATCAGAGGCAGTCCTGCACAGAGGCCAGTGGGTCAGAGGCAGTCCTGCACAGAGGCCAGTGGGCCAGAGGCAGGCCTGCACAGAGGCCAGTGGATCAGAGGCAGTCCTGCACAGAGGCCAGTGGGCCAGAGGCAGTCCTGCACAGAGGCCAGTAGATCAGACCGGCCCACTCCTGGCTTATTTATCCCACCGTGACCAATTCCACGGGCTCCGGATGTAATTTACATTCCCTATTCTCTGGCTGATTAGGCCAGTCTAATCTGCTCAGCGGAAGCAAAAAAAAATCTCCATATTTCACATATTAATATTTCTATTACTTAAGTCCTGCATGCGTCGAGAGTGATGTGGTGTGACTCCAAGTGAAAGATTCCAATAATAGGGTGGAGGGGGAAGATGCTTCACTGCAGGGTGCAAACCACTAGTTATCCTCAAAAAGGATAGTCACAATTATTGGTAACAATTTCCTAAAAAGTACCTAAAAGACTGCAGAGGTCTGGAAAATGGTCTTGTGGACAGATAATATGAGTGTGATCATGTATCAGAGTGATCGCAAGAGGACATCTTGGACAAAAGCATCTGCCCAAGATTTACAACATACCACCTCATCTGTGAAACTGGGTGGTGTAGCTTCCACTACAACTGAATACAAATATTGTCTGCTTGAGTACAAGCAAATGCCAAATGACCCAAGACATGGGCTACTGCCATAGCAACTAGGGAGTATTTCAGTGCCAAACAGTGGAAGGTTCTTGACTCTTCAGATTAAAATCCAATTGAATGTACACTTAATTTACTGATGTTAAGTAACTAACAACTGAAGATCACTGCAATACAAGCTTAACAGAGCATCACCAGAGTTGATACAGCATCCAGCGTCTGGTGGGGTCAATGGGATGCAGACTGCAAGCAGTTATTGCATACAAAGGGTTGTCAATCAAATCCTAAACACAGTGCTTAATTTGGACATTATATGAATCTGTCCCATTATCATTGGTGCCCTGAGATAGGGAGACTATGTCCAGAAATGGTCAATTGTCAAAACATGTATTAATTAATTTCAAAATGGTAAAACTAATGTACAGTAATACCATCAAATAAAAGCTAATAATCACTATTTTAACCTCATAGTCATTTCATGAATCAGTAATCATACGTTTGTAGTATAGAGCCTTCACTGTCCCTTTACTGATGTAGGATACTGAAACTAGGAACTTTTGAAATCTATTCAGTTAAAAACATTTCATCTAAGGCTTAATGGGCAGTGGATATCTGCCTGAAGCACGGTTTTAAGAGTGCACACACACACACACACACACACACACACACACACACACATACTGGAGCTGTAATGCTGCCCTCAGCAGACTCCATAGGGTGACCTTCAAGCCCCAATGTCCTTCCTCCCTCAGTCAAACCTAGTCTCCTGTCACTCAAACACTATCAAAGGCCACTGTCCCTCACTCTGTTACAATTCCTAAGCAGCCAATATGGAAACCTACTTAACTGACAGAGGAATAGAACAATTCTAATGAGGAATGGCTGCATGTTGAGAGTGGGTCCCCAACAGGGCTTTGGTATGCTACTCAGACACTGCAGTGCCCCTGGACAAAAGGTGCTTGCATGCCTACATACTCGCTGGCTGATCAGCTGCATAATGTCACTGGGTTTTACCCGAAATTAATATTAATGTCACTCTGTCTCCCACGCTTGAATGTCAGTGCCTTTTAATTGGCCCTGTGAAATGGCAGTGTTGTTTGTGACTGGGAGCGATGGATAGATGGGAGGGAGGGGACATAAGGTGACTGTGGTGGAGTTCCACCCATAGAGACATTATGCAGATAGCCTAGTCTTCTATGGCTCCACAGCTGGGATATTGAGCCAAATCCTGTCAGGGTTTGACAATGAGCCTTTCGTGCTTCAGTGTTTCAATATCGCCTGCTTTTAGTGTTTGTTTGCTAATTCTTGTTTCTAATGCTAATGTGTTTATAATACCTTTCTTTCGCTGACAACTAACCCTTACTATAGCCACTTGTAGTTAACGCCTAACCCTAACGTAACCACTCAAAGGCAATGCTTAATACTGGCACATACATCTTTGCTAATGCAGTGCTTTGTGGAAAGTAGGTCACATCATTCTGACAATTTCACATGGAGATCATACATAATCTTTACCCTTACCAAAATGAATTGTTTGCAGCACACTTGCAGCAATCTTATGGCATATTTATGGAAACTATGGAGACAGATAGATTGCGTGGAAATTCCTGCAGTGCTCCAGCCGGATCTCTGCAGAGCCTGAACACGCTTTACAACTCATCATTGTATTAATAATTAATTGAGTGTGGATTCTTCCTGGTTTTTCATGAGCTCTTTTAATCCTATACCTGAAGAAGTTGTCAATGTCGAGTTGAACACGCCATTCACATACTTGGAAACAACAATGACATGATGAAACATGATACATTGGACAGGGACGAAAAATTATGGTAAAAATATACCAACAGTTACTGTAGGCAACTAGCCTACAAATGACTCACTGGACACAGGCAATACAACAGTGAACATATCATTTGTTTACAGTGACAATTGTGAGTTTTATATATAGCCTACAGAATAATAATGAATAACTTCCACTGATCCATAGAATGCTGTGCAAGAGGCAACCAACAAATGCAAGGAAAACCTTGCTCTTGGACAAATAATGAAATATTTTACACTTAATACGTATTTAAATACTGTATTTTACTGATTACTCTGTGTGATTAATGTTGTACTATAAACACGTTAAACCATGCGCCTTCTGGTGGATGCAAACAGAAGTACAATTTGGCATGCAATGAGACTCTTTGATCATTATCCACACTGAAAAAACGAAACCGCCTGACTTGGAATCCAAATGTTGCTGGTTCGAATTATGCTGGGGGACTAGTTTTTCTTTTGGTGCTAATTATTGCTAATTGTTGTTGCTAATGCTACACTTTGCTAATGCCTTCTCCTGACAACTTACCCTAACCTTAAACACTCAAAGTGAATGCCTTACCTTAACTAGTCGAAGTGAATAGCTAATATTGCGGAACGTCTCTTAAATGTTGGACACATCTATATATATATATCTTTATCTATGTCAAAAAAGGTGGTCAAACACTTGTATCGCCCAGACCGTACTTCCTGGTCTTCATTCTTGATTTCACAAAGCTCAAGTGGATTGGAAGGTTTGAAAGGTTCAGAATAGCACCTAGAGCTACAGGGAAATGAAAACCAAGTGAACACTTTAATCTACACCTTGGGTGATGAAGCGGAAGATGTGATAACTTCAATTTGCATGACAGTGAATGAAGCAAGTGAGGACAGCAGAGTCAAAGCAAAGCTAAAAGGATGTTTCATTGTTCTGAGTAATGTCATTTATGAACGAACAAAATTCAACCAGAAACAGCACGAAGCAAGAGAGACTGTGGATAGTTTTATCACAGTGTTTGTATTGTTTGGTGGAGCATTGTAGCTCTGGAGAGCTGCACAAGACATAGGTCAGTTGTGGGCTTGCGGGACAAATGTCTGTCAGAGCCACTTCAAATGGACCCAGAAAGGATGTTGGAAAGAACGATTGCCAAAGTGATGAATGTTGAAGAGTAACTTCAAAGCAGACGCTGCAATAAATGTGGACAGCTTGCGTATGAAGCAGAAATTCAATAGAGGTAAAGCTAGGCAGCAGAAAATGCAAGCTAGGACACAATGTAAAAACATCAGTCACAGCCAGATAATGACTCACAGCAAAGTACAGCCTACAGTACAGATCATTGAAAAATAAACACTTGCCAACACATGGAATTCTCAAACATCCTGGTGGGAATCACATTCTTCATAGAGACAGACCACAAACTCTGGTACCATTGCTAGGGTGAAAACACCTAGATGAGCTACCCCCACACATCCAGAGACGCAGAACGAGACCGATGGCTTTCTGTTACTCCATCTCACACATGGCAGACAAACACATCAGCCACAGCAGACATGCTGTCCACCATTGAGAGAGACAGCGAAGACACAGTGGGAGGGAGAGGTGAACCTGTATGTGAATAATGGTCATTTCAAGAGATGATGTGTTGAAACAGGTGAAAAAGTACTGTGCTGAGGGATGGCCAATCAAATTCACTATAGAAGAGCTATGTCTTTCTGACCTGCAGTTTGGTGGAGAACTAACAGTTTAAAACGGACTATTGCTGAAAGGTAATGAACTGGTAATAACCAGGTCATTACAAACAGATATCCTACAGAAACTGCACAACCAGGGCATAGAAAAGTTCAGTGAAAGAGTTAGACAGTCAATCTGTTGACCAGGTCTGAGCACACTGTTCAGTGTTAAGAACTGTGACACATGTGCAAAGGAGAAAGTCAACTTTAAAGAGGCCAAGGTTAGTGCTGATTTGTTTCAGTGGAATGTCTCTCAGTATCTAATAGTAGTACACTAACATCTCTCGCTTCATAGAAGTCGATAAACTCACATCACGAACGTCAGCAGCAGTAGTTGAACACTTCTAAGTCTTCTTTTGCCAGACACAGCATAGTGTCCGAGGTCAGAGGTCAGAACAGATAATGGTCCCCAGTTTTCCTCAGCTGCAGAAAGTTTGCTGCACAATGGTGAGGATTAACCCACACTGTCCAGCCCGAGATACCCTCAAAGTAAACGTGCTGAACGTGCTGTGAGAACAGTTAAAAGTCTCCTTCAGAAAGGAGACAGACCTCTACTTAGCTCTAATGGCATATCACGCCACACCTCTGGTCAACGGGCACATTCCAGCCAAACTACTCACAGCCAGAAAGCTCCGAACAACAGTTCCAGTCACTCCATCTTCCCTGAATCCAGGATGGACTGAGATCAATAAACTCAAAGAGAGAAAAACATAACAACAGACAGAGACAGTTGAAACACTTTAAAAAGAAGACACATAGCTCACATGCTGTCAGGACTGACCCCAGGTGGTCATGTCTGGGTCAAAGACACTAAAGAAAAAGGGACAGTGATGAGACAAGCAGACACACCCAGGTCATACATCATTGACACACCCAGAGGTATCTTACATCACAACTGGAACCACCTCGTCACAACATCAGCAGCTCCCGCAGCGCAGATCAACCTACCAGACAACCTACCAGACAACCTACCAGACAACCAGAGGGTCCGGTTGGAGCAGAGCAGATTCTAGATCAGCCAGCCAGTCCTGAGCAAGTAAGACGCTACCCTACAAGAGAGAGAAACCCCCTTCCAGGGTACGTCAAAGACTATCATGTAAATAACAGGTACTCCTAGTAGTCTGAGTGACCGCTACATGGCAGACTAAACGATCCGTGTATGTTTTTGTCAGCTCGATATTCCTTTTGAAACCGAAGACGGCGTGACTATAATAGCAGTTTATTTTCTATTTCCAGAACACAAACAAGAACATAGATGGTCCCGTGTATGTTTTGTCAGTTCGATATTCCTTTTGAAAACGAAAACGGATTGACTTGTCAGTGACGTCATACGAGAGAATTCTATTTTCTGTTCCTCTTTGAATCGGCACACTCCAGCCAGGTGGCGTCCTAACGATTCCCACCCGAGTTGGGGTAGACCACGCCAACTTCTGGAATATGTAGGGGTGTTTTTTTGTTTTTTTTCTCAAACACAAACACAATCACTGACACACAAGAATAGGCGCGCGTTCCAGGGCCCACAGGGCAATGAGAGCCGCGCCCGGCCGCTTGCGGCCGCTTGCGGCGAACATTGACCGTTGGCCCGCGGCACACATTGACCGTTGGCCCGCGGCACACTCAGCGCCGCCGAGTTGCATACAGAGATGGGTAACCTATATCTAATCGTGCACCCCGTGTTACGTCACAAGCTAAAATCCAATGGGGTTGCGAGGTACAACCCCTGTATTTTAACTTGGAAAAGTCCGAACGAACCCCCCTCCTTGTCAACGCCCACCTGGCTGGAGTGTGCCGATTCAAAGAGGAACAGAAAATAGAATTCTCTCGTATGACGTCACTGACAAGTCAATCCGTTTTCGTTTTCAAAAGGAATATCGAACTGACAAAACATACACGGATCCTAAACCCCCACACTCTGCTGAAGGCTTGGCCAGTCTACCCCACCTCCATAGTTAGTTGAACATGGTTTGTACAATTAAGGAAACACACACAGTGTTTGGTTATACACCATCCAGTTGAATAGTAGAAAAGTCAACAAAAATTTGTTGTTATTCTGTTATCAAGAAGAGGTTGAACAGTTTACAATTCTTCTCAATTGCTTACATACTAACACTGGAACTCATGTAGCCTACCTTATCTCACACCAATTCTGCACAAATACAAACACATTTCCTGCTTTTCACTCATTTTGTAGTTCTAAACCCCACTTTTTGCAAAACACTACACACAATTCTCTACATTTGGCACAATCTTCATTGATAAAATGTCTTGTGTCCACATGGAAAACACTACCATTCAGAATGCTAAACTCAAACCACAAATCACACAATCACACTCCTCATATGGGCACCTGTTGCCAGGTACCATATTGTACAGTGAAACCAGGTCTACAGGGTGCCATTCGAGAGAGACTCAGAAAGAGTCAAATAATCGCGTAAGTCATATACATTCCAATACTGTAATTGATTGCAGTATATTAAGGTCTTATTTTCTTTTGTTCTATTGTTTGTTCTGTATGAAGAACATTTTACAAATCCAACTGTGTTTGCTGAGATATAGACAGTATTTCAGAATTTAAAAAAGTATTCTATTCTTGTTCATCATAGTAGTGTTTTCCGCTCATGATAGTGCATTGAGCACATCAGTGTTCAATTGGTTCTTAGAAGTGTCTATTCAATTGATTATGTGTGTGTCTCATTTGAAGACAACATTTAATTTTGAGGAGACATAACATTGTTTAGTGTTTGCTTTTGAAAGAGATGTGTGGAGTTTTGTGTTTTGTGTGTGGATTTCTTGATTTGTGTGTTTGAGTTTTGAGAAAATGAGCCCTGCTTTCAGAAAACGTGTGGGAACAACTGTAATACAAGTCTCAACAAAGTAATAACATAAACAAAAGATAACTGTAAAAGGGTTAAAATTATAGTACACGTATGGGTTAAAAATGTGTTGAAAGTAAATAATATTTAATTGATAGCTAAATTGAATGAAAACAAATTAATGTAATTGTTGGTTGGTTGTTGTGGTGTCAAATTCTGTTGAAAATCCCAGATGTTTGTAGGATGTGTGTGTAGCAGTGATGTGTGTGTAGTAGTGATGTGTGTGTGATGTGTGTGTAGTAGTGATGTGTGTGTAGTAGTGATGTGTGTGTAGTAGTGATGTGTGTGTAGTAGTGATGTGTGTGTAGTAGTGATGTGTGTGTAGTAGTGATGTGGGTGTAGTAGTGATGTGTGTGTAGTAGTGATGTGTGTGTAGTAGTGATGTGTGTGTAGTAGTGATGTGTGTAGTAGTGATGTGTGTGTAGTAGTGATGTGTGTGTAGGATGTGTGTGTAGTAGTGATGTGTGTGTAGTAGTGATGTGTGTGTAGGATGTGTGTGTAGTAGTGATGTGTGTAGTAGTGATGTGTGTAGTAGTGATGTGTGTGTAGTAGTGATGTGTGTAGTAGTGATGTGTGTGTAGTAGTGATGTGTGTAGTAGTGATGTGTGTGTAGTAGTGATGTGTGTAGTAGTGATGTGTGTGTAGTAGTGATGTGTGTGTAGTAGTGATGTGTGTGTAGTAGTGATGTGTGTGTAGTAGTGATGTGTGTGTAGTAGTGATGTGTGTGTAGTAGTGATGTGTGTGTAGTAGTGATGTGTGTGTAGTAGTGATGTGTGTAGTAGTGATGTGTGTGTAGCAGTGATGTGTGTGTAGTAGTGATGTGTGTGTAGTAGTGATGTGTGTAGTAGTGATGTGTGTGTAGTAGTGATGTGTGTGTAGTAGTGATGTGTGTGTAGTAGTGATGTGTGTGTAGTAGTGATGTGTGTAGGATGTGTGTGTAGTAGTGATGTGTGTGCAGTAGTGATGTGTGTAGGATGTGTGTGTAGTAGTGATGTGTGTGTAGTAGTGATGTGTGTGTAGGATGTGTGTGCAGTAGTGATGTGTGTGTAGTAGTGATGTGTGTGTAGTAGTGATGTGTGTGTAGCAGTGATGTGTGTAGTAGTGATGTGTGTGTAGTAGTGATGTATGTGTAGTAGTGATGTGTGTGTAGCAGTGATGTGTGTGTAGCAGTGATGTGTGTGTAGTAGTGATGTGTGTAGTAGTGATGTGTGTGTAGTAGTGATGTGTGTGTAGTAGTGATGTGTGTGTAGTAGTGATGTGTGTGCAGTAGTGATGTGTGTGTAGTAGTGATGTGTGTGCAGTAGTGATGTGTGTAGGATGTGTGTGTAGTAGTGATGTGTGTGTAGTAGTGATGTGTGTGTAGCAGTGATGTGTGTGTAGTAGTGATGTGGGTGTAGTAGTGATGTGTGTGTAGTAGTGATGTGTGTGTAGTAGTGATGTGTGTGTAGTAGTGATGTGTGTAGGATGTGTGTGTAGTAGTGATGTGTGTGTAGTAGTGATGTGTGTGTAGTAGTGATGTGTGTAGTAGTGATGTGTGTGTAGTAGTGATGTGTGTGTAGTAGTGATGTGTGTGCAGTAGTGATGTGTGTGTAGTAGTGATGTGTGTGTAGTAGTGATGTGTGTGCAGTAGTGATGTGTGTGTAGTAGTGATGTGTGTGCAGTAGTGATGTGTGTAGGATGTGTGTGTAGTAGTGTTGTGTGTAGGATGTGTGTGTAGTAGTGATGTGTGTGCAGTAGTGATGTGTGTAGGATGTGTGTGTAGTAGTGATGTGTGTGTAGTAGTGATGTGTGTGCAGTAGTGATGTGTGTGTAGTAGTGATGTGTGTGCAGTAGTGATGTGTGTAGGATGTGTGTGTAGTAGTGTTGTGTGTAGGATGTGTGTGTAGTAGTGATGTGTGTGTAGTAGTGATGTGTGTGCAGTAGTGATGTGTGTAGGATGTGTGTGCAGTAGTGATGGGCATGCTGAGTCTTCTCAGTGAAGAAGATCATCCGGCTCCATTGAGGGCTACAGAGCCATTCATGTCCGCTCCCAAGTGCCTCTTCCTTTAAATCAGCCTTTTCCATTGATTGACTGATTGGATCATCTGTCGCTTAAATCTGTTCAGATTAATCCAGGCTTGTATTAAGGGTTACATGTTAAAACATTTACATTATTTAGAAATACGTGTAACAAAAACATATTAGGCTCCATTTGGTTTCATTGGACTGGCCTGATGTCCTATAAAAAAGCAAGACACAACTGAAATGAACGGGCCTTCTGGATGCGTGTCATGAAATTAGGCTATGCAGATTAGAATAATTATTTTGTGTTTATTTTTCATCCAAAAACATTGCGCAAAAATTAACAACTCTTCAGATTCACAACTCAATTCCCAAAAGTCACAAAAAATAATCAGTTCCAAGACCATCTCTCACAGCCGATCTGAGTCGATGGGTACTCTCTGGTGAATGTTAATGATTGAGCCCGTAGCCCCCAGCCCTTGAAGTAAAAGTTGCATAATAATAATAATTTGTATGATTTCTTTTATAAAACGGGTGTATTTTGAGCACTAGGCAGTGATACGATATGGGGTCTGAGACATGGGTTTATTCACTAGATGTTCAAGGGTCAAGCAGTGCATGCACACATCTTTCATTGCATTTTAATTTCAATAGGCCTGCAGAATCACCATGGATATGGCAATAGACCAGGATAAAAACAACGAGAGGATGAAATGCAATCTGATTGTAAACGTTTGCAGCACGTCTCAAGCTAATGAATTATGTTATTTCTGTAGTTTGGTTGGTTGTGTGTGTGTGTGTGTGTGTGTGTGTGTGTGTGTGTGTATGTGTGTGAGTGTGTGTTTTAGAAGAGAGATGTGTAGTGTGGTGGATGTGCAGTAGGAGTAGTAGGCAACTAGGGTTAGGTGTTCAAAATGATTATGCCCTGAAGGTAGAAACCATCTTGGAACTGAAAACCACAAAAAAAACTCTACATATGAACTAATTTGGTTAATATATTCACAGTAAAATGGAACTCTGGAGATGCTGTAATGATACCTGCTGTCCCTCCAAGACGTTATATTTAGAAAAGGTCTATCCCTACCCCTGTACACACCCACACACACACGCCACCCCCCCCCCCCCCCTCCTTCTTCCTGAATTCCACAATCAGCTCCTTAGTTTTATTGATCTGGCACCAGTTTGTCAGGACTCTTACCTCCTCCCTGTAACGATCAGGCCTTTTTAGTGATTAGGCCAACCACAGTGGTGTCATCACCAAACTGGAATGATGGAGTTGGAGCTGTGCGTGGCCACACAGTTGGGGGTAAACAGAGAGTACAGCAGGGGGCTGAGAACACAGTCCTAAGGGACTCCTGTGTTAAGAGTCAGAGTGGAGGAGGTGATGCTGCCTACCTTCACCACCTGGGGTCTACTCATCAGAAAGTCCAGGATTCAGTTACACAGCGAGGTGTTGAGATCCAGGTCCCTAAGCTTAGTGACGAGCTTGGAGGGAACAGAGATGTCGTCAATAAACAGCATTCTCACATAGGTGTCCCTCTTGTCCAGGTGGGATAGGGCAGTATGCAGGGCTTAGGCGATGGCGTCATCTGTGACTCTATTGGGGCTGGTATGCAAACTGAAGAGGGTCCAGAGTGGCAGGTAAAGATGAGTTGATGTGTGACTTAACCAGCCTCTCGAAGCACTTCATGATGATTGAGGTGATTGCAATGGGGAGGTAGTCATTGAGGCAGGTTACCTTAAGGACCTCTTTCTGGTACTGATATGATAGTGGTTGCTTTAAAACAGGGGGAGGGGGTGGGGGCGGTCAGACTGGGGCAGGAATATGTTGAATATGTCTGTGAAGACTGACAGCTGGTCGGCGGATCCACCACCTGGGATGTTGTCTGGTCCGACTGCTTTGCGGCTGTTGACATATTCAGAAGCCTTCCACACATCAGTTGATAGGGAGCTCAGGGTTGCCGTCAAACCACGCCTATAGTTGTTAAGCTTGTCAGGTAGCGCAGCATCGTTGCACATGCGGTCAGACTTTTTTTTTATATATATTTTTTTTTAATGGACTGCACTTATATAGCGCCTTTATCCAAAGCGCTTTACAACAGCCTCTCATTCACACACACACATTCACACACCAATGGCGGCAAGCTACCATGCAAGGCGCCGGCCCGCTCACTGGGAGCAATTTGGGGTTCAGTGTCTTGCCCAAGGACACTTCGACATGTGGCCAGCCGGGGCTCGAACCGCCGATCTGCCGACCTTGCGATCATTAGACGGGGGCTCTACCTCCTGCGCCACAGCCGCCCCCGACTTCTGTTTATAGTCTGTAATCGTCTGAACTCCGCGCCAAATAGCTCTCATAACAGCTGGTAGAGTGATTCGACCTTCCTCTGTAATTCCTTTTTGCGATCTTGAGAATCTTAAGCGATTGTACTAGTCAAGTTAAATGCACTGGTCCGTGCTTTTAACAGAACATGGATGTCACTACTAACCCAAAACTTTTGTTTAGGGAATGTCTGAATAGTGACAGTGGGAAGGTAGTCACCGATGCATTTGCTAATGTAGCCGTCGAAACAGTCCTGGAGCATAGAATCCGAATGAATACTCCAGTGTTGAATGGTCCGCGTCGCTGGTAACGTTTGCTTCAGTCTCTGTTTGTAAGCTGGCAACAGAATGGACGTGTGATCAGATTGACTTGCTTAAACAAAAGTGCTTCTCCAAGGTGATTGAAGAATAATGCCTGTCACCTGTATATTGTATTACACTACATGTGTTGGGGAGATAATGTAATATTGACCATCACTAGTTTAGATTAAGATAAGAACTTTAAGGCTGGAACAAATGCATGTAGCTCTCAAGGAAGAGAAGGCCAACCCTACTTAAAATAAAAAAAAACATAAACCATTTCATATAAGATTGTGTTTTGTCTGTTTTGTCTTTGTTTTTCAGTGTATGCCATCAACAAGTGTTAAGCCTGGTACACACATAAAGGTAATCTGGCCGATTTTGGCGCAATTTCCCCTCTTCCGACCAAGGACAGCAAACGCCCGATTATCGGATGGTTCTAAACATTATCCTACAAGATTATCCTGTGGTGTGAGGTGTGTTAAGAGTCAATTTCTCCTGACAATCTGCTCGGAAAATGGTCGGGGCCAACGATCGTAAATATGTGTTCAATATTTACGATCAAAAGTCCTCTTGTGTGTGGGTGAAACTGACAACTTGGGAGTCCGATTGTGACGTGGAATGGAATGTAGCCAATCAAGAAGCGAGCTGACTGACGTGTCTTCTTCTTTTCGTTCTTCAGAACTTTATTTTCCCTGTCGCACATGGCTGCCTCGTACAGGTCAGTCAGGGTACTACTACCCTGATCAAGCGATATTTCTGGCTTGGGGGACGAGACTCTAGACCATCGTTTCTCAACGGGGGCGTTCAGACAACATCGGGGGGCGCTGGAGCAAATATTTTTTAAAGGGGGGCGTTGAGGTGTTCTTGGGGGGCGTTCGCGCATAAAGTATTTTTCTCATGAAAAACAGCTGTCAGCAGTGTTATTACGGGTATGTTCGTAAATGCACGAACGGTCGGTTCGCTCGGACAAACCGTCTTTTCAGTCACCCATCTCTGAGCGCTCTGAACTTGGCCGGGCTCTGTGACGCAGACACATGTAGCGCAGCGCCCCCCAAAAAATAAAAGTGAGAGTGTCATCAAGAAGATGGAGAAGCTAAAAACTCAGCTAGCAAAGGCAGAGCTTTTGATAGTTTCCAATGTGTCTGGGTAAGCTGCATTGTAGAAGAATCTTGACAGTTCATGTACAGTGCAGAAATGGCAATACTATGCTAGTCTACGATAGAAAGAACCCCGGTTCATCCCATCTGTAACGTCATGTTGACTATGGATGCACCATAGCTAATGCTAGCACAAGCCAACTTTCAATGCCCAACTTCTATGAGTGTTTTCCTTGTAGGCTATGCTTGAGTGACATATGTTTCAGTTTGTGGGCACATTGTAATTGTTGGCTATAAGCGAAACATTTCTTATTTTAGTTGTGATACTCAGTCCCCGTACGTTCGTAAATGCACGAACGGTCAGTTTGCTCGGGCAAAACCGTGTTTTCAGTCAGAGCACCCATCTCTGAGCGCTCCCGGAGCGCAGAGCTCTGAACTTTGGAACTTTGTTATGTTTTGATATGAGAAATTCAATGTTCAATGAGAAAAACAATGTTAGTTGTAATGTACAGTTTTGTCGCCTACTGTTTGTTCAGCCCCGGACATGTGTGAAATTGCTGCTGTGTTATTGTTGTTGTGATATAACACAGAATATTAGTCAACATTAATATTCAGGGAAGAAAATAAGCCTACTTTTTTTGATGGGGGGCGGTAAGAGACCTGGATAATGGACAGGGGGGCGCTGGCCCAAAAAAGGTTGAGAACCACTGCTCTAGACTGTCGTAGGACAGATCTTTATCCTTTAAGTATGTGGTGTGCTGTATTGGGAATATCGGAGCACACCACACATAATACGATCAAAACTGTTCAGTCCATGATCTTCTATCTTCATGTGTGGGGTCTCTCTCAGATAAAACATCTGTTAAGATTTAGACAATCTTTCTGTGTGTACCAGGCTGTAGTGAACAAGCCGTAGGATGCAGGACTGACGACAGGCTGTCAACTCCACAAAGGTCACACCGTCAAAACAGCAACAGTTCAAAACCTCATTTAATTTTGTTTTTTTTCTTTACAGGTTTCATCTTTTCCACTAATCTTACCCGGAGCCTTTTCGTCTACGGCTTTAAGGGAATATAACCTTTTTGTCTAAGGCCTGAGGGAGTATAGACTTTCCATGGTAGGAATATGGCAGTTTGATTTAACACCTGAGGGAGTATAGCAGTTTGATCTGAAAACTAGATCATTTGGATCTGACAACTGCCTCTAGTGCCTGGGAATTGAGGATTTCATAAAATGGACACCGTACAGGCAACCACAACAACATCACTGAACAACACATGCCAATGTCTGTGCCTTATTTGACCTCATTGACACTAACATCCCCAGTCCACTCAGGCAAGGTCCCAGACTGGATATAACTGGTGACTGGACTATGATCGCTCTGCTTGCACAGACACATTTGGACATTTACCAAAAGACACAGTTGCTACGGTTTCTGTGGTTAAGGTTTTGAAATGCAACAGGAATTTTAGGAAAGAGCCCACAGAGAATGTGCTGAACGAATGTTTCCGGAATGGGAAAAAATCGTATCAGGTTTCCATTTTCGACAATAAAATAGCTTATATTTGTATTGCACTCTCTGCTCGGAGGAGGTGTTCAGAATCAGATAGCTGCATAAACAATAAACCAAGTGAGTTAGAGCATCGGACACACTGATGTGGTGTGGGGCCTCCCTTGTGTGTAATCTGTGTGCAGCCTGTATATCTGCTTGCAGTGCAGGGTGAATTTATCATCCCACTGTGACTATACATGGCAATCAGGTAAAACTGGGAATAGCCTGCATGCCAAGAATATCCAGGTTCAAGTTCAGAGTGTGTTTCATCTCAAGCACACACACACACACACACACACACACACACACACACACACACACTCTCCCTCACTTTCCTGACCCTCGCCTTCATGACAAACAGTGTACACATTCCTCATAGCTGCTTCAGCAGAGCTCTTTGTTTAGATAAGATGAGGGAGAGCAGAGCCCCGTCTGTCCCCATGGTTGTGAAAGGCACACGTCCGACTGCCACGGCTCCACAGTCACACGCACGCACACACACACACACGCACACACGCACACACACACACACACACACACACACACACACACACACACACACACACACACACACACACCCCCACCCCCACCACCACTCTGGCCTTATACAGGCATTGTGGCGACCCATTGCCTTTCATGGGAGAGCTGACTTCCTGTCATACTGCCCTGAGGCTCTGTGCTTTCCACAGCCCCACCGTTCTACAGGAGAGGGTGGGAGGGAGTGAGGGACGGGGAGGAAGTGTGCTGCCACTGTGTTCATGTTTCAGACAGGGGGAGGAAGTGTGCTGCCACTGTGTTCATGTTTCAGCCGTTTGGCAGCGGACTCTTCGCCCCCCTCTTCCCCTTTTTCCTGACTTCCAAACACCTGGAGTGCTTCTGTGAAGACCCCAGCTAGATCAATATGTTACTCTTTGACTATGTGTATTTGAGGGCAACACTTCACTTTAAGGTCACATTTGTAATATGTACATTTCAAGCCTGCAAACTGCGACACTTTAAATGAATGTGCAATAACACTATGTGCAATATGACAACCCTAGTCGTCTATCTGTACAGTATAGTATAGTGGATAGTGTACATAGCCTTTATTTATGTAAACCAGCTCCTTTCCCTTCTTGTTTTTTTAGTTTTTTTTTTCTTTCCTAGCACCAGGACGACCCCCTGCTGGCGGGAAAGCTGAACACCTTCTACGCCCGGTTCGACGAGGGGCGAACGGAGGTAACCGCAACACAAACACCACTCTCTCCAGCTCTCAGCAGCCTCACCCTCACAGAGCATGAGGTGAGACGCGTACTGAAGGCGGTGGACCCCAGGAAAGCCTCGGGGCCGGATGGCGTCCTGGGACGGGTGCTGAGAGACTGCGCCGACCAGCTGGCCGGGGTTTTCACCAACATCTTTAACCAGTCCCTGTCCCAGGCCACCGTCCCACCCTGCCTGAAAACCTCAACTATCATCCCAGTCCCGAAGAAAAGCACGGTGAGCTGCCTAAACGACTACCGCCCGGTGGCACTCACACCAATCATCATGAAGTGCTTCGAGAAACTAGTCCGGGCCCACATACTCACACGCCTCCCGCCCAACCTGGATCCATACCAGTTCGCCTACAGAGCCCACAGGTCCACAGAGGACGCCATAGCGACGACTCTCCACGCCACTCTATCCCACCTGGAGAGGGGAAACAGCTACGCGAGACTGCTCTTCGTGGACTTCAGCTCCGCCTTCAACACCATCCTTCCAGACAGGCTAGTGACCAAACTACTAGACCTGGGTCTATCACACTCCATATGTGCGTGGATCAATGACTTCCTGACCGACCGCCCCCAGAGGGTGCGGGTGGGCCCCCACACCTCCACAGCCCTCAGCCTCAGCACTGGGTCCCCCCAGGGCTGCGTGCTAAGCCCCATCCTCTACAACCTCTACACCCACGACTTCACCCCCGTCCACCCCAGCAACTACATCGTAAAGTTTGCAGACGACACCACCGTGGTGGGATGTATCTCGGGGGGGGACGAGGCGGCGTACAGGGATGAGGTAGAGCAACTGAGCAAGCTGTGCAAGGTTAACAACCTGCTGCTAAACAAGTCAAAGACCCAGGAATTCATCGTAGACTTCAGGAGGAAAAAGTCCGAGATCCAGCCCCTGCTCATCGACGGAGAGAGCGTGGAGAGAGTCTCAACCCTCCGATTCCTGGGACATCACATGCGGGATGACCTGGCCTGGAAGGACAACACAAAAGGCACCATCAAGAGGGCACAACAGCGGCTATACACCCTGAGATGCCTCAGGAAAGAACACAACAAGCAGGAGATACTGGTGGCCTTCTACCGCGGCGCAGTGGAGAGCATCCTCACCTACGGCATCTGCAACTGGTTCTACAGCTGCACAACAGCGGAGAGAAACGCGCTACAGAGAGTCGTGAGAACAGCACAGAAGATCACCGGCGCCCCCCTCCCCTCTCTGGAAGAGCTGTACAACACACGCTGTCTCAGGAAGGCCTCCAAGATCTCCAGGGACCCGACCCACCCTGGGCACGTACACTTTATCAGGCTGCCCTCGAAAAGGAGGTACAGGACCCCGGCCGCTAAGACAAACAGACTGAAGAACTGCTTCTACCACAGGGCCGTCAAGGCCCTGAACACAGCAAAGGCCTAAGTTCTGGGCCCAGGACAGTCCGGACGGATTGTATGGCAGCTAGTGCTGAGGCACAAACATGTACATTTCAAGCCTGCAAACTGTGACACTTTAAAATAACGTGAAAAAATACTTTTGTGCAATATGACAACCCTAGTTGACTATCTGTGCAGTATAGTACAGTGGATTGTGTACATAGCCTTTATTTATGTAAACCAGCTCCTTACCTTCTTGTGATTTTATTCTTTTTCTAAATGTGTTTTTTTTTCCCTTTCCTAACACCAGGGGAGCCACCCCTCCTAAATTTCGTTGTTTGGTACCTGTACTGTAGCAATGACAAATAAAGTCCATTCCATTCCATTACCAGGGGAGCCACCCCTCCTAAATGTCGTTGTTTGGTACCTGTATTATAGCAATGACAATCAAGACCATTAATTCATTAATTAATTCATTCATTCATTCATAAAGGGTATATAAATGGTTTATAGTTAGTTAAATAAATCACTTATAATCAGTTTTTAATTATTCAATAAAACAATTTAAAAATTATTATATTCATTTGGTGCTTATAGGTGGTAATTGTACTATGGAGGCATAGATAGATACAGTACATTAATTTAGACTAGTAATTACACCCCTAATTACAGCTTTTACTAGTGTAAAAACTAGCAAATGTCCCAACTGCGCAACCACTATGCAACACTTGCAAACTACTGAAAAATGTATGCACTCACTGCAATGTAAGTCACTTTGGATAAAAGTGTCAGCTAAATGGCATATATATAATATATAATATAATAATATATTATTATATATATATACACACACACTCATTGAACACTTTATTAGGAACACGTGTACACCTTCTCATTCCTTCAGGTGGGGAATGTTTTCTTGGCACACTTTTGACCCAATACCAATCAATCATCGCTTGATTGATCAATGCCAGAGCCTATTTGAGTATTGTAGCTGACCATCCCTTCAAGCAAACTTTGTCTCAAACTGGTTTCATGAACATGACAATGAGTTCAGTGTTCTTCAGTGGCCTTCCCAGTCACTGGATTTGAATCCAATAGAACATCATTTTGGATGTGGTAGAATGGGAGATTCACAGCTTTAAAGTGCACCTGAAAAATCGGAATCAGAATTTGGTGATGCAATCATGTCATCATGGCCCAGAATCTCAAAGGAATCTTTCCAACATATTGTGATATCAATGCCACCAAGTATGTAGGCTGTTTTGAGAGCAAAGGGAGGCCCTACCCAGTATTAGTATAGTGTTCCTAATAAAGTGTCCAGTGAGAGTATATATATTCTTCAGAATACACTTGTAAGAAAATCATGTAGTATCATGTTATCTTGGTGTTTTAGCTATTGATTGATTGACTTATTTGGGTAAAAAGTACAGACAGTACATCCCAGAGGATAGCACGTAAAAGTCTACTGAAACACTTTCCAACGAGGTCCTCGTTGGTAGACAAGAACAACAAAGACAAGAACATACAAAAACAATACACACGAAACAGTGAATACAATACACAAGAACATGCAAGATACAATCAGAATACAGTTTGTCATTCTTTACACAAAAGTGCTGCGTATCAGAGTGTGTATGGGTAGGAGTGTGTATGACTATGCATGTGCGTGTTGGCTAGGTGTAAGCATTGTATAGTTGTTAAATCAAAGCCTAATGCCTGTGGAAAGCTTTCTTCCAGAGATGTACCATGACCTGACCAGTAAAAACATGTAGAGATGACGCTACCTTAACTGTCAGAGGGAGACTGTTGTTCCATAATAATACCCCTGAATAATAAAAAGAGCTCCGAGCGGCAGTGCTGTTCTCCCTTGCTACGGTGCCATCCCTACCTGGCTGCTCAGGTAAGCTGGGGCAGTCCCATTTATGAAACATAAGTTTCAGCTTCAGCTAGCGCTGCTCTACTGGAAACATGTTGTCTGTTCTAAATTCAGGTACCCCAATATGGGTTCTGAAGGGAGCGTTCAACATGTAACAGATTATGTTATTTTGCATTACCTGTAACTTATGTTTTAGCTTGGCTGACAGACCACTAAACCGGCTGAACATGCGTAGTCTAAATGACACTGTATGAGTGCAGACACAAGCAACCTTTTAATTCTGGTGTCAAACTCCCTAGTTTTCCGGGACAGAAACTTTAGCTTGTTTGCACTCTTCGCAAGAACTCTTTCTGCAATGAAGACACCTGGAATAGATTGGTCCAGTGTTAATCCGAGGTAAGTAACACTTGATCTGGACTCAATGACATCTCCTGCACAAGTTACTCTGATTCTATCAACTTTTTTTCGCTTCTGATTTGATCCAAATAAAATAGATTCGCTAGCACAGTGTTAGCAAGAAAAAACAGTTTACCCAGGAATGTTGGTTTACTGGACCTTTAAAGAGTTTAAAATATGTTTTTTTTAAGTACACCTCATGCCAACACTATAGCATCACAATCTCATATTGTCAACTTATTCACTGGCATAACAATGAATATGATGATCTAATCTCTATTGCAAATGCACTGCATAGGGACACTTGGCTGTGTATACTTTACCGTTCAATAAGACTTTTCAGTTCTGGGCAATAAGACTCTAGTCTCCAGTGTGACTCAGGGGAGTCATAACAGGCTCATTACAAATGAATGAATGGCTATATACTTTAATGGAAGCCATTTAGAACCATTTTTAACAAGTCATGAAACTATGGTAAAGATATTGATTGGTGCACACAAAGAGAAATGAGCAAAAAAGCATTTAACATTCTGAAGAGCTCATACACCACAACTATATGTGTTCTATGACTATGTCAACCGTATTATCAAAGCATATCCTACCAGCAGTGTGTGTGTGTGTGTGTGTGTGTGTGTGTATATGTCAACCGTATTCTCAAAGCATATCCTACCAGCAGTTCAGCTGAATGTACAGAGAGTACTGTGGGGGTTCTTTGTCATAAGCACCTTTTCACCCTGCTGACTCCAGTCTTTCCCAACCTTCTTTGGTTGTATGACATCTTGTATTGCTGCAAACCGTCTACAGTGCTGTGAAAAGTATTTGCCCCCTTCCCAATTTTTATATTACACAAAGATAACCTGAGTAAATAGAAAATGCTATTTTTAAATGATCATTCCATTTATTTAGTTATTTTAAGCATATCACCCATATGAAAAAGTAATTGCCCCCTAAACCTAATAACTGGTTCGGCCACCCTTAGCAGCAACAATTGCAAACAAACGTTTGCGACATCTGGTAATGAGTCTTTCACATCGCTGTGGAGGAATTTTGGCCCACTCTTTGCAGAATTGTTTTAATTCAGCCACATTGGAGGGACTTCGAGCATGAACTGCCTGTTTAAGGTCATACCACAGCATCTCAATCGGATTTAAGTCTGGACTTTGACGAGGCCACTCCAGAACCGTCATTTTGTTTTTCTTGAGCCATTCAGAGGTGGACTTGCTGGTGTGTTTGGGATCATTGTTCTGCTGCATAACCCAAGTGCACTAGAGCTTGAGGTCACGAACTGATGGCCGGACATTCACCTTCAGGGTTTTCTGCTAGAGAGCAGAACTCATGATTTCATCAATTATGACTGAAGTCGTCCAGGTCCTGAAAGCAGCAACGCAGTACCAGAGCATCACACTACCACCTCCATGTTTGACTGTTGGTATGATGTTTTTATTATGGAATGTTGTGTTAGGTTTACGCCAAATGTAATGGGACCCACACCTTCCAAAAGTTCCACTTTTGACTTGTCAGTCCACAGATTATTTTCCCAAAATGTTGGGGGTTCATCAAGATATTTTTTGGCAAATGTGAGACGAGCCTTTGTGTTTTTTTTCTCAGCAGTGGTTTTCTCCTTGGCATTCTCCCATGGACGCCATCTTTGCCCCGTCTCTTTCTTATTGTGGAATCATGAACACTGACCTTAACTGAGGCAAGTGAGGCCTGCAGTTCTTTAGATGTTCTTCTGGGTTCTTCTGTGACCTGGATGAGTCGTCGTTGGGCTCTTGGAGTAATTTTGGTTTCTTTGGATCGAGGCATCATGTGCTGCTTTTTAAGATCTTTTAGGCTACTTCACTTGGTCAGACAGGTTCTATTTAAGTGATTTCTAGATTGAACAGTTCTGGCAGTAATCGGGCCTAGGTGTGGCTTGTGAAATTGAACTCAGCTTTCAAACAAATGTGTTTAATCGGTTGGTTGTTAAGGGGGGGCAATTACTTTTTCACATAGGGCCAGGTAAGTAAGTAAAGCTTTATTTATATAGCGCCTTTCGTACATGGGTAGGGTATGGGTAGGAAGGGTTGGATAGCATTTTCCCCTTAATACATTATTTTTCCCTTAACTGCATTTTCTATTTACTCAGGCGATCTTTGTGTAAAAATGTTTTGATGATCTGAAACATTTAAGTTTGACAAACATGCAAAAACAGACGAATTTGGGAAGGGGGCAAATACTTTTTCACAGCACTGTACATGGCTTCGCTGGCTCAAAAAGGATTTGATCAGTCCCAATACTGCTTTCTTTGGACCAGATATCACCGATGGTGCCGTTTCCCTCCACACACCACTGGAGTACTTCCAGAACTTTGTGTCAGATGACATGATTCAGGCTCTGACAAAAACCACAAATGAGTACAGCTTTCAAAAGAATGTAAATCTATGTGCATTCAATCTCTCTGTAGTGAAGACAAACAAAGGATGGATTTACCACCACCTTATGCAGTAAGGGTAATGTTCCTCTTTGCTTTTCTGTGGGAAAAAAATACCTGTAACTAAACATGGCTGAACACTGGGACTAAGATGAAATTCAGTTTTGTAAATATTTTTTCATCCTGTTTTTTTTTATTAATAAATGACTATTCATAAAAAAATATGACTGTATGACTATTATTATTCATGTTTACTGTTATGGGGCTAAATAAGCAATCAACTGAACCCCTAGTTGTTCTGTATAATATACAGCCATTCTGCTCCCAGTTAGGGCCAACGTAGCAACATTACAACATTTCCCTAAAAAGATCTCTGCATCAGAGGCCTCCTACAACAACATCTGAAAGGTGATTTTTTTTTTTGTGCTAATTTGGGTCTTACAAAAGTCCTTGTCCAAACTGTGCTCGCAATATACATTTTAGCTAGACTCCTCCAGAAAAAGATGTTCCCATCAGTAATGCTACACTGCAGTGCTCTGTACCCGCCACCTCCAACTGCCCTCTCCCCAATCCATCATTCCTAGCGATGGCGGCCCCAAGGCACTGTCTGGGAGTGAGAGCTCTCTCTCTCTCCCCCCTGCTATAGGAGCCTGTGGTAAGAGAGCAGGAGGCTCTGGTGATGTGTGCACGGGTGAGACAGCAGGACGCCTGTCCCACTGTGCCTGGGATACAACTCTGTTTCAATTCAATCCCTCTTTTTCGGCCTGTTTTTATTTGTTACAGTTCCCTCTCTCTCTCTTTCATGTATTTTTCTCTTCCTCCTTTCTCTTCTCTGTATTGTGCCCCCCCCCCTCCTCTCGACCCCCCTGTCTCATTAGCTGACAGGCACAGAGGCGTCCCTCAGAGGCCCGGATGAAAGCCAGAGTACCGTGACCTTCACTTTACAGCGGGGCCACTATCAGTGACAAGCTATCAGTGACAGATTCAGTGCACATAGGTACATGCACACACACACACACACACACACACACACACACACACACACACACACACACACACACGAAAAACAGCAAATCACATCCTCTTGATATATAAAGGGAGCTCACCATCAACCTGGTTAACGTCAAGGCCCCCCATTGGTGATCAGCAGCAATCTTGCTCTTCACCCAAACATCCCCATAATGGATTGTGTGTGGGGGTGGAGTTAGCCTCCCGTGGGTATGTCCTTGGGCTGTAGCAGTAAATACAGCACATCATTCTGTGTTTTAATCAGCCTGTGGGACGCATGGGCACTCCTGGTCATGGTAACAGTCCATCCTTCACTGAGGCAGTAGGGTGCTGCTCACATGAATCCAGGTGGGAGAGACCAGTCTACTGGTGATAGTTGTTCTCTAGGACATCTGTAACAGACCTGTGTCATTACAGCAGAGATCTGAGAGATCTCTATTCAGACTTCAAAGTTACGGCTGTTGTTTGTTGATGGGAGAG
The DNA here is from genome assembly GCF_963989245.1 of Nansenia antarctica. Taxonomy (NCBI): domain Eukaryota; kingdom Metazoa; phylum Chordata; class Actinopteri; order Argentiniformes; family Microstomatidae; genus Nansenia; species Nansenia antarctica. The sequence goes on along the minus strand of NC_137682.1, from coordinate 31,621,568 downwards.
AGTCATCTTTTTCATTATAATGAGTCTGAGAGAACAAGAGGAGGAGAGAGAGAAATAACAGAGCTTGTGACCACAACAGGCTTGCATTTTATTGTATGCTGCACTCCTCCCAAATAGGCTACATTTATCTATCATTAGCCTATAGTAAGATGGCCCCTACACCAGCATCGTTTCAGTTATATGTCAGAATATTGGTGCATAAATGTATTGTCATCATTTTGACGGAGGGTCTGGGAGATCTGCAGGAAAATGTGATGTACTACTGTAACTGCATTTCATGCACTTCCGCATCGTCATTTCGAATCTTTCAGTTCGTATTGCTCACGAGCCATTGTGGGGAGAAAAAAAAACAGCTGAATAGGTCCTGGACATATCAGTGTTTCCCCTAGAATGTTTTAGGCGATACCCCTGTGATATCGTCTCTCAACCATGAACCTTTTTAAACACTGACCTACTGTGCAGGCAAGTGGCCCGGTAACCTTGCGATGGGGGATGTGGTGGAGGCTGTCTCATCTAATCCAAAATCTGCTCCCAAAATGAACTGGGGTCAGGGTAAACCAAACCAAAACCACTTGGGTGATAATTATAATCAAAGACTGATAGTCATTACAATAATAACCCAGTAGACCCGTAATCAAAACAATGATTGCTAATGGGTCTAATTACCTACAATCTTAGCAGTCCTTACATTCAGCAAAGGCCGTGTACTGTACTAACGATGCAGAATAAAGAACCATTTACATGGCTTTTTCTTTCTTTACAGAAAAAAAATGCTTTCTTTTCAGAGCTTCTATTGAAGACAGAGAAAGGGGGGAGCTGTGGGGAGAACGTAGAGGAGGAGGAGGAGGAGGAGGAGGAGTGGAAGAGTTCAGTAATGTAATCAGTGCTTGGGTGCTCTGGCATCTTGCTGACTGCACAGCTGAGGCTGGGGCTGGGGCTCGGGTGTCCACTCTGTGTCGTGCTAGGGAGAAAACAGCTCCTGTCTTGCCAAGATTGTTTCACATCTGGGAGCCGGCGCTGGTGAGCCCCGCCTAGCCCTCGCATGTCGGTTAACATCTGGCTTCCAACCCGCACTGTGAAACTGGATCCTCAGACCCTGGGGCCTCTCATTTACTGTAACAAGATGGACACCGGGATTGGTGTGGATGCAGACTAGTCTCCACGCTACCTCTCCACTGTATCACGCCTATGAGAGTGCTTTATTACCAACTTTGTTTATGAAACAACCTTTGTGACCTAAGTATGTGTTAATAAGTGTCATGGGAGTGAAATGAAATGCTTGGATATAGAGCCACGCCTCACACAGAAGCTGATTACACAGAATGATTTATTACGGAAATAAAGCCTCTTTGAAAATATGTTAATTGCGGAACATTTATCATGGAAAGCAGTCATATAGTTAAAATAGTCCCATATTTGATGAAATTACACCAGTATTTGGCATGGACTGTCTTGATAAGGATCAACATTTAAGTCCAGATATTATTACACAGCAAAGGAAACAATAAGTTAGCAGTGAGTTAACAGTGGAGCAGAACGAGAGCCCTGTTAACCAATGGGAACAGTGCGAGCTACGAATTGCCAGCCAGAGGATTTGACTTGCAGAGATTGTCTGGAGATTCTAATTTCCTCAATGTTCACTGGATTGTTACCGGCTTTGTTGTTATTAAGAATACCTCCCGCAACCCTTGGTTACCATATGTATATCTATATGTTACGGTACATGTGGGAATACGGAACATGTGGGAAAACTAGGATTAGGGTTAGGTGCTACGTCGACTTGGTACATGCTGGCATGTCTAACCCTACCCCTAACCCTAACCTTAACCCTAACCCTACCCCTACCCCTAACCCTAACCCTAACCTTAACCGTAGCACCCTAGCACCTAACCCTAACCCTAGTTTTCCCACATGTACCGTTTTCCCACATGTACCGTTTTCCCACATGTACCGTTTTCCCACATGTACTGTTTTCCCACATGTACCGTAACATACAGTTTATCATCATCAACCTTGTCACTTTTGGAGACAGGCGGCACCAGAAGTTCTGTTTGCTACCATGCAATGTAGTTGTCAAACCTTCTGCCTCGTTACCATGCCTCGTCTACTGTCTGCTGATATCACCTCTATGATAATGATCCTGTCTACTGTCTGCTGATATCACCTCTATGATAATGATCCTGTCTACTGTCTGCTGATATCACCTCTATGATAATGATCCTGTCTACTGTCTGCTGATATCACCTCTATGATAATGATCCTGTCTACTGTCTGCTGATATCACCTCTATGATAATGATCCTGTCTACTGTCTGCTGATATCACCTCTATGATAATGATCCTGTCTACTGTCTGCTGATATCACCTCTATGATAATGATCCTTGTCTACTGTCTGCTGATATCACCTCTATGATAATGATCCTGTCTACTGTCTGCTGATATCACCTCTATGATAATGATCCTTGTCTACTGTCTGCTGATATCACCTCTATGATAATGATCCTGTCTACTGTCTGCTGATATCACCTCTATGATAATGATCCTGTCTACTGTCTGCTGATATCACCTCTATGATAATGATCCTGTCTACTGTCTGCTGATATCACCTCTATGATAATGATCCTGTCTACTGTCTGCTGATATCACCTCTATGATAATGATCCTGTCTACTGTCTGCTGATATCACCTCTATGATAATGATCCTTGTCTACTGTCTGCTGATATCACCTCTATGATAATGATCCTGTCTACTGTCTGCTGATATCACCTCTATGATAATGATCCTTGTCTACTGTCTGCTGATATCACCTCTATGATAATGATCCTGTCTACTGTCTGCTGATATCACCTCTATGATAATGATCCTGTCTACTGTCTGCTGATATCACCTCTATGATAATGATCCTGTCTACTGTCTGCTGATATCACCTCTATGATAATGATCCTGTCTACTGTCTGCTGATATCACCTCTATGATAATGATCCTGTCTACTGTCTGCTGATATCACCTCTATGATAATGATCCTCGTCTACTGTCTGCTGATATCACCTCTATGATAATGATCCTTGTCTACTGTCTGCTGATATCACCTCTATGATAATGATCATGACATTGGTTTCAGAATTGTTTAATAACAAAAAGGCTGATTTCTGAGAGACAGAGAAGTGAATGGGCTTCTTTCCCTGTTGTTGAGTAAGAGGGCCTCTTTCACCCTGTAGGGAGGCTGCTCTGATCTCGTACCGTCATGTCTGTAAGTGACAGAGCACATTATAATATATATATTATATATGTTATTATATATAATACCTCATGTTGGGACAACTTCAATCCTGCTCTCCTCCTTTTCGCCAGAGGACAGGTTAGGATGAGAGAGCATACACAACTGGGTTTCTCTATCCCACTCCTAGGCTTGCTCACTGCTTCAACTTCCTTTTAATGTACGTCACTGAATCATTTCTTATCAGATATGCCTAAATCAGAGGCTTTGCTACGGCCCAATCCCGTTTCCCTTTCCTACCCCTACGGCTAGTGTTGGAGTGCCACTCACTCTCCCCAAGGCCTCCGAACAGAGCCACAAGGCGTAGTGATTGTAATCTTCCCCTATGCAATGGGACAACCCTTCAAGCCAGTTGATGACAGAATAACGGTGTTCTGTAGGCTAGCAACCCCTGCTCCTACCCTCCCAGTCTGCACTGAGATAGGACAACAGTGCAAGAACGCGGCTTAACTTTTGTTTTAAATTAATCTCTGCTATTTGGTTTGAGGTGTACCAACATTCAAATAAGCATATAATAATAATAATAATAATAATAATAATAATAATCATAATCATAATCATAATCATAATAATCTGTAAAAACAGAAAAATGACCTTGCTGACTTGGTGTGTGTTTACAGAGAAGCATCTGCCTCTTGCCCTGTGCTGTAGTAAATTGCCAATTACTATAGAGGAGGGGACCCACTAATGAAGTCAAGTGGATGCAACTGCATAACTCACTGGTCTCAGAACTAGATTGGTTCTCACTGGGGCACTGTGCCTTGCTACTGCAGCTGGATAGATGTCACTGTGACACATAGCGTTGAGCATATTCTTTAAAAATCCACTGGGTTGATAGAAGTATCAAAACAAACTGTGGTTTCTCTTCATCACGCATAAGCCTTTAGCCTTTAAGTAGGAAACACAGGAGAATTTGGTTTGGGTCGTAATGCAGTACTATCATCTTGATGTTTTGTACTGGAACATTGTTTCCTAGTTTGGAAAATGAGGTAAATCAGATTCACAAAACAAGTGGATTATACATATGCCAAGTACATATGCCAAGCAGCAGAAACAAATGATTGTTCTCCAATGAGAATGATTGACGTCATTCAGACTTCCTTCACAGTGCAAGAATACAATAAGATGCAATACGGTAAAGTACAACCTTCTATCTATGGTAAAGTACAACCTTCTCGGTTCTATCAAGTCAATTGCAAGATACTTATGAACACAAACAGCTCAGGTATAGCTTGCATTGGATTCAATGGAACCAACATTACCTCTATAGCAGTGTACGTACCAACCATGACACCTACATACGCAAGAAGAGCAAAGTTACCATTTACAATAGGCTATCGGTTGGCTATGGCTGGTGTATTCAAGAACGTCCATCCTTTGAGAGTGGAATGTCTTAGAGCTCGTTCTATTGATCCACATTTAAGTTAAGTTTTAAGTGACTCACAGGACGTATGGAAGACAATACTGCTATGGAATAGTTCAATAGTACATTAAACTGATAGGGAGCAGGTAATGAATAACAGACGTTCACCTTTGCCCTCCTGTAGGTAAATCTAAGGTCAGATGAGAGCATACGCTGGGTTTGTGCTTACTGCAAATAAAGGAAATGAGATCAGACGATGGACGACTATTGATTTCTGGTGACACAGGAACAATCAATCTGCCATACACACGTATCTTCCAGTGGCACCTGATGGAAACGGATCAGTTTAAAAATAAATTAACAGTACAGAGAGGAACATACTGCCTTCGGGTCGGTGAAGGACGAGGTCATTGTCTCTCTCTGTGACCTCTGGGAACAGAATTGGCTCTATTGTTTAATGTCAACTTTTAAATAAGGTTTATTGCTGGCAGGTGTGTGTGTGTGTGTGTGTGTGTGTGTGTGTGTGTGCGCATGCGTGTGTGTGTGTGTGTGTGTGTGTGTGTGTGGTGGGGGGCAGGGGTAATCTGTAAATGTAAACAACGAAAGAGACAGGGTGATGGTAAGGCTAGGGGCAGACGTGCTGTGAATTCATCCCTGCTCCCCTTCCCACCATCCCCCTCAACCGGCACCCTGCCCCCGCACATGTCCCTTCCATTAACACAGGAGACAGATGACAGGAGCGCTATATGACGTTTCGGTAGGAATGACATTAAAATGTGGTGACTGGTGTTACATAATGGCGGCAGGGAGGAGAGGAGTTTGTGTGTGTGTGTGTGTGCGCGTGTGTGTGTGCGCGTGTGTGTGTGTGTGTGTGTGTGTGTGTGTGTGTGTGTGCGTGTGTGCGTGTGTGTGTGTGTGTGTGTGCGTGTGTGTGTGCGTGTGTGTGTGGGTGTGTGTGCGCGCATGTGTGTGTGCGCGTGTGTGCGTGTGTGTGTGTGTGTGTGTGTGTGTGCGTGTGTGCGTGTGTGTGTGGGTGTGTGGGTGTGTGGGTGTGTGGGTGTGTGGGTGGGTGGGGTGGGTGTCCTAGCAGGTTACACTTTAAAGGTTGTCCAGGGAGGGGTCCTAGGTATGACAAACCTCAGTGTTGTAAAAGAGTAACAGTAAAAGAGAGGCTGGAGGAGCCCAGAGGAGCCGGGGCTGGGACTACAGACCCGACACCACACTCCAGAAAGCCTGAGACAAGGCAGTGTCGGCTCTTTCGCTGCTATACATCCTCACTCCTGGGGATGACTGCGTTGTATATTCATTACCTAGCTTGTCTCCTGACCTTGACACATATCCTTCCTAACAGCATACAGTATGATGGAAGGCATGTGTGCAGTCATATAATGGTATATGCACAAGGGTATGCAAGCACGCACACACGCACGCACACACACACACACACAGACACATACACACAAAACACACACATACACATACACACGCACACTGAATGACTTTATTGTCTTTATTGTGAAATACTTATTTCCCCCACTGTACCTGATCCTGATATACTCATCTCTGGTGATCCTGATATACTCATCTCTGGTGAGGTGAGGTGGTGTCAGAGAGGTGGTCATCTCTGGTGAGTAAATCACAATGGATCGTATTTATTTCTCGGACATGGCCGATAATAATAATAATTCATTGAATTTATATAGCGCTTTTCCGAGGCTCACAAACACGCTGACAATATAGGGGATACAGAAAACACAAAAACAACAAGTAACAAGCCCCGCGGTGGTGTAGCGGTCTAAGCACTAGCCACTAGTGCAAGCTTCCCACCGGGGACTGGGATCGAATCCCAGTCTCGCCAGACCCGGATATGGCCAGGGCACACAGGGAGCGGCATATTGAGCGGCCGCTCCCGAGGGCGGTATAGGACTATTTCCGGACAAGGATCCGTCGCGCAACAGCGCCCCCTGGGTGCCGGAATAACGGTGTCGGGCTCGAGGAGCCAGTCAGCTAGTCTGCCTGGCGATCTCCTCTGGGGCTGCCGGCTACGGGGTCGGGCGGCGGATCCTACGCAATAGGCAGGGGATAATTGGATGCTAGGTTGGGTTCAATTGGATACCAAATTGGGTGAAAAAGGGATCAAATCTGAAAAACAAATTTATTTAAAAAAAAGTAACATGGCGCTTCTGGCGCTTCTGGTGATAATGTCCCTCTCTTTCTCCACTTCATTTCTCCCTCACCCCAACTTTATTCCTCAGTATTTCGGTATCCCCCCCCCCCACACACACACACAATAACCGCCAATATATAATGCATCACTTAAGGCAGTCTAACCCAACCCCATTTCCACCTCCACACTTCCACACCCATCCCAACCAGAGAACAGTATTCTTACAGTACGTCTCTGTGAGAGAGATGAGGGAGAAATATATGTTGCCTCTGGTGAGCAAGACGCACATGGCTGAGTGGCGATCCATTACCACCCTGAAGAGTATGATCCACCCCTATATGCCCTGTCCCATAACCAATGGAGTGGGGAAAATGACATTAATAAACAGGTAGTAAAAAATGCCTCTGAAGATGGGGGAGGGTGAGATATAAAAGGTAACAACATGGATTGCTGAACAGTATTCGAGGTGCGCTAGCCATGATTGCTTGAAGTCAAGCCATAGCTGAGAGTGCATGGCAGGCATAGTCTTAACATTAGGATTACATATAGGGTTAGCTGACTGAAACATGATTCATATTTCTGGTCCATTCAACAACACAGGGAAACAATAATATATTTGCTGACTATACACATGCAATTCATTTTTTTTCCCACCAATCAAATTATAATATGTCAGATAAAAACAGATAAATAAACGATAAATGGGATTACTTGTGCAGAACTTAACCGGTGCTGCGAAAAAAAAATCAATAGGTGAAATAATGGGGGCTTTCAAAGGCCATGTAGGCTCGCCAAAAGCCAGGCATGCTAATGCATTTAAATGATAATGTGTGGCATACTACATCAAAATGTCTGCCTGCGAGACGGGTTAAATGCTTTTTTCCCCCCTCCTGCACAAATGTTCTGTGAAATCAATTGCAGGAGGTGATTAACTATGGCAGGAGGATGGGTATGGAAGAGAAAAACTAAACTGGGTTGCAAAGATTGCACTGTACTCGAACAAATTATCTTCATTAATTTTCAAAGATGAACCCGAGCACCGATGCATCTCCATTACAAACAGTGCCTACCACTGTGTCAATGAATAGGCTCCCCGATGCACTTCAATACGCTATGCTGATGACACTATTGACATGGCTTCAGAAAAACAATGCCCAAGACAATCCATCCTCTACTCATTAGTAGCCTGCAACACACAGCCCAGACATCAGCTGAGTGACTGCCCTGTACCATCAGACAGTATTACATTGTGAGTCCAGGGGGGTGCACAGTCAATACATTTCCTCTAACAAGGGCTGTAAGAGACCTCTGTCTCATCGTGCCATGCTATGTGAGCCGAATATTGAATAAAGAATCATTTCTCAGTCTAATGTCTTTGTAAAGGGCCTGCATGCAGTGCATTTTGAGGAAAATATTATGTCTGGCAAGGAAGAGGATATTTATTCTCAGCATGCTGTGCCGTCAAAGCACGTTTCCTGTTCGATCTGGTGTCATTAGTCTGAGCCAATGATAGAGCAGATGTAGTCAGCCATTGCTAACGGGGCACTTTGTTAAGGTCCTGTCACTGTGTCCTCCACGTGACCTGTAACTGGAAACCCCCCTTGCATGCATCAATCGCTCATACCAAAGCAGAGGTGTTCTGGGTATTACTCTGGTCATAAGATCGGAGGATGGATCTTGACAGACAATTATGTGACACGGTCTGGTCATATGGGCTGCAAGTCGGCAACCAATTGAAATGTTCAGACTTTTTTGAAACACCAAAATACGTTGTATTTTGTCACAACACAAACTCACTAGTCAAGCCAAAATACTGCAATGCAATGGATTGGGTGAGTAATCCCCACTGCTACCTAGTTAGCCTAACTATAACACTACATTACATTGTTAGCAGGCTCACAAAACAAGCTGTGTTAGTTGACTGGCGAGTGTGCCATTGATTTTCAACAACGCTGAAATGTGTTTAGATTTTTCGAAAGTCCGAACATTAAATCGGATGCTGACTTGCAGACCAATTGTCCAGATCGTGTCACTGATGTACTTTTCCTAAACTGGAGATTATGTAAAAGTTCTGTAGCAAGGGACTGATACTTGATATAATAATAATAATAATAATAATAATAATAATAATAATAATAATAATAATAATAATAATAATAATAATAATAATAATAATAATAATGTGTGTCTTTGTAGGACAATCTACTCTGTATACTGCAAGTATATCTAGATTTCGTGCGGAGAAGCGGAGAAAACAAGCAACGCCAGCGTCCTCTCTCGACCGGCATTTTAAAAAAGTGATATACAGTCATGGCCAAAAGTATTGGCACCCCTGCACTTCTGTCAGATAATGCACCAATTCTCCCAGAAAATTGTTGCAATTACAAATGCTTTGGTATTCACATGTTTATTTATATTGTTTGCATTGGAACAACACACACATCTGAGAAAAAAAGCCAAATAGGATATAATTCCACAAACTCAAAAAATGGACAAAACATATTTTTTGTTATTGCCACCCTTTGTAAAAAAATGACGTAAATCAATCGCTTCCTTTTTTCCTTTTTCCATTTCTCATACATCTCTACTGGAATTTTGGACCACTCTTTTTTGCTAACTGCTGCAGGTCTCACATTTGAACGGTGCCTTCTCCCAACTGCTGTTTTGAGATCGCTCCACAGGGGCTCTATGGGATTTAGATCTGGACTCATTGCTGGCCACTTTAGAACTCTCCAGCGCTTTGTCTTAAACCATTTCTGTTTGCTTTTTGAAGTATGCTTTGGGTCATTGTCCTGCTGGAAGACCCATGACCACTGACGGAGACCCAGCTTTCTAACACTGGGCCCTTCATTGCATGACAACATTCTTTGATAATCTTCTGATTGTATGATACCATGCACACAGTCAAGGCCAGAAGCAGCAAAGCAACCTCAAAACATCTGTGAGCCTCCACCATGGTTGACTGTAGGGGCTGTGTACTTTCCTTTGAAGGCCTTATTTAGTTTTCTGTAAACACTACAATCATGTGCTTTACCAAAAAGCTCTATTTTGGTCTCATCTGTGCACAGGATGTTCTCGCAGAATGATTTTGGCTTCCCCAGGTAAGTTTGGGCAAACTCCAGTCGTCTTGTTGTGTCAGCAGTGTGTATATGTCTATGTGTCAGCTCCTGGGTCTCCTACCATAGCATCCCATTTCATTCAGATGGTGACGGATAGTGAGAGCTGACACTGTTGTACCCTGTGTCTGCAGGTCAGCTTGAATTTGTTTGGAAGTTGATTGAGTGCCAATATATTTGTCCATGACTGTACTTGTTATACGTTCTAGTAGTAATCATGAGGGATGTCCCTCATGCACATTTGCTTCATGTACTTTGTCATGTAGCCATGACAAGTTGGTGACAAGCTCGAAAGAATGTTTAAAAAATTCTCCATCTGTTATTATAAATGACTGACAATGCTGACATTAGTAGTGTTCCCTCTGAATAATCACTCAAATAAAAATAAGAGAGAAAATGGTTTGTGGTTTATCAGCTTGCCTTATCAGATAGATTGGCACAATCGAGTGTATTATAGCAGTTTATAGGCCTATATCAGCAATACTGTGCATCTAATAGTCTGCTCTCATGCTGCCCGTCCAACTCCACTCTTATTCTCCTCTGGATCATATATTTGTTTTGTAAACCTCTGTACTGATCCGTGTGAACTGATCCTTTTATTTTTCACCATTGCTTTATTGTGTTTTTATCTAAATATAAAGTGGGTTGGGTGGGTCCCTGTGTAAAATGCACTTTTAAACTTAAGTCATCTTCTCTTCTAAAGATCTCAGAATGGATCATCAGTAGCCTGTAGTTGAAGACACATTGGCTCTGAGACAGGATCACACCTCAACCCAACCAGCTCGTAGATCCCTGTAATGATAATGATAATGATAGATCACTGCACATTCAGACTCCCTTTGAAAAGAGAGATCATTAGGCTACTGACCTCCCCCCTCCTCTAGCAAGAAGGAGCATGAACATTCAGTGTTTATTTTCTTCCATAATGGACAGTGTCTTCAGAAAATTATATTATTCAGCCAATTTAAAAATGTCCATATCTCCATATATAATGCTCTAAGCAATTGGAGAGTACAAGCCTTTTTCATCCACAATGTCCTGGTCATCTCAACCTTCTAAACTAACCTTAAAATCTTTAGGCCCAATGGGATTTCTCTCAAGTAGGCATAGTGTGAAAATAAAGCAAGATAGATGCTGAATAAAAAAGGCTATGTGCTACTACAACTTGGGCTATGAATATAGTAGGCTAACCTCTGATGACTCCCATCTCACCCAAATATGTGGGCTGATAATGCTATTCAATGAAAAAGGTTAATTCACTACATCCACACAAATCAAAGAATCACTCATGTAAATCATTAAAGCTTTCTTGCTCGTAATGTGGTTTAACTGTAGAAGAATAGGCACCGGACTCTGAGGGATAAAGGGCACAATAGCTCCTTCAGTTTATGGAAATAAACATTGATTGATACTTGGCAAAAATACTGTAAATACTGTCCCTGGGCTCCTAATGAATCTAATACACACCACAACATGGCCCTCAAGAGGCAGCACTGTCTAGATAGCGAGTGACAGGATGAGATGGGATATGAAAGAAAATGCCTGATAGGACATTTCTGTATGCCCGTTGTCCCCATGGCACTGAGCACTAGGCCAGATTAGAACAGTATAGGTGTAACTGAGTTGAGATTATAAACTCACTAGGCCAGATTAGAACAGTATAGGTGTAACTGAGTTGAGATGAGAAACTCACTAGGCCAGATTAGAACAGTAGGTGTAACTGAGTTGAGATGATAAACTCACTAGGCCAGATTAGAACAGTATAGGTGTAACTGAGTTGAGATGATAAACTCACTAGGCCAGATTAGAACAGTATAGGTGTAACTGAGTTGAGATGAGAAACTCGCTAGGCCAGATTAGAACAGTAGAGGTGTAACTGAGTTGAGATGATAAACTCACTAGGCCAGATTAGAACAGTAGGTGTAACTGAGTTGAGATGATAAACTCACTAGGCCAGATTAGAACAGTAGAGGTGTAACTGAGTTGAGATGATAAACTCACTAGGCCAGATTAGAACAGTAGGTGTAACTGAGTTGAGATGATAAACTCACTAGGCCAGATTAGAACAGTAGGTGTAACTGAGTTGAGATGATAAACTCACTAGGCCAGATTAGAACAGTAGGTGTAACTGAGTTGAGATGAGAAACTCACTAGGCCAGATTAGAACAGTAGGTGTAACTGAGTTGAGATGATAAACTCACTAGGCCAGATTAGAACAGTAGGTGTAACTGAGTTGAGATGAGAAACTCACTCCCCAAGTTCAAATACCTTTTGCTCACTTTTCGATAGCATAGCTGGATAACGTGGGGTATTTGAGGAGACAGTCATGTGTGTTGGCAAGCCAGAGGTCACAAGTTGGAGGCTCGTTCGGAGCAAGTCAAATAGCAGCGCTACTGTTTGCAACACATTACGTCTGTTTCATAGATTACCTCGCACAAGCTATGTGCCTCTCGTTTTCTTCTTTGTGATGACTCTAAACCTGCAAAACATCTATGGGCTGACTACGAACTAACCCAAATATGTCACCTGCTTTTAAATTATGCTATTCAATAAAGCAAAGTAAATTCATGAACTGACAACAACTTAAGATAAAATGTAGGTCTAGTCTACAAACTACACTTATTCCGGCAACTTTTGTTGATCCACTGCATGTAATTGACTTTTGATGCAAGACTGTAGGATGGAGAGAGATCTCACCTGTTCCTTCATGCATGATGATATTTTTAGCGCTCCTAATCTCAGAGCTCACAGACTACTACAGAGCTCACAGACTACTTCTGTTTACTAAAGTATTGTTTGATTTCAGATAATACTGTCCTTGGGCTGCTTTCAGATTAGAGGCTGTGTAGTGTAAAATAAGCACTGGGCTAAGATGGAAACATATGGTATGGATGGGACAGGGGGGACAATATAAGTAAACATGCCATTCAAATAACATGACATTCAAATACAATACACATGAATCACATGTGTTTCAAATGTTTCTGATCAAACCAGGTGTGATGAGAAGACTTCAGAGACAGGCATTGATTTCAAGCAAATCTGCCCATCTGACATCTCATGTTGGTATACATTTCTACAAGTCTTGATTCTGCACAGAGTAAGACGTTTTTTCCCCCTTGATTTATACTAGAGGAGTAAGCTTGATTTATACTAGAGGAGTAAGCTTGATGTATACTAGAGGAGTAAGCTTGATTTATACTAGAGGAGTAAGCTTGATTTATACTAGAGGAGTAAGCTTGATTTATACTAGAGGAGTAAGCTTGATTTATACTAGAGGAGTTAGCTTGATGTATACTAGAGGAGTAAGCTTGATTTATACTAGAGGAGTAAGCTTGATTTATACTAGAGGAGTAAGCTTGATTTATACTAGAGGAGTAAGCTTGATTTATACTAGAGGAGTAAGCAGTAAGCCGGCATTTGAAAACAGACAGCTTTGTCCCACAATCCCTTCTGAGCCACTGTAAGCCTGACATGATCACTCATTTGAATTGTTCATCCCTTAAACGCCTTAAATCCTTTAGTCCTTAATTTTGCCATTTTTATACGATACAGCAGTGAGTCGCTAGGCTAGGTGGAAAAATTAATGTTAATTGATTGTCACTCTAATTGAATTGGGCAATGAATTGTATGAATGCAGAGTATCAGTGCATTTTAAACAATCAGCATTAGTCTGGAAAAAGCACAACAGCCTTGAAATGAAAAATGAAATGGACTGACAATATAGTGCCCTATTCCAAAGTGCTTTACAGTGGCCTCTCATTCACCAATTCACACACCAATGGTGGCAAGCTACCATGCAAGGTGCCGGCCTGCTCTTTGGGAGCAATTTGGGGTTCAGTGTCTTGCCCGAGGACACCTCGACATGTGGCCAGCTGGGGTTTGAACCGCCAATCTGCCGACCTTGCGATCATTACACGCCAACCCTACCTCCTGCGCCACAGCCGCCCCACCTCGCCTTGAGGTGAATGCATTTCCATGTCCTAACAACCTTCCCCCAAACACATCGTGAAGATGCGATCTAAAGACACAAGCACTCACATAAATACATGCATGCACACAGGCACGCAAGCACGCACACACAGGATGTGTTCTCTAATATTCAGTACACAGGTGAAGGAGCATTAGACCTTGCATTACTTATCAGCCTTGTGGGAGAGGTACTGTACAGCAGAAACTTGCATCCTCGCACCATGCTATCTCAAGTTGCGGCATCCGCACTGCTGCAGCCAAACTTCCCTTTCTCTGAGCAAGAGCTATCGGGGACATGAATAACTCATGGGCTAAAGGAAACATGGTAAATACTCCACTCATGGCGGGGTCGACCCGACAGGGAAACACTGCTGCTGCCGAACCTCTTTACTCAGTGCTGAAAGATAGCACTCAAACAGGCAGCATTCTGAAGCAACACCACTTTTTATAGCAGTGTAAACACTGTGGAATGCTACTGTATCTAGAGACACTAGAAAACAAAGGCTTCAATATGGCCTAAAATGGAACATACAGAGACATTCTTTTTTATGACTTTTCAGTCTTTTTCTGTTGTTCTTTTTTGCCTGTAAATTGCTCCTGCTCATGTGCACAGACACTCTCTTTTCTTCAATAAGGCCTGGCCCTGCTTCTGATCTTAAGAATGAGAGGGGTGACATTGACAAGGGAAGGTCACAATGACGGGTGAGTGAATCCCAGCAGACAGGCCTCTTAGCTGTGCTGCATTCTGTATGCAGCACAGCTAAGACACTTGGGGTCTGTTTCAGATCAATGATTTCCTCATTGCTGCTGACTCTGGCCGTATCCCTATCCTCCTGGACCTCTCTGCAGCTTTTGACGCAGTCTCCCACACTATCCTCCTCAACCACCTCTCTGCCCTCCTAGGTGTCATTGGCACAGCCCTCTCCTGGTTCGAATCATACCTCTCAAACAGGGAACAGTTTGTCACCATCAATGGCTCAAGTTCCCCGCCCCAGCCCCAGTCAATCATGGCGTGCCTCAAGGCTCTGTGCCTCCTCTTCACCATTGACATGCTTCCCCTCGGCCAGATCCTCAACTTCCACTGCTACACTGCTGATACCCAAATCCATCTCAGCTCCACTCCATCCTCTCCGCTCCCCCCTCAGTCCCTTGTCAACTGCCTGCATGAAATAAAAACCTGGATGACATTAAACCGTCTCAAACTCAACAGTAAGAAAACAGAGCTCATGGTTGTGGCACCCAAGGCGCTGCTCTGGAAGGTTTGTCGACTTCATCCTCAAGGTTGACGGCTGCTCCATCTCCAAAGTCCGCAACCTGGGCGTCATCCTTGACTCCACCCTCTCCTTCCAGTCACACATCAAATCCGTCACCAAATCTGCCTTCTTTCACCTCAGAAACATTGCCAGACTACGCCCATCCCTCACTGACTGCATGGCCGAAACCCCTGTCCACTACTGCAATGGAGTCCTGTTCGGGGTTCCCAGCAAAGCCCTGGACAAGCTCCAGTATGTGCAGAACTCAGCTGCCAGGGTTCTGCCACACCACATCAGCTGCTACACCAAGCCCTGGCAGCACATCACCCCCACCCTCATTCACCTACACTGGCTCCCGGTCAAGTCCCGTATCACCTACAAAATATCCTCCTTCTCACCTACAAATCCCTCCATACCTGCGCCCCCCAGTACCTAACTGACCTTCTCTGCCAACACACCCCATCCCGGAACCTGCGGTCCTCCCCCCGCACCAACCTATGGACCTTCGGGGACAGAGCCTTCAGTGTGGCAGCACCCACCCTTTGGAACTCTCTCCCCACAGTGATCCGCAATGCCCCTACCCTGGACACCTTCAAATCAGCCCTCAAAACCCATCTGTTCACCAAGGCCTTTGGCCCCAAGTCTAGTTTCGTCGCTGTCTCTGTGTTTTCTGTTTTGTCTGTCTGACTTTCTTTCTGTAAAATGTGTAAAGCGTCCTTGGGTTCTGTGAAAGGCGCTATACAAAACCAAGATATTATTATTATTATTATTATTATTATTATTATTATTATTGCCTCATTAGCAAAGGGGTTAGCAAGGAGTCGGCTCTTTTTCATTGTTCAATGTCAAGAAGTGCATCCAAGAGGAAAGGTTAATCGAGTAAATAGCATTTCCTTCTGTACATAATTAAATGATTGTTTTTACAAACAAGCCAGGTAACCAAAAACACAAGGAGTATAGGCTACTTATTCTCTTCCTGCAATCAAATAATAAACCATCATCACATTCAACGTAATTTCCTTTCCATTTTTTGGGGGGGGTTGTTGCTTGGACCAGTCTAGAGTACCGTACACAGTTAAAATGCCAACTTGATTATTTTAAGACCTTGATTTTGTATACGCTGCTATTTCCCATAGCTACTCTGGACCTCAGACAGCAAATCATGCCAACTGTTAACACTCTGGATTTCCCTCTCTGAAATGACATAGAAAATAAAATGATGGTGTGGTTAGAACACAAGTCAAAACCTCACATTGAATATCAAAAAGAAAAGTGAGGCGAGTTGCATTCTATTTGTTCGAAGACAGAACTGCAATTTATAAATTTGAAACAGAACATCTCATTCATAACTGATCTGTTCAGCTGTTTTTCTGGGGCTGTTGTGAGCTGCAGTTAGCCTGTCAGGCTGAATGAGGAACAAGGTAAAGACGCAATGGACAGACAGGGGTGGCAAATAATGGCTAAACAATGGATGAACTGAAGGGAAAATGGTACATCTGCACGAAATGTAGCTACAGTAGGAGTGTGGTCCGGGAATAGATACCATTCATTTGCCAGTCCTTGGGGATAAGTACAGTAAGTCTGCTCAGACACAGAAATATGTGTGTGTGTGTGTGTGTGTGTGTGTGTGTGTGTGTGTGTGTGTGTGTGTGTCTGTGTGTGTGTGTGTGTGTGTGTGTGTGTGTGTGTGTGTGTGTCAGGGGAGCTGGTGGAAGCAGAAACCGGACAATGCGCTCATTGTAATGCATGGAATGGAATGAGGAATGGTTTGATACTACACCTCATTCCATTCCATGCATTGCAATGAGCCTGTCCTCTGATTTCTACCTTCTCCAGCCTCCTCTGGTATGTGTCCATTTTCATCTCTGCTTTGGCGGGTTCCTCTGCCACCTCAAGCCACAGGAAACACATCATGTGCGCTCTTTTGGAAGGCAATCCGAAACCTTGTCACATAAAAATGCAATGCTCATAGGTGCTTTGAGCTGTATATCACAGCCCCATCTCTGCAAGACACTCTACGACATGGTAGACCCAAAAAAAACATACAGCTACACATCTGCACGGCCAATACAGAGAAAAGGCTCCATTTCGTCGACACATCTCGTCTAATGACTCGTAAAAAACAAAGGTGGTGGTGCCATCTGTTCTGGAACATTTTGCTGGGAAAGAGAGAAAAAAAAGAAGCTCTATCTGCAGGGACTATACACACTCACCATGTCTGAGCACTGGAATAAGTGACTCAATCTCTTATGCAAACAGAGACTTCTTCTGTTGAGTGCATCTCAGCCTCTGAGCATGTAAAGGTTGAGGTGCTCTGTTAGTGTGACACACGGCACGCCATAGAGCAATCAGCCACATTATACACTTAATTGCAGCTATAGCCTAGTGATTGATCAGTGATATCCAGTTTACAAGGTTTTTGCTCTGATATGAACAGTGAAATACCTGGAATTGTGGCTTCATAATTAAACCATCCATCACCGTGCCTCCAGTACAAGATAACACAGCAAGCAACTACAGAGGGACCTAAATATTGCATTACACAGTTAATACTGAACAACAATAAAAGAGATGTAGTCTTGATGCATGATGAATCCCCTTGAAACGTAATTTAACATCCTTACGTCCTTACGTCCTATTTGATGTATGTTTAGACTCTGACCTTGGTAACAGTTTAGGGTCCTCAATGTGCTGTTCTGGTTTACCCCTGCCGTAGGTTACCATTCTGTCATGCTACATTCAAACAATCTAATCAATGGCCACCAAATTCCACTTTTCCAAACACCATCCATCTTTGCATATGTTCAGGCAGTGTGGTGATAACTAAAGGGGGTGCAGATTAATGTCTGAGCGATAGGAGGCCTCTGCTGATTACGGGCTCTAATGCTTGGGGGAGAGCAGCAAGGAAGAGGGGAAATGGAGTGAGACAATGGAGTGCGCAGGTTCAAAATACCTAATGGAGTGGCCTACTAGCAAAGCTATTAAACTGTTTCAAATTGAAAGGAACAGCGGGTGTCTAAATAGAGCGACTTGGAACATTTCCCCCATTCATTCCCACAGAAACAGAAAAAAAGAGGGAAAAAACATGGCTGCCATTGTCTGGCGAATACGTGCGTTTGCAGCAAGGGTTCCGTGTTTATCTGTAATCAATTTCAGTAATACAATTACTGCTGATATGTCATATGTAGGGAGGAAAAGTCAACCCTTAGAGAATTAACACCATCCTGGTGCAAGGGAAGAAATGCTTTCTGAAAAAGAATTATCTTAAAGATTAATGAATAGAGTGCCTTAGAGTAAGAGAGCTGGATCCAACGGAGAACAAATATTCCCAAGCGGATTCAGATCTCTAGATACTGTCAGCATACCTTTTAAACATCAACGCTGCTATTTGGACATAATAATCAATATACTCACAGTGAGATTACCATACTGATAGGTCTGAACAACTAAAATGTTAAGTGTCACTAAGCGAATGTCTTGTTCTGGCTTGCCTAAGTGGATATCCTGGCTGTACAAATAGTCATCTAAGTCAACGTGGATGAAGGCGTATGCTGAGCAAAAAAAAAACTATACTGATTGTATATCATCTCAGCGTGACAGCATGGTCACCTCTGTTTTAGCTTGTAGGAGGTCCAGGTGAGTATGGGATGAGCGGTTGACACTGAGACACAACTCACAAGGTTTAGAGATGTTAGCCAAAACTTGCATTGAATAACAGTTCTATTCCATTCAATGGAGGCAAACACATTTGAAATACATGTAAAGCATTTGTTATTCTCTTTGTGTCATTGATGTACGCATTGTACTAAGCTTCTTGAAATTGAAAGACACCTTTGGAACAGGGATGTTTCTGGTTGAAGCTATTTATTTTCCTGTGGAGTCAGGACGCCGTGCTGCTCTGACAACAGAGATATACATGTATACCTGGTTTCCAAAGAGAGAACATAGATCAAAAGCTTGTTCTGCTCAGAGTAGAAAAGCTTGCCAGCCTTATTCTGGCCTGCCAGTTTCATTCATGCAGAGCATGCTTAAGAAGAACAACACAGCTGTGAGCTTGGAGTGATAGCATCTCAATAGCCAACACTGATAATTAAATCATTTTCAAATGGGATTCTGCGGAAGTTGTAGTCTACTGTATTCACATGGTTCATAGGCTTTCATTGAAAATATTATCCAACATTGTCAATTGTTGTTGTGCACAAATATGATGCCAGGTACCATGTGCCAGGTAGGCCTACCATGTGCTATCTAGCTTAGCTCAAGGCATACATCACCATTTGTCTCTCCATTTTGTTCACCCTTAGATCTATGCATATTCATAAAACAATTAGAGAGACCTTCATCATGTTCACTGGCAATAAAGTCCATGCTGATCTCTGAAAAAAAAGAAAGTAATTGCCCTGGCTCCATTGACTTTCATGGTAATTTACCACCAGAAATAATGCAGAAATCCTCTTTTTTTTTTACCATAGCTACAAAGATTATAGAAAGCCGCAGGCCACTCTTGTGTTTGAACCCAGTTTATGAACCTTAACTGGGGGGCCTCAATGCATGATAGATAAGAAGAGCAAGGTTCTCCAGAATTAAAGTGCTTTGCATGTGGCTTGAATTTATGTGAATCTGAGCTTTCCAGAACATCTGTCAAAGGTTAGCCGTGAAGTTCCTGTTCATGAGTTCCAAAATAATCTGGATGTAGTTTTCCCAGAGAAGAATGACAAGCGGCAAAGATTTATAGGTCAAGAAACAACACAAACTCAGTTTTGTCCAGTCAATCTGCTCCCTATGTTAACAATATGCAACATTGTAAACATAGAGCGACAAGATCTGAGACAGTATCACCAATCATAATTTTCGAAAGAAGTATGTAATATTATGAAATTGAAATTCAATGTAAATAACAATATTAACACAAATACTGAATATGTGAGACATTACAGTAGATTTCAAAGATAGTCACTGTAAAAAAGTGTTTTAACTATTGTACACCAGAATTACTTTCACTACTTAGGATGTCTTGGGTTGTTAAAAAAAATGGAATTAACAGTGGAAATGTTCCACAGAGAGAGCAAGATCCGGTTTAACAGAGACTCTATTACCTAAAGTCTCCGTCCCTGAAAACACAGAACAGGGCGTGCTCTACAGGACAGAAATAACCTCTGACTAAAAGCACCTAAACCAATGAAACATGAAGGATCCCTCAGCAGGAGAAAAGGACAAAGGAACAAACACACTGTCATTTAACAGTTGAATCAAGTAACACATCATGAGTCCTCTGTGTTCAACCACCCTATAAGCTGTCACTTCAGTGAGATCTAGACATTCACACATTTGGATTTACTGTTTTAAATGTTTTGCCAATGAAAGATACTGCACAGGTTATGCTAAACATAAACATGTGGTCTTTGCAAGTCCAACTCGTCCAATTCTGAGAGTCCGTATGGTATTCAGAGGTAAAGTGATCAAGACCTCAATGATGACCTCATCATGACCTCAAGCCCACAGGAATGTCCAAACCCCTCTTCTGTCAATGTCTCAAACCAACGGTGTTAAATACTGTGTGATTTTGGTCCCTGAAAGTAAAACTGATGGGAAAAAAACAGGCCAAAAAAACATTACCCAAGTGGAGAATGTACCGGACACCACATCTGTAAATTGATACCCATTAGAATAAATTCTAGTCACAAGAATATTTAATATATGCAATATCTGGGAGAACAGCATTTAAGTTCTCGTCATCTGATAGCAGATATCAAAATCGCTTTGTATTATATTTAGGACCAAACACATTAAGATGTATTTTCATAACCTCTTTCTGGAAGCTCCTGTCATCTCCACATTTGACAAATCCATTGCCTGACTCTGGAGATTTACTAATATTGAATGGAGACATACTGTTTCCACCTCTACACTTAGTATATTCATACAATACAGTTCTTAAGCAATGATGCTACTTGAAGATGCAATTTCTATTGTGAGGCATCAATGAAAGACTGTTGAAAAACATAACAGTCAAAATGATATTGTTAAAGGTCCAGAATGTAACATTTAAGCTTTCTAAAAGCTTCATGGCTGTGATGACTATATTCAATAGGGAGGATGTTGCTATTTAGAACTTCAAACTAAATTTCGCCATGATGGCAGATGTCTGACAAACATACGCCCTGCTCTTTCAAGCTCAATTCAACATGACAGTGTGGGAATTGACACGTTAAGAAGTCCAACTGACAGGCTACTCATTTTTTCCATTACGTTTCTGTTCAGTCATTTGCAAAGTGTTATTACTTCCTGGACAGTCATTTAACATTTCACAATCAAAACCATCTATTGTTAGTGCAAGGACAGGCAAGCAATTCATCATTAAGCTACTTGTTACTCTGACTCTACTCTACTATGTAAGGAGAGAACCAGGGAACATGTAGGCTAATGGAAAGATATGTCATGAATTTCGAGAGTCTTCACTAAGAAATAATTGGGGAGTTTATTTGATTTCTGACCTTCTCAGTTCTCAGCACTTCACCATGTCCTACATATGACTGTGAGGAGAGGGTTAGGTTTAGGAGAGAAACGACAGAGGACTTCACAAAACAAGAACTACTGTATATCGTTCTATCAGATAGATAGTCCCCTAAATCATTTGCTGAACTTTGAACGGTAATCAGTGCAGATAATCTACTAACAGACAGCACTGATTACCGTTCAAAGTTCAGCAAATGATTTAGGCTACTAATACATGTGTTATACCTACACAGGCTAAACCATGCACTGCCATAACCATGTATTGTTGATTCTCACAAACAGGCTTGTTGGAATTTAAACCAAGTG
Source organism: Nansenia antarctica (assembly GCF_963989245.1). Classification (NCBI taxonomy): domain Eukaryota; kingdom Metazoa; phylum Chordata; class Actinopteri; order Argentiniformes; family Microstomatidae; genus Nansenia; species Nansenia antarctica. Next base: position 31,599,597 of record NC_137682.1, on the reverse strand, counting down.
GACAAGCCAAGTGAAGTGAACGCTTGACAAGCACCACTCTCCATGAGCTCTGACCCCGCACACGCGGACACGCGATAACCCGGCTCTGTCCTCAGTCTGGTAACCTGGCTCTGTCCTCAGTCTGGTAACCTGGCTCTGTCCTCAGTCTGGTAACCTGGCTCTGTCCTCAGTCTGGTAACCTCTGTCCTCAGTCTGGTAACCTGGCTCTGTCCTCAGTCTGGTAACCTGGCTCTGTCCTCAGTCTGGTAACCTGGCTCTGTCCTCAGTCTGGTAACCTGGCTCTGTCCTCAGTCTGGTAACCTGGCTCTGTCCTCAGTCTGGTAACCTGGCTCTGTCCTCAGTCTGGTAACCTGGCTCTGTCCTCAGTCTGGTAACCTGGCTCTGTCCTCAGTCTGGTAACCTCTGTCCTCAGTCTGGTAACCTGGCTCTGTCCTCAGTCTGGTAACCTGGCTCTGTCCTCAGTCTGGTAACCTGGCTCTGTCCTCAGTCTGGTAACCCGGCTCTGTCCTCAGTCTGGTAACCTGGCTCTGTCCTCAGTCTGGTAACCCGGCTCTGTCCTCAGTCTGGTAACCTCTGTCCTCAGTCTGGTAACCTGGCTCTGTCCTCAGTCTGGTAACCTGGCTCTGTCCTCAGTCTGGTAACCTCTGTCCTCAGTCTGGTAACCTGGCTCTGTCCTCAGTCTGGTAACCTGGCTCTGTCCTCAGTCTGGTAACCTGGCTCTGTCCTCAGTCTGGTAACCTCTGTCCTCAGTCTGGTAACCTGGCTCTGTCCTCAGTCTGGTAACCCGGCTCTGTCCTCAGTCTGGTAACCTGGCTCTGTCCTCAGTCTGGTAACCTGGCTCTGTCCTCAGTCTGGTAACCCGGCTCTGTCCTCAGTCTGGTAACCCGGCTCTGTCCTCAGTCTGGTAACCTCTGTCCTCAGTCTGGTAACCTGGCTCTGTCCTCAGTCTGGTAACCTCTGTCCTCAGTCTGGTAACCTGGCTCTGTCCTCAGTCTGGTAACCTGGCTCTGTCCTCAGTCTGGTAACCTCTGTCCTCAGTCTGGTAACCTGGCTCTGTCCTCAGTCTGGTAACCTGGCTCTGTCCTCAGTCTGGTAACCTGGCTCTGTCCTCAGTCTGGTAACCTGGCTCTGTCCTCAGTCTGGTAACCTGGCTCTGTCCTCAGTCTGGTAACCTCTGTCCTCAGTCTGGTAACCTGGCTCTGTCCTCAGTCTGGTAACCTGGCTCTGTCCTCAGTCTGGTAACCTGGCTCTGTCCTCAGTCTGGTAACCTGGCTCTGTCCTCAGTCTGGTAACCCGGCTCTGTCCTCAGTCTGGTAACCCGGCTCTGTCCTCAGTCTGGTAACCCGGCTCTGTCCTCAGTCTGGTAACCTCTGTCCTCAGTCTGGTAACCTGGCTCTGTCCTCAGTCTGGTAACCTCTGTCCTCAGTCTGGTAACCTGGCTCTGTCCTCAGTCTGGTAACCTGGCTCTGTCCTCAGTCTGGTAACCTCTGTCCTCAGTCTGGTAACCTGGCTCTGTCCTCAGTCTGGTAACCTGGCTCTGTCCTCAGTCTGGTAACCTGGCTCTGTCCTCAGTCTGGTAACCTGGCTCTGTCCTCAGTCTGGTAACCCGGCTCTGTCCTCAGTCTGGTAACCCGGCTCTGTCCTCAGTCTGGTAACCTGGCTCTGTCCTCAGTCTGGTAACCCGGCTCTGTCCTCAGTCTGGTAACCTCTGTCCTCAGTCTGGTAACCCGGCTGTCCTCAGTCTGGGCGGACAGGGACATTGCAGGGCACCAGCCGAGCCTGTCTCTCCCACCACCGGGCATACAGACATCTATTTCTGCTAGTAGGTGTCACAACTCATTAGGTGATTTCAATCAGCCGGCGTGCAGAGGCTCTCTCTCTCTCTGTGCTGAGACTAGGCTCCAACTAAGAAGCGGTTGTGTTTAATCTTTCATTAATAACAGACAAAGGAAACTTGGAGGGCTGCTGTCATGTGGATGCCTCAAGTGTCGCCGTGTCGCCTCCAGTGATCAGAACACAGAAACATCTGTGTTTAAATGTGCACTGGGCCCTACAGACGTTTGGGGATTTATTTGGGTGGGTTTGAACGAACTTTTTTTTCTAAATACATGTTTTCTATGGAATTAGGCTACACATGACAATGGAGACCATTAACCTAACTACCAATTATGCCGTCTACATTTTAGAAATGTTACATTTATGAAATCCCATTGAAAAAGCAACAGCCAGCCTAGAGAATGATGAATATGGCATAATAATATACGGCATGTTCATATCAACGTGTCGAATGAATCTACGGGGTGTCAGCTCAGCTGTGGTAGACACATGTTGTGTTGGGTTATTTAGAACAATAATAGCCCACAAGATAAACAGCTCGACACACATCATAATATCGTAATTACCACCACAGATCACTGGTCACCTATGTTCTCTGATCATTACAAAAGGACACTATCATAATGGATCGCCTAGGAAAAGGAACGCACTTACCCAGAGACAAAGCCTAGGAAAAGGAACGCACTTACCCAGAGACAAAGCGCGTATCGCAGACATCATCACGGCACCCGACAGACACCGCTGGAAGTCCCAACGCACCGAGGCTGAAATGCCTACCCTCACTGTGTGACCCAGGTGGACAGTCTTAACCCCCACTGTGTGACCCAGGTGGACAGGCACAAGAACCAAGCACATCAGCAATTGGAGAAATGGAATATCAATCTAAATTGAGTCCAAGGACACCATAATCTGAAACACTCGCAATGTCAAACCCTTCAGGAAAGAGCGCGGCTGGTTCTTATCGGCTGTTTCATATTTGGCGTCAAATCCAAGTTCCGTTATGTCTGTGTTGTTCCGTTATGTCTGTGTTGTTCCGTTATGTCTGTGTTGTTCCGTTATGTCTGTGTTGGGACGCCTCGGTCCTCTCTGTCTCCGGTGTGGCTGTGAGCGTCTCTCTGTCTCCGGTGTGGCTGTGAGCGTCTCTCTGTCTCCGGTGTGGCTGTGAGCGTCTCTCTGTCTCCGGTGTGGCTGTGAGCGTCCTCTGTCCTGCCCGGGGTACACACATGTGAGGCAGGATAGGTGGATGAGGCTGGGTGTGGAAGGATGGAGACCCCTAGAGTCTGAAGCGCTCACACTGCCTCGTACGACCACCAAGGCATCTCACACCAGCTGCTTTACGGGCAACTCAGAGCCCACTTAGCGCATCAACAGAGCATATCGATACCGTGTAGAAACCAGGGTCAAGATTTGAGCTGAAAATAATATTTTCACAGAATTTCGGTATTTGCCCATGCTATTCTCTTTTCTTCCATCAGTCAGCTCACAGGGGTTCTCGTTGTGTGTCGTGAGACTGCGTGTTCCAAGACCACAACGTGTACATTGATCTGTCGTCCTTTAGCTACTCCGTGAATCACACAACATTTTCAAAATCAAAATTATTTTGTTTTTGAAACGAGACATTGACATGGTGTCATTGCACCCCGGTGACATTACATTACATGTAGCCTAATTCCTAGGAATACAGCGAGTTTCCCCTAACAGGCTATGGAAGGAAGATACACGTTATTAATTCATTGGTGCCCTGGATCTACAATGTATGAGCATGGACTGGGCAGATCTACAATGTATGAGCATGGACTGGACTGGACATATCTACAATGTATGAGTATGGACTGGGCATATCTACAGTGTATGAGCATGGACTGGGCAGATCTACAATGTATGAGCATGGACTGGGCATATCTACAATGTATGAGTATGGACTGGGCATATCTACAGTGTATGAGCATGGACTGGGCATATCTACAATGTATGAGCATGGACTGGGCATATCTACAATGTATGAGTATGGACTGGGCATATCTACAATGTATGAGCATGGACTGGGCATATCTACAGTGTATGAGCATGGACTGGGCATATCTACAATGTATGAGCATGGACTGGGCAGATCTACCATGTATGAGCATGGACTGGGCAGATCTACAATGTATGAGCATGGACTGGGCATATCTACCATGTATGAGCATGGACTGGGCATATCTACAGTGTATGAGCATGGACTGGGCAGATCTACAATGTATGAGCATGGACTGGGCATATCTACTGAGTTCAATACATAGAGGAGGGAAATGCTGCTGCTGCACTCAGGCCTGGAGCCAGATGAATCCCCTCTTCTGTCTCTGAACAATCTACAGAAAGAACCACAGGGCTGGGGGTTCCTCATTGGCCACCAGCCCTGTTACACATGGCCTCTCTCTGAAGTGGATCTCTCTCTATTAGCCCTCCCCCATCGCTTTCCGTCCCAATAACCAGATAGCTTGAAATAATAATGCCACGCACGCACGCATGCACGCACGCAGACACACACACACACACACACACACACACACACACGCACACACACACACATACACGCACACACCCACGCACACACACACACACACACACACACCCACCCACACACACACACACACACACACACACACACACACACACACACACACACACACACACACACACACACACACACACACACCAAGCCAGTATGTCAGTCGAAAATAATTGCAAATAATTGCTTGTCTTTGTCTTAACCATTTACTGTATCTTGGGCAGTTGTTTTGTTTAGTACCAATTGAAAAAAAGTATAATCTCATAAAACCCTTAAATGAGAGATTATAGAAATGTCTATGTGCAGTAATTGGTCAAGATAAAAAAAATAAATAAATAGAAAGACTATATATATTTACTGAAACACCAATCGTTATTAGTATTATCTGAAAGACATTGTTGTATAGCTCTACATATTTCATTCATCATTCTACATTATTACTGCAAAGTAGTGGATATCATTTGCTCACTGTGTCATGGTTTTTATAGAATCTTGTTTTCAAGGTTCTAGAATGAGACCAAAAGTGGCTTAAATGTAAGGCATAGGAATAGACATCTTAAATGTAAGGCATAGGAATAGACATCTTAAATGTAAGGCATAGGAATAGACATGTTTGAGACTGTAATTACAATTTATGTGGAAAATCTAAGTAATGGTACTGGAGATGCTCAATATCATAATGCTATCTTGGAGCAGATTTTAAAAAAAAGACCTGAACCCATATTTACTGATTGCAAGCACATGGGGTATGCACTGAAGGACAGATTTTTGCACAGCAAAATTAAACATGATCTGGTGAGCTACTGTACACAGTGGATACGAATGACCATTGGGTGTACCACATAAGGTACTTTTATATGGTGTCAGTACAATCTAAGAACTGATGAGATTTGTGATGTTCACTGTAGATACTAACGCTCATGCACCAAGTCTCCCATCACACATGGGAAGCAGTCATGGAAGTCAACCTGCCCATGTTTGGTGGCTTAGCCTTGGTGTATGAAATAGCACTGTAAGGCAGATGGTCTTGCAGATGGTTGATATGTATACCACAGGCCCTGCAAAGATACTGCAAAAGAGCCTGCAAAAGGTCTTTCTCACTTATTGGTTTGCATCACAATGTGTAACACTTCCACGTCCCTACGAGCCACTATTGTATGAGGCATCCCTTTTAGCATTAGGGCCAATATATTTATTGAATTAGATTCCATTTGTAAGACAGACATCCTGTAAAACCGATGATGCTGATGTGTTGGGACTCTTTTCTACTGCATGAAAATATAATCCTCCTAAGTGCAAGGTGCATGTTTTTTTTAAAAGCCTCAGACACAACATGGCCTCCATTTTAGTTCAGAGTACTCTTGACTTATGTTCTGGATGTGGATTTGCAATTCAAATACAGATCACTGAGATGCGACTCAGGACAACAGGAATGGACCCACCGAGTGTTCCTGGCTCATTTTGACAGCCTGGTTTTCCTCATTGTGACATCACAGGAAGGTGGAAGCATTTTCTTGATGAGCTGACGCACCCCAGATCCACATGAGCTCTGCTGAGCCCCTCTCTCTCTCTCTCTCTCTCTCTCTCTCTCTCTCTCTCTCTCTCTCTCTCTCTCTCTCTCTCTCTCTCTCTCTCTCTCTCTCTCTCTCTCTCTCTCTCTCTCTCTCTCTCTCTCTCTCTCTCTCTCTCTCTCTCTCCTGACCTCAGGGACTGAGACAGACTTAAAAGGATTCTTAAGTAACAATATGGACCGACATTTTCTCTTTTGTTGGTAGCTCTATTTTTAGGTACATCTGGGATCCTTCACCCATAGTGTTTCACAGCTCACAAACCCTTTTATATAATACGGTAGAGGCCAGTCCTCCTGAGATTTATGGTCAGCAACACAAGGCAGCATTGGCCACTCAGGCTATTGATCCAAATCAGATGTTTGTTTATTGGTTAGTAAAGCTCATTCCATCCTGTATAACAGAACCAGATCTTGGTGGTTTTTATACAGTAGTCGCAGGCATATACAATGAATGTATTTCTCATCAAACACTCCTTTGTTTCTACCTTTGCAACAACATATGTGATACAGTCTGGTGAAAAGGTCTGCATGTCGGCAATTCTCAAGTCACGCAAATGACCAAAAAGCTTATATATATATATGTTACGGTACATGTGGGAATACGGTACATGTGGGAAAACTAGGGTTAGGGTTAGGTGCTAGGGTGCTACGGTTAGGGTTAGGGTTGGGGTTAGGGTTAGACATGCCAGCATGTACCAAGTCACCCTAGCACCTAACCCTAACCCTAGTTTTCCCACATGTACCGTAACATATATATATATATATATATTTTAATCTAATATTACAAAAGTGAATGTTTGAAGAGCCCACTCAATATAACAAACAACAGTTTTAGGATCACCAAATACTCATCATTTGTGAATTGTATTCACTGAATTGCGTCCTGTCCTGCTTCAGGCTACTGGGTAAGTTATACATGGTAAGTTATACATGGTAAGTTATACATGGTTAAGTTATACATGGTTAAGTTATACATGGTTAAGTTATACATGGTTAAGTTATACATGGTTAAGTTATACATGGTTAAGTTATACATGGTAAGTTATACATGGTTAAGTTATACATGGTTAAGTTATACATGGTTAAGTTATACATGGTTAAGTTATACATGGTAAGTTATACATGGTTAAGTTATGGCTTGTAAATAAACGTACGTTTGAGGATTTCAATGTATGACACATAATTTGAAGTAATTTACAATCTTCACTTTCATAATCTGTAAAAAAACAGAAAAATGACCTTGCCCTACTTGGGGAACTTTTCACCAGACCCTGTCACATAAATAGTCTGGCATGTGTCTTGGCCTGCACCGTCAGGGACCACGACTACAGAGAGTGAATAGCCTTCTTTCTTTCTTTCTTTCTTAATTCTACAATCTGATCTCATATTTCCATATTCCCCTGATTCAGTCATCTTCCATGGATGGCAGGCTGTGACAATGTGGCCCATGCACTATGGCTGGAGAGGGCTATGAGGGCACTCACCCCAAAAGTAGAAATGCTCTCTCCACCCCCACACTAGCTGTCAATGGTGTCACTGTGAGGAAATGTCACATTGAGGGTGTCTCTCATGGGAACCCCCCCCCCTCCCCTCCACACACACACAATTTAACCTCCAGCAGCTCATCACAGTGTTCTCAAAGCCTACGTCTATTCAGCAAGGACAGTTACAGATGCTGTAAAGTGTATTAAACAGTCTTTCTTTGTGGTTTTATCAGCAACACTACCACAGCTTAATTCCAATTGGTTACAGTACAACTCAGCTGTCTCTCCTTATCTCCCCAACTATCAGCATGAGGGCATGTGTTCTGCTGAATGATAGGCCACACACACGCCCACGTGCACACAATCACAATCACGCACGCACACACACACACACACACACACACACACACACACACACACACACACACACACACACACACACACACACACAGCAGGTTTGATTCCATTCCTCATTCCATTCCATGCATTACAATGAGCCCGTCCTCTGATTTCTAGATTTCTACCTCCTCCAGCCTCGCCTGGGCGACAGTAGGCCTACACTAGGATGTCTCTCTCCCAGACTCAACCACACCTCACAAGCCTGTTTATTTTCCTTTTCTCAACTTCTGTTGACTCTCACCAACTATCCAATCGGCAGCCTTCTCTTTTTTTGACACCTGTACCATTATGTCTACGATGAATGACATGTTTCAGTTACCTTTATCCTGCAGCCCTGTCTCCTCTGTCTCTCTCTCTCTCTCTCTCTCTCTCTCTCTCTCTCTCTCTCTCTCTCTCTCTCTCTCTCTCTCTCTCCAGCCCTGTCTCCTCTCTCTCTCTCTCTCTCTCTCTCTCTCTCTCTCTCTCCAGCCCTGTCTCCTCTGTCTCTCTGTCTCCTCTCTCTCTCTCTCTCTCTCTCTCTCTCTCTCTCTCTCTCTCTCTCTCTCTCTCTCTCTCTCTCTCCAGCCCTGTCTCCTCTCTCTCTCTCTCTCTCTCTCTCTCTCTCTCTCTCTCTCTCTCTCTCTCTCTCTCTCTCCAGCCCAGCCCTCTCTGGAGGTGTTCTGAACCATTATACATTTTTGAAAGGTCTTGACAACAGTTAAGTAACAGTTAAGTGACTGTAGCCCAACAATAGTTATAATACAGTTTCTCTAGTGTAAATATATATATATATATATATTAAAAAGGAATTATTCCTTCTAGCATTATTTAGATTAGTTTTTCTTATGATGACTGATGTATAGATGATTCACTTACTTGACGCACTTGTTGTTAGTCACTTGTGATAAAGGCATCTGCTAAACTTCTAAAATGTAATGCAATGTAAAGCCTCTTGCAGTAGAAGGACCAATGTCTTCAAAAGCAGATGTTGGCTTCTCAATGTATTCATGAAGCTTTCATGGTGAAAAAGAAGCAGTGAGGGAGACATAAGTCAAACCATGTTACCATGTACTGATTAAAGACTAGGGAAATGACGGAACCATAATTAAGAGCCAAACATGAAACCGATGTTATTCTCTGCATTTGGAAGCTGCTTGGATCGGGTCAGTTGGAAGATAATCATTAAAAAAGCAATGAAGTTGATCACGGTTTTACCCTGAATAACATTATTCTGTCTGAGGGGTAAAATACAACAGGGTTGTAGCTGCCACATTGCACAGAACATTTTGTTTTCCCCTACATTGGTTTGGTATTTTCAGCACCACTAGACACAGGAACATGCCACATCTTCTCCCCGGAGAGCATTCACTGATCAGCATTATTCTAAATAAATGCAAACAATTACATTTTAAATGACATAAGGTTGTATAGCCGAAACAGGAAACAGAAAATTCAATTGAGCCCCAAAAATCTATATCCTATGCACTGACAAGGTTTTCCAGCACACTCACAGCGTTGACTCCTGGTACAGTACAGTGGGTTGGTCTACTAAAGAACATACACTTACCACTGGGCAAGTTGTTTAAGATTCACACATTCTCTCAAACAGCTGAATACTTACTCTTCAGAGAGGACCTTATAGTGGACTGCTTTTTATAAGAATAGCCTAGGTTTGCATTTGGGTATAGGCCTAGGTTATACCGTAGAGCCTTCACTCTTATGATAAGAGTGTCTAATGTTTCAAGCAAAGTAAAGACAATCAATCACACACTATCTGTACACACTACTGGGTGGGCTACACACACATGACACATTACTATTTTGTATTAGAAAATGCATACATGAAGTTGGTTCAGCCACCTCTGACACACTCATTATGCTCCATGTCGACACCAGTCCGCTCCAGATGGTCAAATCACATGACCCACCGGGCCCAGAGTAAACGGCTGAGTGATAAAGGACCAAAGCCTTCCCTGGAGATACCCTTGATATCCTTGGCCAACAGGTTGTTAACCTTGAGGGCAGAGAACCTGGATGACAGTGCATCAGCTGCTGATGATGGCACCAGCCCCCCCCCCCCCCCCCCCCCCGGCCCAGAACAGTCCCTGCTGTCTCCTGTCCAGCATCAGCCGCTGCCGTGGCGACACTGTGCCCCCCCCCCACACTGTAGATGCCCCCCCCTGTACACTGTAGATGCCCCCCCCCCTGTACACTGTAGATGCCCCCCCCCCCCCTGTAGATGCCCCCCCTGTACACTGTAGATGCCCCCCCCCCCACACTGTAGATGCCCCCCCCTGTACACTGTAGATGCCCCCCCCTGTACACTGTAGATGCCCCCCCTGTACACTGTAGATGCCCCCCCCTGTACACTGTAGATGCCCCCCCTGTACACTGTAGATGCCCCCCCTGTACACTGTAGATGCCCCCCCCCCTGTACACTGTAGATGCCCCCCCCTGTACACTGTAGATGCCCCCCCTGTACACTGTAGATGCCCCCCCCTGTACACTGTAGATGCCCCCCCTGTACACTGTAGATGCCCCCCCCTGTACACTGTAGATGCCCCCCCCTGTACACTGTAGATGCCCCCCCCCCCACACTGTAGATGCCCCCCCCCCTGTACACTGTAGATGCCCCCCCCCCCACACTGTAGATGCCCCCCCCCTGTACACTGTAGATGCCCCCCCCCCCCACACTGTAGATGCCCCCCCCCCCCGACACTGTAGTGGCAGATGCCCCCCCCCCCACACACTGTAGTGGCAGATGCCCCCCCCCCCCCCCCAGCCTCCATTTGGACCACTGCCCCTTCTAAGCTCACTCGGTCCAGGTCCAGCTCCAGGTCCAGGTCCAGCTCCAGCTCCAGCTCCAGGTCCAGGTCCAGCTCCAGGTCCAGCTCCAGGTCCAGGTCCAGGTCCAGCTCCAGGTCCAGGTCCAGCTCCAGGTCCAGCTCCAGGTCCAGGTCCAGGTCCAGGTCCAGGTCCAGGTCCAGCTCCAGGTCCAGGTCCAGGTCCAGGTCCAGGTCCAGGTCCAGGTCCAGCTCCAGCTCCAGAGTCCATTCCACCGCTCCAAAGCACTCCACAGGTGCAGGCCATCATCATAGGCTCCATTGTGAGGGATGTGGTGGTTAACAGAGCCAAAACCCTGTGCTTCCCTGGGGCAAGTGTTTTAGATAGGAAACACCCGATCCCTCTTATTCTGGCCAAAACCATGAGGCCTCGGATGTGGTGGTCCATGTAGAGTCAAATTACATTAGAATGTGCCAGTCGGAGATCCTTTAGAAGGAATTGTCATAATTGCATATCTGCAGGACCTAGACATAAGGGTTTTGATTTCTGTCCACCTGGCTACAGTGGAGCGTGGTTGCGCTTTAGCAGCCTACTCTCCCTCCAACTCTGGCTGAGGAGCTAGCTATAAGGGACTCATTTGTATTGAAAATCTTGACTTTTTTTCACTTTTCAAGAGTGATGCCAGGCATCCCAATAAAAGCCGAGCCTTGTTGCTCTCAGACAATATGGGTTCTGCCCTGATGAGACAAACCCTTATAGCACGATTATAACTCAAAGTTACACCAGCTCCAGCCCACATATCATAACTACTTGTTCTATGTGTTTACCTTGCTCCAAATGTAGACCAATGGTGTTGTGCTAAGTCATCTGATTTCAATACATTTCAGGTTATCATTTCACCCACAGAGGAGTTACTAGGAATAGATTCCCTAAATGTATTGAAATGAAGGCAGTGGCTTGGGCTGATGCACATAGATGTGTGCAGTTTGAATCCACAAATGGACCTTGTGGACTTCTGGGTTCAGGATACTAATCCTGACATTCTGGCACTCTCAGTCATGATATTGACATTGTTGGATACAATATTTTTAGATGTGACAGGCACCAAAAAGGGGGAGGAGTTGTTGTATATGTGAAAAATACACTCGCTTCATCATGTTTGTTTAGTTTGTTATTGATAATACATTTGAAATGCTCAGTATTGATGTGACCATAAGGGAAAATGCACAAAAACATGTTGCTGGGATTTCTGCCCAACAGCAGCCTTGTTCTGCCCAACAGCAGCCTTGGCAGATGCTGTTAATACTATTTCTGAATGTCTAAATCCTTATTTGTCATCTGAATTGATGATGGGCTAACCCCGGCCTCAGATGATGGGCTAACCCCGGCCTCAGATGATGGGCTAACCCCGGCCTCAGATGATGGGCTAACCCCGGCCTCAGATGATGGGCTAACCCCGGCCTCAGATGATGGGCTAACCCCGGCCTCAGATGATGGGCTAACCCCGGCCTCAGATGATGGGCTAACCCCGGCCTCAGATCTGATGATGGGCTAACCCCGGCCTCAGATGATGGGCTAACCCCGGCCTCAGATCTGATGATGGGCTAACCCCGGCCTCAGATCTGATGATGGGCTAACCCCGGCCTCAGATGATGGGCTAACCCCGGCCTCAGATCATTGATGATGGGCTAACCCCGGCCTCAGATCTGATGATGGGCTAACCCCGGCCTCAGATCATTTCTCATCATTTATCTGACCTCAACTTCACTCAGCTAATAACTAAACCTACTTGGATGAACGTAAAACAAATAATAAAACAACTTCTCAATGACCGAGCCCCCATAAGTACTTGTGACATGAGTGATCAATGCCCTATTGCTTGTATTATACACAACTTACAGACAAATACTGATCCTTGTATCATCATGAAAAGACATTTTAAACATTTGTCACTGTAGCTGTGTTTACATTATTTATATTACTATGACATTTCCTGTATTGGCATTGCATACCTGACCCTGAAGTGGCATCTACAATTTTTCTCTTCCAAATGTTTATTTTAGCAACAAAATGCCCTTTGAGAGACAAACCAGGCCTGGGCCTACGATACAACGACTGACTCAGTTGCTGATTGGCAGTTGTTCAGACAATGAGGAATAGATGCACATCCATTATTAAGAAAGCTAAATTACGGTCATTTCTAAATACTATCTAAGATTCTTCTGGGGATCTTACTATCTAATATTCTTCTGGGGATCTAGATACTCATATTCAGATATTCTCAGCTGTTATTTGATGGTATTTATGTACTGTACAGAAATTACAACACTTTTTAATGCATAATCCCCCCTGTTTCAGTGCAACTGAGAAATGGCTTTACATGTGTTTCTGGTTCGTCAGGTGTGTTCCATGTGCAGGCATAGAGAGCTGTCAATCTGTAGTATTGTTTTTCTTTTTTTTTGTAGTGTGCTATTGGTATCTGTCAACATGAAGACCAAAGAGGTGTCAATATCAGCCAAGGAAGCCATTATTAGGGTGAAAAATCTGAAAAAAAAGCATAGCCAAAACCTTATGCTTGCCAAAATCAACAGTTTGGAACATCATTAAAAAGAAGAAAAGGCATTGGTGAGCTCAGCCATTGTAAACAGGCTGGTAGGCCAAAGCAGACTTCTACAGTGGATGACTGGAGAACGCTCACCAGAATGAAGGAAAACACCAAAACAACACTTCATTCATTCATTCATTCATTCATTCATTCATTCATTCATTCATTCATTCTTCCACAGATCTGAACACTTTCCAGGAGCTGGAGCCAAAAAAGACAGAAAGTATGTAAGAATGTTTAACTGTCCCATGATTTATGCAAGCCATTGTATCTTGAGATCGTGAGTGGCCGCGTCTCCATAATTATAATAATTAGTAGTAGTATATGGCCAAGATATGGTCAAGTTGTTGTGTTGTCCTCTTGTGGATGCCTGTGTGTGCCAAAAAAAACCTCTCTTAAATATTGTGTATATACTTAGACTTGAAAACAAGTATCAGTGTCAGAGATTTACAAATAGTAGAGATGGATGCCCAACTCCTCTAGGTGCCTGTGGTGGATGGGCATCAATCCAACCTTAGGTATGCATACAAATGCTGCAAACTGTCAACAGAGTTAATACATGTTAGGATGACCTGCTTATTTCCAGATGCAAATGGGTGCTTATGAATCCTCTACCAACTCAGTCTTTCCTCTACACACCCCAAAGGACTACTGTTGTTGTTTGGGTTGGGTTTTATTTCATCAGCTATTCCACAGGGGCAGCCTCTTCTGACAGGAGGAGGTTTATCCCAAAGAGAAACCTTACCGGTCAGTGGAAGAGATTGCAAAGCCTACCCATTCCCCTCCCCCTGCAACAGTGGCTAATGGGAAAAGAGAAAACAATCTTTATGTACCTATTAGGACGTTTGAGAAGCTGCAGCCACAGTTGGGAGCTTAGGATGCTTTATTTAACCAAATTAATTAGCTGATTAGCCTTGGATTTAAACACAAATTGAATGCCTTCCTTGGCATTGATTTATTTGCCTTCTAAGGTCTATTGACACAAAGGGCTACCGACGTGTTTGCTAAGCAAACAAGGATAGCTTGAAAGAGCCTCGAGAGAAGGGGATGGGAGCTGGGGCAATGGGTCTTTGATATTACGCTGACCACCTCCAGGTCCTCCAGGTCCTCACTCTCCCTGTGTCCCAGGTCCTCACTCTCCCTGTGTCCCAGGTCCTCACTCTCCTTGTGTCCCAGGTCCTCACTCTCCCTGTGTCCCAGGTCCTCACTCTCCTTGTGTCCCAGGTCCTCACTCTCCTTGTGTCCCAGGTCCTCACTCTTCTTGTGTCCCAGGTCCTCACTCTCCTTGTGTCCCAGGTCCTCACTCTCCTTGTGTCCCAGGTCCTCACTCTTCTTGTGTCCCAGGTCCTCACTCTCCTTGTGTCCCAGGTCCTCACTCTCCCTGTGTCCCAGGTCCTCACTCTCCTTGTGTCCCAGGTCCTCACTCTCCCTGTGTCCCAGGTCCTCACTCTCCTTGTGTCCCAGGTCCTCACTCTCCTTGTGTCCCAGGTCCTCACTCTCCTTGTGTCCCAGGTCCTCACTCTCCTTGTGTCCCAGGTCCTCACTCTCCTTGTGTCCCAGGTCCTCACTCTCCTTGTGTCCCAGGTCCTCACTCTCCTTGTGTCCCAGGTCCTCACTCTCCTTGTGTCCCAGGTCCTCACTCTCCTTGTGTCCCAGGTCCTCACTCTCCCTGTGTCCCAGGTCCTCACTCTCCTTGTGTCCCAGGTCCTCACTCTCCCTGTGTCCCAGGTCCTCACTCTCCTTGTGTCCCAGGTCCTCACTCTCCTTGTGTCCCAGGTCCTCACTCTCCTTGTGTCCCAGGTCCTCACTCTCCTTGTGTCCCAGGAGTCGTCCTCAAGGAGACATAATGGGTAGCAATAAGAGGAGGAGGGTGCTAGTCATACTTCACCCAGCTGCCCACATCCATGCATCCATCCCCAGTCAGCCTCAGCTCATCCATGCATCCATCCCCAGTCAGCCTCAGCTGACTCATACGCTCATGTCTCATCTCATCCATGCATCCATCCCCAGTCAGCCTCAGCTCATCCATGCATCCATCCCCAGTCAGCCTCAGCTGACTCATACGCTCATGTCTCATCTCCTAACACATCCATGCATCCATCCCCAGTCAGCCTCAGCTGACTCATACGCTCATGTCTCATCTCCTAACACATCCATGCATCCATCCCCAGTCAGCCTCAGCTGACTCATACGCTCATGTCTCATCACCAGCTGCCCACATCCATGCATCCATCCCCAGTCAGCCTCAGCTGACTCATACGCTCATGTCTCATCTCATCCATGCATCCATCCCCAGTCAGCCTCAGCTCATCCATGCATCCATCCCCAGTCAGCCTCAGCTGACTCATACGCTCATGTCTCATCTCATCCATGCATCCATCCCCAGTCAGCCTCAGCTCATCCATGCATCCATCCCCAGTCAGCCTCAGCTGACTCATACGCTCATGTCTCATCTCCTAACACATCCATGCATCCATCCCCAGTCAGCCTCAGCTGACTCATACGCTCATGTCTCATCTCATCCATGCATCCATCCCCAGTCAGCCTCAGCTGACTCATACGCTCATGTCTCATCTCCGTATATGTTTGTGAGGCACACCACTCGCTTTATGAAGTCCAGACACTTTTTCCGGTCATATTTCCATTTTCTTGCATTTTTTTTGCTGGCTTATTCGCTAGCATTAGCCATGAGCATTAGCCATCTACAACACTCAACACACAACACAGTTGGGCTGTGCCGCCGGGGCGGCTGTGGCGCAGGAGGTAGAGCAGGTGTCTAATGATCGCAAGGTTGGCAGATTGGCGGTTCAAACCCCATCTGGCCATGTCGAGATCTTTGGGCAAGACACTGAACCCCAAAATTGCTCCGGCTCCTTGCATGGTAGCTTGCCGCCATTGGTGTGTAAATGTGTGTGTGAATGGGTGAATGAGAGGCCACTGTAAAGCGCTTTGGAATAAGGCGCTATACAAGTCAGTCCATTTATTATTTATCATTTTAAATGGAATCCAAAAACCTCGGATAATGTCTGCAGAACTGTGTAAACATCACTTAATACTTAACACTTAATACGCTGGTGTGTAAGAGGTTAGCTCAGCCAGCTGAAGAGCAGAAGGACAGAGGAAACAGCTGGTATCCAGCTGATATACCTGACGAAGGCGGGACATCTTCGTGGGTAATGGCACACCATTGGCTTTTACATGTGTGTTGAAAAGGTCTTCAGCCAGTAGCAATGTGTTACCTGGCGAACTGACTGAAATGGAACCATTTTCATGTCTGCTAAGTGACTGAGGACAGCTCCTCTATTTGCCCCAGTCTCTGGTGGGATTACCTTTTTGATAAGATTACTTTTATACACAGATGCTCTGCTCAGTTAAGGGTGAAAGGCCTTCGTTTACAGTTTTTCTCAATTGCTAAAACACATTTCACAAAACTTTCCTCCATTTTCCCAAAACTCTAAACACAACACACTTTTCTAAAGCTACATAAGCAAAACCACACCTTCTCTCTTCAAAACTCAAACTTTCACACCAAAACAGCTGCTCAAAGCCTGCAAAAATGTAAACACTATATGCATCATTACAGACTACAACAAAACAACTGAAAACACAATGTTCAGTGTGTGAGAATGTTCTTTTTTTTCACAACTGCCAAAGCACATTTTTAGAAACCTTACAGTATCTGTTCTCAGAATATATCACTGTAGAGTATTGGGCATTCATAGATTTGTGTGTTTCATATGAACAGTATGTAAATCTACAGAAAATACAGTATGTATGTTACGGTACATGTGGGAATACGGTACATGTGGGAAAACTAGGGTTAGGGTTAGGTGCTAGGGTGACTTGGTACATGCTGGCATGTCTAACCCTAACCCTAACCTTAACCCTAACCCTAACCCTACCCCTAATCCTAACCCTAACCTTAACCCTAGCACCCTAGCACCTAACCCTAACCCTAGTTTTCCCACATGTACCGTATTCCCACATGTACCGTAACATGTACACTACTGTACTGTATCACAACTCAATGCAAACACTACAGAGGATCCATTACACACAACAATACTCACTGAAAACAATGTTCAGGGTGTGATGTTTATTTATTTATTTATGGAACTACAGTATACCACACACACACACACACACACACACACACCACAATCATTTGCAACAAGTGTCTTAAATTTTTAGTCGTTATGTTTAATGAATGAAGCCAGGTATGTTCATTGTGTTCAAATTTTGCTGACTGTGGCAAGCATTTTGCATCACATGAGCTTTAATTTGAGAATTTGAGCAGAGTTTTTTGCAACTTGTGTTTTAGCAAGACAAAATGTGTTTAGATTTATGAGAAAAGGAGGATTGTGTTTTGTGAATTGTGTCTTCATGTGAAATGTGTTTATGGTTTTGGCAAATGGGGACTAGTTTTATTAAATGTGTTTAGAGAACTGGTCATTTGGTTTAGAGAATTGGCTTTTGTGTTTTAGCAATTGGGAAAAACTGTAATGTGTTTAGAGGGAGTTGAGGAGCATGCCTTGATGTTCGGAGCAATGATTGTATCTCATAGAGAGAGTTAGGAGATAACACTAGGCCTAACCCAAGTTCATCTCATAAGTGCAGAAGCAGTTACAATTATGCTGTAATTTGCCCTGAAATTGTCTACATCACTACATTTTCGATTGGCATAGTTGAGCAGATATTTTCATATTTATTTATTTTATATTTTCATATTTCCAGTACAGACTGCTTCAATGTAAAAAATTGGGGCACACAGAGCTGAAGGATAAATGTACCGTACACGTTTCTGGAACTATACTTAAAAGTGATGAGGGATTATGCTGGGAATGCTTTGGGGCTGAATAACCTCCAAATCAGGAAAAAAACTATCATTTTCAAAGAGTAAGAATTTATTGGTAGCAGAAAATTCAATGCCCCTAGCCTTGAACTAATCTAAAGCCCAGGCTATTTTCCAGAGCAACTATGGACTGAGGCATGACTGACGCAGTGTCCAGTCAAGCAGGATCATTTATTTGACAAGTCCTACCAAGGAAGAATGACAATGCATACACAATTTAGCACAAACATACAATACCCTTTAGCCCAGCAACTTGCACTGTGACACACAAATCTGGCATGCAGGGATGTGTGTTGATTTGGATGATCATATGCCTTCACATGTTCCTTAATGTGCTCTAATACAAAGGATATAACACAATGCCTCAGTGAGCCTGACTTACCCTTAGTTGATCAATTGATGTTTGCAGTCATGAAGTGGCCAAATCCCTTTGTTTTGTTCCTCTTTGCACTGATTTTGTTGGATACCATCTACCATAGCGCCCTTCGCCTTTTCACAGGTGATAGTTTTAATACCCATCATTGCATTCTTTATCAAAAGGTTGGCTGGACCTCATTAACATTTTCCAGATCTTACTCCCTTTTTGTGTATAATGTCATTACTACATAAACTCCTGGTTTACCTAATGTCATTACTACATAAACTCCTGGTTTACCTAATGTCATTACTACATAAACTCCTGGTTTACCTAATGTCATTACTACAATTCAAGGACATAAACTACCTAACCCGTCCTCAGAATTGGTAAACTCTTGAGGTTCCCTAGGTCTGGACCCAACTGCTGGAACAATCTACAGAAACAGATTGAGTTGGATGTTCTGGTTCCTCTTGGGCAATTGAAGGTGATAATTGAGGACCTTCTTGGTGAAAGATGTGATTGTTTCTTCTAATATTCTGTGGACATGCACCTGCAAAAGAGGCCTTGGTCTGAGTGTGTTTCCCCAGTATAAAGGTTGATCACTGTGTTATCTTGGTGTGAGATAATCCTGATACTGCCTGTTGTGAATTCCCAGGTAACTTGAAAGAACTTTGTTTATTTGATGTTCTACCTATCAGTAGTGATGGGGGAAACTAAGCTTTCGACGCATTGACACATTCAACACAATTGTGTCGGAAGAAATCTGTTGATCCATCTGCTGGTCAGGTCATGGTATAGCGACTGTATCGACTGATTCACAAGTCAGGAATTTGGGGCAAAATACAATAAGCCCACCGTCATCTGTGATGTCTTGTCAATAAAGGTGTTGTGACAAACTGTGTCGATGTGTATGTGGCCATATATGTGGTCTTAAATGTTGGTGTGTCTAGTAGACTATAATAAATACATATATTAATAAATAAATGCAACTGTTGTGTCAATTTCTGATATGAATAGAATGGAATTTGCCATTTAGCAAACACTTTTAATCCAAAAGCAATGTACAGGGACATTCCCCCTGGAGTAATTTAGGGCTTTACTCAAGGGCACACTAGTGGTGGTGTTTCAGGCAGGATTTGAACTCACAGCCTTCCGACTACCAGTCCAATTCACTATTCACTAGAACACCACTATCCCCTTGGTGTTGGGCTTGAACTTCCGGTTGTATAGCTGGGGTCCCAGAGTAAGCTGGCAATGGCCGAGAGTACCACGTTGTTACTACCCGTTCCACAATAAATGGTTAACTTGAATCCTGGATGGCATTCCCATTATTCCTAATGCGGGGTACACACATAAGGATTTTTTGGCCGATTTTCGGATGTCTGAAAACGACAGAAAACGCCCGGTTATCAGATGGATCTTAACATTTTCCTATAACAGAATCCTGTGGTGTGAGGTGTGTTAAGAGTCAATTCTCTTCAATTGTGCAATCAACTCTCCCGGCAACCTGCTCGGAAAATGGGCGTGGCCGGCAATCGTAAATGTGAAATGCGTTCAATACTTCCGACCAGAACCATAGGGTTGCCAGATTGTTTGGTGAAATTAGCGGTTTTAGACTGTGGTTAGGGTGGAAAATCTTTATGTCTGTGGGGTGCTGAAATGGGGAAATTGGCGAACACCACACACAACACGATCAAGGCTGTTCAAATCCAAGATTTGGTTTCTTCATGTGTGGGGTCTGTCTCAGATAAGATTTCTGTTAAGATTTTGAAATTCCTTATGTGTGTACCCCGCTTAAGTTAGGTTACCACATATTGGCGACGAGGATGGGGTTACCGATGTCACGGGACAAAGCACAGGGCCGGTGAGTGCAAGTTTAAAGATGCCAAGTGTCACGGTTGTGGGAAATTAGGCCATATAGTTAAAGCTTGCCGTAATAGAGGCAGAGATGACGCACGCGCCAGTGTAAACAACGCACCCAGAGCAGAGCACAGGGGCGCACGTCCACACCGCTCCCACAATGTACGCGAGAGAGCAGAGGACGGGGATGAGAGTTGTGATTCAGAGGAGGCATTCACGTTAAACTGCTTGAAAACGATTCAGAAAGTGCAACCTTTTGTTGTAAATGTTGGAGTAAACAAGAAGACAGTAAATTTTGAAATTGATACAGGATGCAGTGTGAGCATTATGAATGAGAGCAAGTTCAATGAGACGTGGGGAGAAAAACAACGGCCACAAATAAGACAAACCAAACTCAAACTGAAGTCATACACTGGTGAACGAATCAGTGTAGTAGGTGTGGCAGAAGTGGAGGTGAGACATGCACAGCAGGTGAAGTCATTGCCTCTAGTAGTGGTGAAAGGTGCGGGACCTAGCTTATTAGGAAGAGGGTGGCTGGAAGCCATAAAGCTGAAGTGGGATGAAATAAAGAATGTGAGTACAGAGGCACAAACACTACAGGAAGTACTCCTACTTCATTAAAAATGAGGACGTTTTCAAAAAAGAGCTAGGCATGTTAAAAGGCATGAAAGCAACAATTCGGGTGTCTGCCGAAGCCTGTCCAAAATTCTATCACCCTCGCTCTGTTCCATATGCCATGAGGTCCAAGGTGGAAGAAGAGCTGGACAGACTGTTGAAGGAGGGCATAATATCACCAGTTAAGTATGCTGAGTGGGCAGCACCCATAGTCCCTGTGTTGAAGCCAGATGGTGCGGTCCGGATATGTGGGGACTACAAACTCACAGTAAACAACGCATCCTCTCTAGAACAATACCCGATCCCCCGTGTCGAGGACCTCTTCAATGCCCTGGCGGGAGGAAAACAGTTCTCCAAGCTTGACTTAAGCCACGCCTACCAACAAATTGAGATGGAGGAGGAATCAAAGAAGTACCTAACAGTGAACACACAGAGAGGCCTGTTCACCTACAATAGGCTACCATTTGGAGTATCATCAGCACCAGCAATATTCCAAAGAATGATGGAGAGCCTACTGCAGGGCCTGCCCCAAGTAGCAGTGTACTTGGATGACATCATACTCACCGGGAGAGATTAGGAAGAGCACCTGAGCACGCTGGACAACGTACTCCGACGGCTTAAAGAAGCTGGTCTGCGACTACACAGACGGAAGTGTGCGTTCCTGCAGGATGAAGTCGAGTACTTAGGACACAAGGTCGATGCTGAAGGCTTACATCCGGTGGAGAGCAAGGTGAGAGCCATAGAGGAAGCCCCACCCCCAAACACAGTGACCGAGTTGAAAGCATATTTGGGCTTGTTAAATTATAAAAATAAATTCATGTCTAACCTGGCCACACACCTAGCCCCATTACATCATCTGCTGAGAAAAGGTGTGTCATGGGCCTGGAACAGAGAACAGGAAGAAGCCTTCCAGAAATCGAAACAGTTACTCCAATCAGCCAAAGTGTTAGTGCACTACACAACTGACAAAGAGTTGGTGCTGGCGTGTGACGCCTCACCCTACGGAGTTGGCGCCGTGCTCTCACATGTGATGGAAGACGGAAGTGAGAGACCAGTGGGGTTCATGTCACGCACGCTGACACCTGCAGAGAAAGGTTATTCACAACTCGACAAAGAAGGGTTAGCAATAATATTCGGGATTAAGCGGTTCCATAAGTACCTCTATGGAAGGACGTTCACAATCAGCACTGACCACAAGCCATTGATATCATTGTTTCATGAGAAGAAACCAGTGCCACAGATGGGGTCGCCCCGAGTGCAAAGGTGGGCAGTCCTGCTGAGATCATACGAGTACAAAATAGTGTACAAGCCAGGTAAAGATCACGCGAACGCAGACGCGTTGAGCAGGTTGCCCCTACCCCAGGCCGAAGAAGAGGAGGATGCAGACAAAGTGCTCATGATAGAGGTCATGGATGACCCACCGATCACAACAGCTCAGGTGAAGCAGTGGACGGCCAAGGACAAAACACTCTCCCAGGTGCATGAGTGGTGCCTGAAAGGATGGCCAAGAGAGGTGGACCCATCAGTCAGCCCATACAGTCAGAGGAGGCTGGAATTGAGTGTGAAGGATGGATGTGTGCTTTGGGGGGCGAGAGTGGTCATTCCGAAGAGAGGAAGGACGGCCATATTAAAGCAGCTACACCACACACACCCGGGAATATCCAGGATGAAGGGCCTAGCACGCTCATATGTATGGTGGCCAGGAATGGACATGGAGATTGAACAGGAAGTGCGGTCCTGTCAGGCATGTCAAGAAAGCAGGAAGTCTCCAGCCTGTGCCCCACTACACCCATGGGAGTGGCCTGAGACGCCGTGGAGCAGACTCCACATCGACTATGCAGGTCCCTTCCTAGGAAAGATGTTCCTGGTCATCGTGGACTCGCACTCAAAATGGATAGATGTGTATCCAACCAACACAGCGACCAGTCAAACAACCATCGAAAAGCTCAGACAGTGCTTCAGCACACACGGCTTGCCACAGATGCTGGTATCAGATAACGGAACGTGCTTCAAAAGTGCTGAGTTCGAGGCGTTCATGAAGCAGAATGGCATACAGCATGTGACATCCGCACCATTCCACCCTGCATCGAATGGCCTGGCAGAAAGAGCAGTACAGACATTCAAAGAAGGGATAAAGAAGGTGAAGGGAGAGACCTTGGAGACAAGAATAGCCAGATTTCTGTTTAACTACCGAATCACACCACAAACAACAACTGGCTTGGCACCAGCTGAAATGCTCATGTCCAGAAGATTACGTTCCACACTGGATCTGCTGCAGCCAGATGTGAAGACAAAAGTCCGGCAGAATCAGCTGAAACAGAAGAAACAACATGACGCACACAGCAAGTGGAGGAGCTTTTCTCCTGGGGATGAGGTGTATGTCCGGAACTACAGCCACGGACCAAGGTGGATACCAGCCATCATTGAGGAAAGCACAGGACCTGTATCGTATACAGTACAGACAGGTAGTGGACATTCCACAAGGAGACATGTCAACCAAATCAGGAAGCGCTACACAACAACGACCAGTGACACGACTACATCTGAGCAGACTACAGAGCCTATCAACCTACCAGATCCAGGACATTCATCAGAGGCCTTGCCGGAGGATACTGTCCT
This sequence comes from Nansenia antarctica, assembly GCF_963989245.1. NCBI lineage: Eukaryota > Metazoa > Chordata > Actinopteri > Argentiniformes > Microstomatidae > Nansenia > Nansenia antarctica. Next base: position 31,576,085 of record NC_137682.1, on the reverse strand, counting down.
TACCACTCCAGTCAGGGAGAGAGTAACAGCCCCTACAGGTGTTCCTGAACAGCCTCCTGCTGACACTACGCTGGACGGGAGAGCAGAGCCTCCATTGGCACTACGTCGCTCCATGAGGACAAAACAGACTCCTGCTCATCTGAAAGACTTTGTAGAATAATAATAGTGAGCTCCCTCAAGAAAGAGCAAGAATGCGCTCTGGGAGCTGGCTGGGAAGGTGACAGTCTACCCACCTTCCTAGTTTTCAAGGGAAGAATAATTATATTGTTATTGTTTATGTTGTGTCTCAGGTCCCGTGGTAGGTTCAGCTTAAGGGGGGAGGGATGTGATATCCTGGTTAGACTACCTGTAGTACCACCCCACGCCAGTAGGGGAACCCCAGAGGTGTTGGGCTTGAACTTCCGGTTGTATAGCCGGGGTCCCAGAGTAAGCTAGCAATGGCCGAGAGTACCACGTTGTTACTACCCGTTCCACAATAAATGGTTAACTTGAATCCTGGATGGCATTCCCATTATTCCTAAGTTAGGTTACCACAATATGTAAGGATATAAATCTGAATGACATTTCGGCATGTGTGGGACATGGCTGTTTGACAATTGGAGCAGATATAGATGGTCAACATGTCATAACAGGGCCAACAGTGTTGGGACGTGCTCGTGGAACAGGGAAAGAGTGCAAAACAAGGCTACTGTTACGGGTAGCTAATGTATTTGGACGCAGGTGCAGAGCAGAACAGAGTAGATCGATGCAGGAGTAGGGAGCATGCCTATATTCCCCGGGTCCTATGTTCCCCGGGTCCTATGTTCCCCGGTTCCCCACTTCCGAAAAAGGGTTCTATGTTCCCCGCTTCCGAAAAAGGGTTCTATGTTCCCCGCTTCCGAAAAAGGGTCCTATGTTCTCCGCCTGCCGTTGTGTCAAGCGACCTCATGTGTTGTTATGTGGTACTGCATGAGAGTTTGACTCCTTTTTTTTTTTTTTTTTTTGGGTGGGGGGGGTCTTAAGATGACTTGGAAATAATGAAGAACACAATGAATGTCATAGTATTGTCTCAGCATTTTATATAACTCCCTAGATAGATCATTTTCGAGATGGAATTGAAAATCTTATATTCCTGAAAGAACACCAGTGATATATATATACACATTATTAAATATTTTTTCTATATTTTTGTCAAACGAAATCAAATAAATACAGTAGAGATATCAATCCAAAATATAGGCTTTTATTGCAACCAACAACAACAACAAAAAAACTATGTTTGTGCAAACATGGTGTTTGTTTCCAAGACCAAGCATCAAAATGCCAACCTATGGGACAATACTGTACATCCCATTGGCAGGACGTCACGTAACAGCGCAGTGTGTCTCTAGGTTACAGTGTCACATATCCCATAATATAATCCCTAAGTAACTAGCCAGTTTCCGTAGCACAGTGAGTGACGTCTTCGAAATCGAAAACCCTGCTGTGCGGTTTTGAGCGACATTGAAAAATATGCTTTTCGTATTATATCTCGTTAACGGTACATGACTATGACTCCATTCAAAGTTCAGTTTGTTTAGCATGCTATTGTGATCATGGAGACATTTAGTTTGGAATTATAACCCATTGTGACCCTGAGATATTCGTCCATAAGCGACGCCCCCCCCCCCCTGCTGTGCGGTTTTGAGCGACATTGAAAAATATGCTTTTCGTATTATATCTCGTTAACGGTACATGACTATGACTCCATTCAAAGTTCAGTTTGTTTAGCATGCTATTGTGATCATGGAGACATTTAGTTTGGAATTATAACCCATTGTGACCCTGAGATATTCGTCCATAAGCGACGCCCCCCCCTGCTGTGCGGTTTTGAGCGACATTGAAAAATATGCTTTTCGTATTATATCTCGTTAACGGTAGATGACTATGACTCCATTCAAAGTTCAGTTTGTTTAGCATGCTATTGTGATCATGGAGATCATGGAGACAGCCTGATTAGTCACTTTTACAACGAGGTATGACTTGTAAGGATCATGCATTTGTGGATATGAGCAACACAGCTAAACGTGTGGGTAGCGGCACAAAATTTTAAATTGTATGCATGGATTAAAGAAAGTGCATCATGGATACAACTGTGACAAAACAAAGAGTTTCCTCAGGTGTTTTTATTCAAACAATATATCCAGACAGTAGCAATCGATGGCCAATATCAGGCCTTAAACAAAGTGATAATGAACATTATAACATGAATACAAAGACATTTGTAGATCAACTAAAAAGTCTGAATAGAGCAGATTAATGTATGAATAGAGCAGATTAATGTATGAATAGAGCAGATTAATGTATGAATAGAGCAGATTAATGTATGAATAGAGCAGATTAATGTCTGAATAGAGCAGATTAATGTGTGAATAGAGCAGATTAATGTATGAATAGAGCAGATTAATGTCTGAATAGAGCAGATTAATGTCTGAATAGAGCAGATTAATGTCTGAATAGAGCAGATTAATGTCTGAATAGAGCAGATTAATGTCTGAATAGAGCAGATTAATGTGTGAATAGAGCAGATTAATGTCTGAATAGAGCAGATTAATGTATGAATAGAGCAGATTAATGTATGAATAGAGCAGATTAATGTCTGAATAGAGCAGATTAATGTATACATAGAGCAGATTAATGTCTGAATAGAGCAGATTAATGTATGAATAGAGCAGATTAATGTATGAATAGAGCAGATTAATGTATGAATAGAGCAGATTAATGTCTGAATAGAGCAGATTAATGTATGAATAGAGCAGATTAATGTCTGAATAGAGCAGATTAATGTATGAATAGAGCAGATTAATGTATACATAGAGCAGATTAATGTCTGAATAGAGCAGATTAATGTATGAATAGAGCAGATTAAGCATATGTATTGGAATTATAACCCATTGTGACGCGGAGATATTCGGCCCCCCCCCCCACCGCTGCTGCTCAGAGAACCGCTTCCTGGATGAAACTCCCGCTGACAGCGGGGCGAGAGAATATTTCTACCCGGGAATTCGCTCCTTGCTGTGTCGACGGTGATAGGAGTGTAGGATCGACACCATTCAAATGGTTTTGGATTCCCTGTCCTCTCCCCTATCCGGACACGTTTTAATTGTTATCCTAACCCACGGTAAATCACAGTTATTAATTATTCCATTTTGAATTGCACTTGCATTAATTAGTTAGGCCACATTTAGGGTTAGGGTTAAGGTTAGGGTTAGGGTTAGGGTTAGGGTAACCATAGGGTTTCCAATTCAAAATGGAATAATCCCGAGAGAAGCCCCGACAGGCGCACATAACAGGTGCACCCCTGCGCTATCAGAACGAGCTACCCCAATGTCACGTCGGAATTCGACGTTTGGATGCAAATGTCACGTCGGAATTCGACGTTTGGATGCAAATGTCACGTCAGAATTCGACGTTTGCCCATCAACGTCGAATTCTGACGTCTGCCGTGTGAGACCAGGCTGATTAGAGTTAGTAGATTTGTGACAGCCCCCCAGTGTGTCTGAATTGGAGTCCTAGTATACTGTACTTCCAAATGGTTTAGCATGGGGGGTCAGGTTCAGTACTAGATTTGGGCCGAGGTCCAATAGTGTCCTACCTACAAAAGGTTTTGTATAATTATGTATTTGTGTATGTTGTTTAAAAAATAAAAATAAACTTAAAAAAAAACTCATGCAGTACTACATAACGACACCTGGGGTCGCTTGACACAACGGCAGGCGGGGAATATACGGAAGCGGGGAACATAGAACCCTTTTTTGGAAGCGGGGAACATAGAACCCTTTTTCGGAAGTTTTCGGAAGAGGGGAACATAGAACCCTTTTTTTTTTTTTTGCTAAGAAAACGGGGAACATAGGACCCGGGGAACATAGGACCCGGGGAACATAGGGATGACCCCCAGGAGTATGATTCAAAATAAAGGTACTCTTTATTTGAGCAAACATGAATAATAAACCGCACAGTAAGCGATGCAACAAAAGAGGAGAAAGCAAGTCTCCGATGAATGCTTAAATAATAATAGAAAACAAAAACAACAAAAACAAAAGAGGAGATGGCTTTTGTCTCCCAAAACGCCGTCAATAAAACATGGCAAGGCAAGGTACTTACCAGTGGCGTAGCGGACGGGCCCGCAAGCGACGCACCGCGGGGGGGCCCCAGCCACTAGGGGGCCCCCTAACATTGGTTGCTAGCACCCCCTCTCATTGCTCTCACTTGTTTGTACCTTTTGCTAAGTCAAGCATTTAGAATGTAGAGTGCATATTGCGAAATTTCGATTTTGCGGTACGCCACTGGTACTTACAATAGTCATTCGGTACTTATTTCCTAAGCAGACGAGGAACGATAAGGCTACGATGACACGCGCGCACACACAACGCAACGTATAGTGAACGACCGACAACAAGAGAGGAAACAGAGGGATATAAATAGCCACAGCCAAACAAAACACACCAGGTAACAATCAGTAATTAGGACAGACAAAAATGCAACATAAACACCAGAGGACGCCAAAGGGTCGCTCCACAATAAGAGCGACCAACCAAACCTTACAGGCTACATTGTGGGAACTGGACAGAGATGTGCTTATGTGAACAATAACATATGTATTGCTTGTGTACACTGCCTCGTTTGCGGAATGATTGACACACCGGTGTCAGAGGTAGTTGTGTGACGTACGAAGCTTCGTTCGAGTAGTCACGTGGTTTTTGGCAAATTGACACCAGCATCGATACATTTGTATCGACGCACATTGCGTCGGAAGATCGGCGCCGTGTTGTGACTACTGCGTCGAGCATAACATCAACGTTTATTACTGGATAGCCTGTTTTGGAGACTGGGTTTCTCTCCTTTAATTTTGAGTCAAGTCTGCTGTTAATTTGAACCTGCCATTCGTTCTTAGTAAAGAGAAAACTTTATTTTTTACTTGTGCCTCCGTATCATTCATTCTGTGCTACTCCCCACTGGGGTCCAACACCCCTGGAACCTTACATAAATAAAGGTTGAATACAATAAAATGCCCAATGGCAAAACATACCATATTCAGAATGGTTAGATCTGTTGTGTAGGACTAGATGTTGATATCCCTCAATAGATACATACTTAAGGCACCGATGAGACTCTGTGGTGTTCAAATGAGCGATGGCATCCTTTGGGTTGTCAAGTGGGCGCCCTCCTTCATGAGTGTTTTGCTGATAAGCCCACGACACCTGCAGAGGGTTCAGCAGTGAATCCCAGCGTCCCAGGTTCACTCCCTAGATGCAATCAGCTCATTTGAACGCAGGGTCGAGTCCTTTCTCTTCATCCACAGCCACTGGCTCCCCTTTTCAGCAGCCCTGGAGAGGTCCTTGACTGCCTGCCGGTGGGCCTTCCCTCGCACTCCCATCTCCCTGAGTAGCCTGGATGTTGAGGTGGCTACGAACCCTCTGCAGCCTACTTCCACTGGGCGTACCTTCGCTGTCCAGCCTGCTAAGAGTTCAGTGTACCTCAGCTTCTTCAGCTCATAGGCCTCCTCCACTGCACCCTCCCAGGGCACAGTGAGCTCGATGATGTAGACGAGCTTGAGCGAGGCTGACCACAGCACAAGGTCTGGTCGCAGGTTGGTGGATGCGATCTCAGCTGGGAAGCAGAGTTTCTTGTCCAAGTCTGCCAGAAGCGTCCAGTCCCGTGCTCTGCCCAGCTGCCCAGTGTCTGGTCTTATAGTGGTGAGGCTGGTTTGACCCTCGCCCTCCCGAACAAATGGTGCTGGCTGCCACTGGGATGACGGGGGAGGACACTTGTCTGTTGACTTTCCAGCACTGATTCAAGACACTTTAGCACCTGGTCGTGCCGCCAGGTGTAATGGCCTTGGGTGAGGCTGGTCTTGCATCCCACTAAGATGTGCTTCAGTGTTGCTGGACTTTGACATAGAGAGCACGTGGGGTCTCCGCCATACCACTGGCTTAGGTTTGCGGGGGAAGGCAGGACATCGTAGGCAGCCCTGATGGTAAAGCTCGCCCTGAATGCCTCCATCTCCCACAGATCTTTCCAGGAGATCTTCCTCTTTTCCACTCCTTCCCATGCCATCCACTGCCCTTGCTTTGCCTGCGCCACAGCTTGTGCGCGCCTTCCTGCTTCCTCTTCCCGACGTACCTCCTGGACCACCAGCTTGTGCTCTGAGATGCTCCAGGCCGGTGTACTAATCCCGAGGCCAAGACCACTCCTCCCCTCCTGCACTCAGCCCACAATGTCCCTGTGTCTGAGTGCTGCCTTTGCCTGCTCAGTTACAGCCAATGGGGTCCACTTCCTCCCAGTGGCCAGGATGGGGGCAGCTTGGGCTACAAATGGATTGTTCGAATCCAGAAGCATCATCTCCAGTCTGACTTTGGCACACTTGTACTCCTCTGCCAGACTGGAAATGGGCAGAATGTTATTCTTAAAAAAAAAAAAAAATGATACAATGGTTACATTTTTGTTCCGCCATTCAATTGATATATATTCAACAGAAACAGTCTAATTGGATCAACATTTTTTTTTTTTTATGATAGCCAATAAATTATTTCATGTTCATATTCCTTGTGTTGTATAATAAGAAAGTCTGTTTCTTACTATACAAAGAGAGCAGCCAATTTTAACTGTATATACTGTAGATTATAAACATAATCTCAGATTATGGTCGCTTCGATTGACAGTCTCTGGCCAGAGTCACACATCTCCCGCACTCTCGGCTTTGACCTTTGTAGCTGGGTACAGGTTTCATTTATCACTAGAGTAAAAATAGAAATCTATATAGATTTTCCTCCCCTGATGAAATCAGGATGTTTAGTGCCAATGCTGTGGTGATATCCTGGATGTGATATCCTGGATTCATGAGGTTGTTTATTATTATTATTTTTACAACTTTTCCTTGTACACATACAACTAAAGCTTAAGGCCAATGCACACGGTGTGCAATTTTGTCGCACCGCCGAATTCTAAACCATTGTTTTGAATGAGACAATGCACACGGCATGCGATGCGATATTGTCGCACGACAACATTCGATTCTCCATTCACACCAATTGCAATAATTAAAAGAATAGAGAATCGAATGTTGTTGTGCGACAAAATCGCACGCCGTGTGCATTGGTCTTTAGATTTGGAAACCCATAATGATATCTGCTCTATGTAAAAACGTTGTATGCATGTATTCCAATCACACAGGTAATGCAAATAAACAAATCGCCACTTGCCCCCCATAGGTAAGTTATGATTGATTGTTTGAAGACTTGCTTGATCCAGAGACAGCAGGACGTTACATACGAGGATGCCGTTATTTTGAATAAAACAAAAATCACTGAAATGGTATTTGCACCCTTACACAAGAAAAAGAAAATACAAGTAAGACCGTGGAGCTATCATAAACCAATAAACCATACGAAGCTATTTTGAGCATGCTTCTGTCTCTTTTTAATTTGAAACCGAGGTGCATTTATTCTGCATACTGTACAGAAGGTGAGCTGTGTTTGGTTAAGACATTAAACCACTGTTTACTACCCGCAGAATTAATGTGCATGACATATTGAAACATGTAATCCGGTTAGACGTTGAACTCAGGTTTTCTAAGAAACAAATTACAATGTTGTATGCAACCTGTCACAAAGCTTTAGTCAGGAGGACCATGCACTAAATATCACACAGGTCATTACAATGCTGTAGCACATACACTATACACTGTACAATATAGCACGTATAGTACAGTATAGAGAATACTTTACTAGATACTTACCTAGACTACTTTACTAGATACATCCTGTACTGCCTGTATCCTGTATACACAAACAAATGTCACACTCCAAATGATTTACTAGTGAAATACTGGTGTTCTTGACAGTGACAAATACTTCCTAAGGATGTAAGCATTTTGGGGTTACTGTCCCAGTCAAACTATGTTACAAAGTAAGGAATGTCCCATTGTATCAGATACAGTATAGAGTATATTACGATAAGCTATAGAAACTCAATGCTGGAATCTGGCACAAACTTTATTTGGTTGAATTAGTAGAAATCTGTTCCCTAAAGAAGTTCCCTACATCCAGTATGTTCCCTCAATTCTGCTGCAAGCTGCTGTATTATTTCAAATAGGTTCTTGTTTCTGAGTCACTTGGTACAAACTGATTTGTAGACCCACAAGATGGATCTTTGCCTGGTGCCAGCTATGCAGTATCTCTCTCTCTCTCTCTCTCTCTCTCTCTCTCTCTCTCTCTCTCTCTCTCTCTCTCTCTCTCTCTCTCTCTCTCTCTCTCTCTCTCTCTCTCTCTCTCTCTCTCTCTCGCCTATCTCTCCAAGGTAGAGACATCTACTGCTACAGTCTGGATAATAGCTGCCTACCACTCCACAGGCCACCAGCCTGATTCCAGCAATCAGGCAAAGGGTCGGGCCCCAATGTATCTGACCTCTACCCTCTGGTTTCTGAATGACTGATACTTCATTTGATATTTTAGAGCCTAATCATAGAGCTAGTCATATCATTACCAAGGATTTTCCAAAACAACATGATCAAGGCAATCAAGATAAGATCTTATCTGATGATTTCTAAAGTGATAATATCATGCCCTTTAAGTCTCAGATAGAGGAGAGATTAGCACACTGGGCTTCTGCTGTGGGATGGAAGGAAACATATGGTTGGGAGTCAGAGAGAAACAAGAGAGCAAAGTGATATGTAGCAAGAGGGAGAAGACCAGGAATGGACAAATGAAAGTTAAATGAAAGAGAGCGAAAGAAAGAGAGAGTGGGAGATAGAGAAAGCAGCCGAGAGAGAAAATGAGAGAGAGCTCATCAGAAAGAGAGATGAAGAGAAAGAGAGATTCTACTGTAACTGGGCTCAAGTTCTGAGTAAGCTACACTGTCTTTTGGCACTTGTTACAGAGAGGGGAGAGATCTCTCTCCCGCATTAGCACTGCAATGTCAATGAGGACTATAGAGTTAGGTCCGGAAGTATTTGGACTGACACAATTTCCATACTTTTGGCTCTGTACGCCACCACAATGGATTTGAAATGAAACAATTGAGATGCAGTTGAAGTGCAGACTTTCAGCTTTAATTCAAGGGGTTGAACAAAAATATTGTATGACACGTTTAGGAATTGGAACCATTTTTATACACTGTCCCCAATTGTCAGGGGCTCAAATGTAATTGGACAAATTAAAATAATCATAAATAAAATTTAAATTTGTAATACTTTGTATGACTGCCTGATGTCTGGAACCCATGGACATCACCAAATGCTGGGTTACCTCCTTTGCGATGCTTTGCCAGGCCTTTACAGCAGCTGTCTTCTTTCAGTTGTTGTTTGTGCGTGGGTCTTTCTGCCTTAAGTTTTGTCTTCAGCCAGTGGAATGAATTCTTGATTGGGTTGATATAGTCTAGTAGGGGAAATAGGTTCCCATGTGTGATGGATGACCTTTTTTGTAACCTGTTTTTTAAGACCCTAATGGTCTAGTTAAGATTTCTTTATGTTGCCAAGGTGGGGTTCGTTCGCGGCCATCTTGAGTTGATGTCCACGCGAATGGCAAAAAATGCTGATTTTCATAACTCCTGAACAAGACAACCTACAAAGACAAATGAACCCACTTTTTCATATAATTTTGACACCAGGAATCCAATGGTACGTTTTTTACCATTCGCGTGGACATCAATTCAAGGTGGCCACCAAACAAACCCCATTGTACCCAAGTAACCAAGTGACTTTCTGTCACAGTTGTACCTGCTGCCTCCAAGTCTTTCTGGAGCTCTTTCCTCTAGAGGTCCGTGGCTCTTTGGCTACTCTTCTAAGTATCCTTCTGACTCCCTGATCAGAAATGCGAGGAGCTCCTGTGCGTGGCCAGTTGATGGTGGAGTGATGTTGCCCTGATCAGAAATGCGAGGAGCTCCTGTGCCGGCTGATGGTGGAGTGATGTTGCTCCTGTGCGTGGCCGGCTGATGGTGGAGTGATGAGGAGCTCCTGTGCGTGGCCGGCTGATGGTGGAGTGATGAGGAGCTCCTGTGCGTGGCCGGCTGATGGTGGAGTGATGTTGCTCCTGTGCGTGGCCGGCTGATGGTGGAGTGATGTCCTGTGCATGGCCGGCTGATGGTGGAGTGATGTTGCTCCTGTGCGTGGCCGGCTGATGGTGGAGTGATGAGGAGCTCCTGTGCGTGGCCGGCTGATGGAGGAGTGATGTTGCTTCGAGGAGCTCCTGTGCGTGGCCGGCTGATGGAGGAGTGATGTTGCTTCGAGGAGCTCCTGTGCGTGGCCGGCTGATGGTGATGTTGCTTCCACTTAGGGAGCTCTTGTGCGTGGCCGGCTGATGGTGGAGTGATGTTGATGGAGCTCCTGTGCGTGGCCGGCTGATGGTGGAGTGATGAGGAGCTCCTGTGCGTGGCCGGCTGATGGTGGAGTGATGTCCTGTGCGTGGCCGGCTGATGGAGGAGTGATGTTGCTTCCACTTAGGGATAATGCCCCCACGTTTTCATCTGGTTCCTTGCCTTTCCTTGCTGTGGTGCTTTTTCACTGAACTGTGTGTTCAATACTTTTTTCCTGTTTCGTTCCACTTTATTACACATAACTTTATTTACATAATTTACTTAATGGACTTTAATGTTTAGTTTTTTTGTCTGGATTGTTTGAGTTAATACCAAAGTCTGGTGCAAATTTCACTTGAATAGTCTCATTGGAAATACATTTACTGGACAAAATGTTGATGTGTTCAATACTTATTTCCCCCACTGTAACTGTAACTTGGATATGTTTTGGTAAACAGCTAAAATTCTGTCAGAGTCCAAATATTTATGGACCTAACTGTATGTCACTGACTATATGACTGGATTGTTGCATACCCATTCCAAGAAGCTATTTAAAGAGTGAGGCAACTGCATTCATTTGGTAGGCACTGGCTAGGCTGAATTAAAGACAAAATTAGTCTCCTAAAATAGCTCTTATAGCGTAGATCTGTGATACCCTTACCTCAAGCATTTCTTTCACATTGCAGACCACATTCATATGGCCTTCCATGCTAGCCGGAAAGGATGTTGAAAAAGGCATGGGATCTGGCACCAAATTATTAAGCATCACATCAAACCCTGATCATGCATGGATGCAGAAGACAGTGGGTAGAGGGGTGCAGCAGTGATGCCCAGCCAGCACATGGCACCACGGGCGTGGGCATGCTCTGCCTCAAAATTAGGAGTTAAGGAGGAGGGATCAGGGCAAAGCACAAGCTGGTAAAAATAGCTGCCCTCCCTGTATTCTCTTATATCTTTAGGCATTTTCCCCTAATAATAGTATATATGCACACAGCTCACGGCCACAACAAGCCAACAGGCCCTCAGGACGTGCTGAGTTACAGTGAAGCCTTTGGTGGAAGACAACACTGATTTTACCCTACACTTCCCCAGCTGACTGCAGGAAACAGAGATATTTAAGAGTTTAATCAGACAGAAATGGGAGTGGGGAGGGGGGCACAATGAAATACTGCTCATACAGAGCGAACAGGAATCCCTTTCAACTGCACCATAAAACACTATGAGATTCACTACTGAGAGATTCAACTTGAGCCCATTTAACTTGAAGACCTCTGGGTGACGGGCACATTCACACTTTAGGAAAAATAATCTCATGCATGGGCCAGTGAAATGCTTTGCCTTCCATTTAGATTATTCTAATTGCATCCAATTCAGAAACCACAACAACAACATCATGGTCAAATGGACAAGGCCATCAGGGAATAGTCCAGTCTATGATGGATGCTCCCATCCACACGCTCCAATACTAAATGGGTTCTTTAAATTCATTAAATAGTTCCCTGCTTTGGATAACCCAAACCATTATACTTGCAGATCACTCCGACACTGAGAAGCTGAGACTGAATTTTCACACATCGGACAACTGTTATGGAATATCTCATGTCACATGGTGTTTGTTATTGGTGAATTCACAAATCATGTTTTCTCTAATTTGCCAAACAACGGGGGAAATATTGGAACATTGTGTGGACGTGAGAATCCTTCGTCTCACTGAACCAAAGGGAAGCTCATTAAACTGGTGCTACCCTGTCAGAGGAAGGCTGTGTTAACCTGTCAGAGGAAGGCTGTGTTACCCTGTCAGAGGAAGGCTGTGTTACCCTGTCAGGGGAAGGCTGTGTTACCCTGTCAGAGGAAGGCTGTGCTACCCTGTCAGAGGAAGGCTGTGTTACCCTGTCAGAGGAAGGCTGTGTTACCCTGTCAGAGGAAGGCTGTGTTACCCTGTCAGAGGAAGGCTGTGTTACCCTGTCAGAGGAAGGCTGTGCTACCCTGTCAGAGGAAGGCTGTGCTACCCTGTCAGAGGAAGGCTGTGTTACCCTGTCAGAGGAAGGCTGTGTTACCCTGTCAGAGGAAGGCTGTGCTACCCTGTCAGAGGAAGGCTGTGCTACCCTGTCAGAGGAAGGCTGTGTTACCCTGTCAGAGGAAGGCTGTGTTACCCTGTCAGAGGAAGGCTGTGTTACCCTGTCAGAGGAAGGCTGTGTTACCCTGTCAGAGGAAGGCTGTGTTACCCTGTCAGAGGAAGGCTGTGTTACCCTGTCAGAGGAAGGCTGTGTTACCCTGTCAGAGGAAGGCTGTGTTACCCTGTCAGAGGAAGGCTGTGTTACCCTGTCAGAGGAAGGCTGTGTTACCCTGTCAGAGGAAGGCTGTGTTACCCTGTCAGAGGAAGGCTGTGTTACCCTGTCAGAGGAAGGCTGTGTTACCCTGTCAGAGGAAGGCTGTGTTACCCTGTCAGAGGAAGGCTGTGTTACCCTGTCAGAGGAAGGCTGTGTTACCCTGTCAGAGGAAGGCTGTGTTACCCTGTCAGAGGAAGGCTGTGTTACCCTGTCAGAGGAAGGCTGTGTTACCCTGTCAGAGGAGGAGAATCCTTCGCTCACTGAACCAAAGGGAAGCAGCTCATTAAACTGAGAAATGGCTGTGTGTGATTCAGCAAATACATAATTGAAAGTATGCACAAAACAAAGGTGAGACATCCATGCACACATCCATGCACACGTGCTGCATAAAGAATGAAACTCCAACACAAGCTGTGCACTTGGTACTTTTGCGTCTGAGAGGTGCTTGATTTGTTAACACTCATGAATATATCATTCAAATGCTACATATTAAATCTAACGTTTATTTGTATAGCACATGTCATACAACAGGGGCAAAGTGCTGTGAAAATACAGAAAAGGGAGGATAATAACAAAATAAAAATGGCAAGAATATATATATATATATATAATAAATAGATAAACATTTAACAGGATAATAAGACAATGAATACAAATATATAGATACAGTGGATTTTTTGGATTATTCTTTGTTACCTTTTGAGAAGATGATAACAAAGGCCCAGACCAAGGTGATTTAGTCGTTAGGGCTTCAATGAGTCAGGTGAATAATATTATATAATTATAATATAATTCCATGGTTGAACTATATATTCTGAAGTAACTCCGTGCCTTCTAAAGTATCCGACTGCGGTGGCTGTTGTGTCTGGTGTTAACAACCATGGGTTCCCATGGGTTCCTCTAAACAGTTGTCCAAGGATGTCAGAATCAAGATAGTTCACTTCCAACATCAAGGAGAAGGCTACAAAAAACTTGTTTCAAACTACCCATTTCCACTGTCAGAAACATCATCAGAAAATTGAAAATAAATGGAATAATTGAAGTCAAGGCAAGATCTGGAAGACCAAGACACATGTCAGATAGAATGGCCTGAGATCTGGTGAGAAATGCTCAGATGAACCCACACATCACTGCAAAAGAGCTACAAAAAAGATTAGCAGACACCGGTCTAGTTGTTCACAGGACAACAATACAGCGTACCTTAAACTACAAAGACCTACATGGCAGAGTTGCCAGAAAGAAGCCATTCCTATGACCTCATCAGAAAATTAAGCATCTGAAGTAAACCTTGAGAAACCTGAAGCCTATTGGAACAATGTGCTTTGGACTGATGAAACCAAAATTGAACTTTTTGGCCACAACCAAAAAAATTATGTTTGGAGAAAAAAAGGTGAAGCATTTGTAGAGAACACCTTGCCCACTGTTAACACATGAACAGCTGTGTTCCTGTGAGTAAAAAATAAATTCTACCTTTGCACTCCATCCAATGTCAAGCTAATAAGCTTGAATAAAGCGATTTTGCAGTATTTCTGTGTATTTGCGCTAGTATTTGGCTGACATTTTTTTTCCAAGGCTGCAATTCTCTTCCATATCACATATCAGCAGAGGCCGCAGGGGGACACTAAGAAGTGAATAAGATGTATTTATGCTACACATATCAATCTTATTCACTAATCTAATTCAACACATATAGCACATGCAGCACATGTGATATATAGCATGCAAATCACACAGATCCCCTCCCCCCCGTTCTCCTTTTAAAAATGCTCATCACTCAAATCCTGGTTAATTTCTTTGCAGCTCGCAGACTTTGGTTAAAGGGGCCAATACTTAAACATAACACCTTGCAAGTCATGACCCAAATTTGCTTTAAAAATAACTCCCAAGAAAACCCCAACAGTGTAACATGGTAGCCGGAACATAAAACTAATTTACATTTCTGTCTCACTCATGCCGCCAGCATTATTTATTGATATACATTTGCAAAAAGAAAACTAAACAAGTGGGGGAGAATATGGGACATCACATGTGTAGATTTGGGGTTATTGTCTCTCTGTCCAGCAACACAATTAATAGGACAATACATTGATACACATCATATGCTTTCTTGGGTATTATTCTAATTCCATCCTGCCTCTTCCACGTTTCTCAGTAGGTGCTTCCCACTTAAACTCACCACACCTCCACACCATGAGGTTGCCATGACAGCTGATTCACTAGGGAAGTTTTTGTAATTAGAGGGTGAACCTTGTCCAGAGTCACCTTCTCCTTATGCATTCAGACATATCAATGGTAGACACTGTAGCTCCAGGACCAGGTGATTATCTTTCCACTTTAATTGCACCAAAAGCTATTACCCTGTAATGGCCAAAATCAAAGGTGTTTATGTGGTGAAATATTATTTTTCTCATAAATACCTCTGTGTGAAAACATTGACAGGTGATGTATTAGAGGTCCATGTGTGATCATCATGCTGGGGTTTTGCACGCTAATAAAGCCAGATCCGTTTCCCAATCCCTGGCCCTAATGAGAGGCAGAGGAGGCAGACTCCAGCAGCATTGCCTCCTAAGCCTGTTAAATCGAGGTCTCATCACAACCAGGCATCCCCCGCGACCTTAAGATTGGGTGTGCCAATAAATTATTCAATGATTTCCATCTACAAAATTGCCCCCTAAACATGTTGCTGTACTGTATAGGTTGCCGCTATAATACTTAAGTACTATTTCTCCAGGTGGGAATGGGATGTCTGGCTGCGAAAAGAGATAACATTT
This sequence comes from Nansenia antarctica, assembly GCF_963989245.1. NCBI lineage: Eukaryota > Metazoa > Chordata > Actinopteri > Argentiniformes > Microstomatidae > Nansenia > Nansenia antarctica. Next base: position 31,560,676 of record NC_137682.1, on the reverse strand, counting down.
TGCACATTTGCAATTTGGCACAGAGGTTAGAGGGGGACATGACAGGCCAACATTCTGTCCAAGACCTTTTTCTCTGCTTGAAACCTGTGCATACATGGAATAACATGTCGTATCTCTGAACTTCTTACTGAACGAAACGGAATCTTAGTTTTGCTTCCAAACTATCATCAGACAATGTTTATTTTGTTCCTTCCTTCAATGTATTGTCATGGTGGCTCCTTTGCCAGCTTAACATAGAAACAACAAAGGCAGTCATTTACTAAGGTCCACATTTCCCATGCTACTGAGACCCATCCAAGCCTCCCTTACTTTTAAGACAGAAGGGATGACCTACATAGTAAATCTCATTAAATCCCTTCTCTCCCTTGCTGTAGCCACTCAGAGACATATAGGGCACTCTCACTGGCTCAGCGTCAGAGAGCTAAAGACACTTTTTGGATTGTGTCTAAAGCATAAAGCAAAGTTTAAGCTAAGTTTATGTTGTTTGGACCACTTATTATCTCGTTTGGACACATTACCTAAGTTGTTATCTCTGTTGTGATTGTCAAACCATGTAATGATCGCTTTATTGTCCTCCACGATGAAATCGAGGAAGAGACAATGGATCAATATCTGTCCATTCCTATGTCACACACTTTCTGTCCGTTCATATGTCACATGCTTTATCTCTGACGCCACTAAGACAATTTTGACGAAACGTGAATGATAAATCTTGATATAGAGGTATAAAGTTTGTTATCATTAAAAACATCATAATAAGGTGCAAAGAGGAGAATACAAACCATAGTAGGGTGATTGCCTAGGGAAGCTCACCCTAATTAGTAATCAGCTGCACCTTTAGCCTTGGATGTGAACTCTGTCAGAGACTCTGCAGGACATTTAAGTCAGAGACGGGAGACAGGCGAGGTGAACGGGAGACAGGCAAGGTGAACGGGTGCGCTGCGGTCTGGGTGTCTCACACCCACCTTTTCGTTACAGGACTCACACTCGTCCTGGGGGGTGGCGTGTTCGTGAACCAGTTGGGGTCACCGGCACAGAAGAGCCAGTCAGACAGGGGGGTTTAGGGGTTTTCTAGTTAGCCAGGGGGGACGTGGGCTGATCAGGAGTGTGTGTGGGCTGATCAGGAGTGTGTTAGCCAGGGGGGATGTGGGCTGATCAGGAGTGTGTGTGGGCTGATCAGGAGTGTGGCCCAGCTGATCAGGAGTGTGGCCCAGCTGATCAGGAGTGTGGCCCAGCTGCTCCTGTGTTCACTCTCAACGTGTTCCTGCGCCGCCGAGGGTCTTCCCCTAGACAACGACTCACACGCTACAGCGAGACTCTTCGGATGGTCGCAGTCAACCACTTCGACCCCGGGGGGGGGGTCTTGGAAAGTGGTAAGTGTCATTTTAATCTGTTTATACATGTTTATGTTGTCTTTGTCTAGGCCTATGAATTGTCAGATAATATAAATAAATGTTACAATAGTATTTTAATTACAGCAGGTTGTCGGCTAGGACCGACAAGGGGGGTAGACACAGGGTTTAGGCACAAGCCAAGTGATTAGCCTCTAGCAGGGGTGCTCACACTTTTTAGGCTTGTGAGCTACTTTTCAAATTACCAGCTCAACAAGATCTACCAACCAAATAAAACATATTGCCATTGCTGCGAACACAAAAATGTACTGTAATAATAACAAATTAAGGCCACGCTACACTGTTTCAAAATCAAAGAAGAGATTTATTAAACTATATAACAAATATTCACACTGGTAGTCCATTAACATTAACATTAACTCAGGAGCTCTGAGTGGTTTACACCAGACTGGCCAGTGCCAAGCCAGGTGCCATCGACGTCTCCGGGCGGCGGAGTGTGTGTGTGTGTGTCTGTCTGTCTGTGTGTGTCTGTCTGTCTGTGTGTGTGTGTGTGTGTGTGTGTGTGTGTGTCTGTCTGTCTGTCTGTGTGTGCATGTGTGTGTGCTTGTGTTTGTCTGTCTGTCTGTGTGTGTGTGTGTGTGTGTGTGTGTGTGTGTGCTTGTCTGTGTGTGTGTGTGTGTGTGTGTGTGTTGTGAGGCGGCGCGGGGCTGAGTGATGCCCTCTCCTGTGTGGTCCAGACGGGAGGCGTCCCCGGCTACTTTTCCCCCAAAAATATTTAAATGTTATTTAAAAAAATAATAATAATAATTATTATTATTTTTCTTCAATGCCGTGTGATCTACCCACACTACCTTCGCGATCGACCGGTCGATCGCGATCGACGTAATGAGCACCCCTGGCCTATAGTAATAGATGTGTGTGATCACTTGGTCCTGTGTTGACCACCTAAGCTTTAAACCCACTGTGTGTGTGAGTGTTCGGGCGCAGTGAGCCCGGGTCCTGTGTTGACCACCTTAAGCGTGCGTGAATCATTGTGTGGCGTGCTGTGGCTCTATGAAAGCGTGTGCTCTAACGTGTGACTTTAAGCGTGTACTCTAACGTGTGGCTTTATGGAGCATGCCCCACTATAGCCAATGATATATGGGGAGTGCCTGAGTCTATTAGCCTACATTACCCAGAACGGTTTCCTGTACCCAACCTGTGCTGTCATAATAATAGGCTTGTTGCATTAACGTCGCGCTGCGGAACTTCGGGGTGCGTCTACTGATGTAAGAACTTCCGGTCTGGTTTGTTGTTACAGAAAGAGATGGCTTTTTACACTCGCTGTTTACAGGATCTCCCAAAAATCACGGTCGATGACGTACATCGAATCGTTAGCGCTTCCTCGGTAGCCCATTCTAGCAAAAAAGAAAAGGGAAACTGAGTTCCTGGTTACAACAAATCTTCTGGCAAGTGGGTCTCGAGGACTGGAGTTGAGAAAGGCTGCCTAGACCATGAATTCATGTATATTTTGAAGTGAGGATTGCAGGCCAGGTTGGGAAGGTTGAAGGCCAGGTTTCCATCACTGTGTGGGAAATAGGAAATAGGAACAGCTCGTCAACAGGTTCAAGTTTCTGTCAATAAAGAAAAACAGACATCATGTTCTCATATTCTCTATATCAAATTGTGGAATGCACTGCCAGTTTACATTATCATTATAACATGATCCTTATCACACGATGGGTACAGTACTTATTATCTACTACGTGGGTGTGCGTGAGAGAGATGGGGGTGGAGAGACTGAACAGGTGAGTTAACTCACTAACTTAGCTCGCCCTGACGCTGACCTCTCCTGTACTTGTATCTTTGTTTGATACTGAAAAAGAGACAGATAATAACGTTAATGTTAATCAAGAATGTAACGTTACTGATATTGTGTTTTGAATGTAGCTGGCTAGTACAAAGTAGCAAGGTAGTTGCAACACAGCCAGCTAAAAAGCTAACGTTAGTGCTAGCTAGCTAGTATTCTAACTAATGATGCTGTTACTCAACCTCATAGTTGTGGAGGTAGCTCGAAATATACATCTTGAATCCCTTTTCTTTTTTTGCTAGAATGGGCTACCGAGGAAGCGCTAACGATTCGATGTACGTCATCGACCGTGATTTTTGGGAGATCCTGTAAACAGCGAGTGTAAAAAGCCATCTCTTTCTGTAACAACAAACCAGACCGGAAGTTCGTCAGTAGACGCACGCCGGAAGTCAAACGACGCCATCTTGTGCACCTAGGCTATTGCTGAAGAAAAATATTCTCTCTCACTCACCCGGCTAGGTGCACGATCTCACTACTTCCTGAAAGGCACCTTGCATGAACATATCCTGTCTCACTCTATTGGTTTAATTGATTAATCAGCTGTGCGGTAAACCGTTGGAACACACAGTGCACAGCTGATTAATCAATTAAACCAATAGAGTGAGACAGGATATGTTCATACCAGTTGCCTTTCAGGAAGTAGTGGAGATCGTGCACCTAGCCTATTCCAACAGGCTACAGTGGCGTCATTTCAGCAAACGCCAAGGTACCGAGTGGGAGGGTTTCACTTTTTTTCAAATCAGTTGTGCAATAGTCAATTTTGATGAGTTGTTTCTATACAATTGACTTATATGCCAGTAAGGTAATGAATAAAGGAGACTACAGTATGTAGGTAGTAATCTACATCTTTCCTAGCAGGTGGACCTGGTTCAATCTCCTTAGAAACAAAACATTACATTACAGATTTAGCTATACTCAACTCTTAAAATGTACAATTAATATCAGCTCACAAATTGGGCAAGTGAAGACACGGATATTAGCTACTTTCCCGTTTTGGAACAAGCCCATCCATTAGAATTGCTCAATGATGCCCCCTAGTGATTGTATTGCAGAGGTGAAAAACCTAAAATAAAATGTTTGGAGAAGGCCAGTTAATGCCACAGTACGCAAGTTCACTAAATCCAACACCAAATCTCAAAAACTTGAGTGAGATCAATGTCATTTGTAAATTGTCTGTAAAACTGTCACCTGTAAAGGAGAGAGTGCACGCTGCATTTGTCAAAATTGTTTTCAAGTAAAAGTGAATTTGTGTTGGTGGAATTAGTTTTGAGACTGAACTGTTGCCTTCACTGGCTTAACTATAGCATAAAGGCTAAGGTAATGAAATGCATTTCTGTAAAAAATTAAATAAAAAAATCTATCAGCCCACACGCTCCATCAAATCAGCCAATACCAAGCCATGATTAACTATGTCGCTAGAACAACATGGTATTTTCATAAATTTCGTTGTTTGGTACCTGTACTGTAGCAATGACAATAAAGACCATTCATTCATTCATTCATTCATTCATTCATTCATTCATTCATTCATTCATTCATATTTGGTCCAAACGAGATTAACTTTGTGGAGCTGCACTTTTTTTTTGCTTTATGCTTCAGGGCTTCCTTAGTTAGCGACGCCTGCTCCCTCACTCTTTTCCCCCTCTCTCTCTTTCCCCCTTTCTATCTCTCTGGCCTCCCTGTTCCTCTCTCCATGCTCTGTTTACACTCCGCTGGGTCCATACATCTTGCCAGGTAGAATTGGCCCCCTTTTTCCTTCCTGTTGTTTGACATCTAAAAATAAAACTCTGTCGTGGGATGCCATGAGGATTGACTCTAGGACTCTACAGGGCTGAAATTCACTTCCTGCTGAAAACAGAAGAATGAACAATCCTATCCTAGAGAGACAAACCAGGCTAACGTGTAATGGGAACACTCACACTATGTCTAAACACACTTGATCTCAGTTGTTGTAGAGTATGCTTTCCCCTCTATCATCTGGGTTAACACATTACTATCATTCAAATGTGATTATAATCAATAGCGTGTGATTATATTCACTGGAGTGAATACTATATTCTTTACTGCTTCAAGGATGACTTTTCCTCTTTTCTATCCCCTGTTCTTTGAAATACCTCAAACGACTACCCTGAACGACTACCCTGAACGACTACCCTGAACGACTACCCTGAACGACTGCCCTGAACGACTACCCTGAATGACTACCCTGAACGACTACCCTGAACGACTACCCTGAACGACTACCCTGAACGACTACCCTGAACGACTACCTCAAACGACTACCCTGAACGACTACCCTGAACGACTACCCTGAACGACTACCCTGAACGACTACCCTGAACGACTACCCTGAACGACTACCCTGAGAATGAGAAATATGAGAAAAAAAGTCAAAATCTCATACTGTACCATCACGCCTGTTCATAATGATTCTACAATATCTTACACTGTTCTCATAACTCTATCTTATTCCATAACTCTATCTTATTCCATAACTCTATCTTATTCCATAACTCTATCTTATTCCATAACTCTATCTTATTCAATAACTCTATCTTATTCCATAACTCTATCTTATTCCATAACTCTATCTTATTCCATAACTCTATCTTATTCCATAACTCTATCTTATTCCATAACTCTATCTTATTCAATAACTCTATCTTATTCAATAACTCTATCTTATTCAATAACTCTATCTTATTCAATAACTCTATCTTATTCCATAACTCTATCTTATTCAATAACTCTATCTTATTGCCCCAAGTATAGCTCTGCGTTTGCTGAGAGGAACAGAACTGGCAACAAAGGAAATTAATCTATCCAGAGATGGATTGAGGAAACTGGGAAATGTCTTTCAACTTTACAATATAATGCATATGGACACAAATGCATCTGCTTCTTTTATCTCAGCAGATAGAGCACTACAGGCAACGGAAGGGCGATATCTACAGAAGCATTGTTAGCCAGGATTGTCTGCATTATGTCCACAGTGTAGTGACTACATTATGGGTTCATGTTCTCCTCTGACCGTGGCTCACAGTTTACTTCAGAGCTGTGGGCAGCGGTGGCGGAGAATCTGGGGGTCAAGCTCCACCGCACAACCGCCTATCACCCGCAGGCGAACGGGCTCTGTGAGCGTTTCCATCGATCCATGAAGGCCGCCCTTCGAGCCAGCCTCACGGACAGCGACTGGCTTGACAAGCTGCCGTGGGTCATGCTGGGGCTCAGGACAGCGCCTAAGGAGGACCTCCAGTCGTCGTCCGCTGAGCTGGTGTTTGGACAGCCGCTGCGGGTCCCCGGTGACTTCATTCCCAAGTCAACGGAGCCCTGGTCCGCCGCCGCTCAGCGCGCCTCCCTGCTGGACAGCGCCAGGACCTTCGTCCCGGTCCCGACTACGCAGCATGGTGTCCCTACTTCGAGGGTGCCCCCGGAGCTGCACTCAGCGAGGTTCGTTTTCATTCGTCATGATGGCCACAGGACTCCACTACGTCCTCCTTATGACGGGCCTTTCCGTGTCATCGAGGCCGGAGCCAAGAACTTCATGGTTGACATGGGGGGTAGGCCTGAGTGTGTGTCCGTTGATCGCCTCAAACCGGCCCACTTGGACCTTGAACTGCCCCTGGACTTGGCCCTGCCACCGCGCAGAGGCCGGCCTCCAGTCCTACCTCCCCTGCCGCGCCCTGGCCATTCCCCCCTCCGACCCCGACAACCCCCCGCAGCTCGCGAGCCCCCGGTCGTCACGGCCCCCCGTCCTTCCCTGCAGGAGGACGTGATGGGCGATGTCACACCTCCTCCCGCACCTCCTGACTTTACCTACGATCGTAGGGGCCGGGCCATACGCCCTCCTCGCCGTGAGGATTTCCAATATTGAGGTGAACACTGGGGGGGCTGGTGTAGTGACTACATTATGGGTTCATGTTCTCCTCTTACTGTTGGTTGTGTAGTGGGAGGGAACCAACAGTAAGAGGAGAACATGAACCCATAATGTAGTCACTACAACAGGAACATTATATTTGCTTGGAGTAAGACATGCGTCTGAATGGTTTTGACTGGCTAATAGGTAAGTATAATTGTTTAACACTTCAAGCGCGACGGTGTTTCACCTACGTTGATCGCTTGTACTGTATTATTCTTCACAAGAAGAGAAAAATTATGCATGTTCCTATGCGCAGAGAAACAGAGAAGCGGGGAAAATTATTAGCGCAATCTGACATTAATAAGCGTGAATTTTCATGCAACATGGAACAAATGAAATGATATATACAGTATATAATGTAATCAAGTTTCAAGTGTATTTGTCACATGCTAGAAAGTCTTTAATTCAAAAAGAAATTTCGGCAGATATGTGTGTAATCTGACATTATTTTCACAAGTTGATTATCATTATTAAAAAATAAGGGTGTGTTCTCACTAGAACATTTGCTTCACTTGGAATCGGAGTTTAGGATAAAATTAGTTTGCTCTGCATCGTTTGGAGCTGTGAGAACGCGCATTCGAAGTCGCTCCCGCAGCAAAGAACCAACGGATGCTTCGCTTGAAAAGGGTGGTGTCGCTCCGGTTACAAACGACGCATGCATCACTTTGCTTCGCTTCGCTTTTGGTGAGAACGCTGATCGAGGCTGTCCATAGGAAACCAACAGCGCATGCGTGTTGATCTGGATAAGAGAGGGACGAACGGTCAATTCTAAATTTTTCTGACCAATCAACTACGATTGCTTCGATTGCGTATGTTACTTCGTTTACATGAAGGGCTGTGAGAACGCAAATCAGAGAAATAATTTATGCAACAATGTTGCGAACTTATCCACTTGCTCCCGGTCTCGATTCAGACTTTCATGTGAGAACATGACCTAATAGTAATACATATTGCAATGCTGTCCCTCCCCCTCCCATTATGTTATTATAATCATGAGCTTCATAGTGCTGTTTGAAACATAGTGATAAACAAGTCTGTCGTGTTTGTTTGTCTGTGAACCTCACAGGGGTTGTGATTATACGGAATGGCAGAATATTTTTTGGCGTGAACATACGTGAACATAAGCAGTAGCGTGGCAATTTATTTTGGATAAATAAATGGAGCACAACGTGTATCGAAATGTTATACGATTTTTAACATTCATAACGTCACCCAAGTATTTGCAAGTAAATAAAAATGGAACTTGAAATGGAATCTGTCTGTGTTTGTTTGTTTGATATTGAAAAGTAGTACAAATATCTATCTGACACTGAAAATGAGTCGTGGGTGGGTCTTCCAGCACGACAATGACCCAACACATACGGCCAAGGCAACAAAGGAGTGGCTAAAGAAGATGCACATTAATGGAGTGGCCTAGCCAGTCTCCGGACCTTAACCACTGAATGTCTCAGCTAGATAGCTAGATATTGCACTAAACATCCCAGTGGTCTGGAATATTAAATATCTAGGCATCTCAATCCACCCCTCGATCTCAAACACAGTATCAAGTAATTATAAGAATGTGCTGAAGGAGGTAGAATCTGATCTACAAAGGTGGAAAACTTCACCCCTCTCATTTCATTGCCGTATCTCAGTTATTAAAATGAATATTCTTCAGTTCCATGCTCCCTCTAGCCCCACCAACTGGTTACTGGAAGACATTACACTCTTTCTTCAAAATGTATATGGGGGGGGGAAGAAGCCCAGATTCAAATTCTCAAGCCTCCAGAGGAAAAGAAGTGACGGGGGTCTCCCAAACTTCAAATGGTATTATTGGTCCTTTGTGCTGCGTCCTCTCCAAATGATTTGATCCGGCTGCTTGTGTATCTTGGCGCTCTATAGAGGAAAACACTGTCCATCCCCATAGGTTACAATATGTAATATATTCTAATATTTCTATCAAACAGTCTATATTGAAATTTGGCTCCATCATCACTGAGTTAATCTCAGTTTGGTGTTGCACATTCAGCAACTGGTACTTCCATTCACCCATATTTCACAATACTGTTCTCCAGTTGGGAGGGCGTCCAATCTCATTTCCCCAGTGGAGTAACCATGGAGTTCATACACTCTCTGATCTATTCGGGACTTTGGGTCTCCTCTCCTCATTCCAAGACATTCAGAGACACTTTAATTTACAGGGTACCTCCTTTTTTTCCCTATCTTCAGTTATGCACAGCAATGTGCATTTACAGGGTACCCTGGAACAGCTCACTAGGCACACATCCATTTCACATTGCACTCACCAGATCCAGGGGTCAGGTCTCAGCTCTTTACTCCATCCTGGTTAAGGTTAAAGTTGAAGTTAAAACCTTTACACATTGGCAGAGTGTGGAAAGAGACTGAACCACACAACAGTAAAGAGACTAAACCACACAACAGTAAAGAGACTAAACCACACAACAGTAAAGAGACTAAACCACACAACAGTAAAGAGACTAAACCACACAACAGTAAAGAGACTGAACCACACAACAGTAAAGAGACTGAACCACACAACAGTAAAGAGACTAAACCACACAACACTTTCAACTGGCAATTAATATGTTGCTGTCCAGAAATCCCAACCACCAGGTCATCTGGTGCCTACCGGAGGGAGGTCGGCGGCCTGGCGGCCTCGTCTGCAGGTCATCTGGTGCCTACCGGAGGGAGGTCGGCGGCCTGGCGTCCTCGTCTGCTCTGGTGCCTACCGGAGGGAGGTCGGCGGCCTGGCGTCCTCGTCTGCTCTGGTGCCTACCGGAGGGAGGTCGGCGGCCTGGCGGCCTCGTCTGCTCTGGTGCCTACCGGAGGGAGGTCGGCGGCCTGGCGTCCTCGTCTGCAGGTCATCTGGTGCCGACCGGAGGGAGGGCGGCGGCCTGGCGTCCTCGTCTGCTCTGGTGCCTACCGGAGGGAGGTCGGCGGCCTGGCGTCCTCGTCTGCTCTGGTGCCTACCGGAGGGAGGTCGGCGGCCTGGCGGCCTCGTCTGCTCTGGTGCCTACCGGAGGGAGGTCGGCGGCCTGGCGTCCTCGTCTGCAGGTCATCTGGTGCCGACCGGAGGGAGGTCGGCGGCCTGGCGGCCTCGTCTGCACCACCAGGTCATCTGGTGCCTACCGGAGGGAGGTCGGCGGCCTGGCGTCCTCGTCTGCAGCCCATAACCCAACCACCAGGTCATCTGGTGCCTACCGGAGGGAGGTCGGCGCCTGGCGTCCTCGTCTGCAGCCCATAACCCAACCACCAGGTCATCTGGTGCCTACCGGAGGGAGGTCGGCGGCCTGGCGTCCTCGTCTGCTCTGGTGCCTACCGGAGGGAGGTCGGCGGCCTGGCGTCCTCGTCTGCAGGTCATCTGGTGCCTACCGGAGGGAGGTCGGCGGCCTGGCGTCCTCGTCTGCTCTGGTGCCTACCGGAGGGAGGTCGGCGGCCTGGCGTCCTCGTCTGCAGGTCATCTGGTGCCTACCGGAGGGAGGTCGGCGGCCTGGCGTCCTCGTCTGCTCTGGTGCCTACCGGAGGGAGGTCGGCGGCCTGGCGTCCTCGTCTGCTCTGGTGCCTACCGGAGGGAGGTCGGCGGCCTGGCGGCCTCGTCTGCAGCCCATAACCTGGAACTCAACAACACCAAGACAGTGATTTGGACATCAGCCATTTAGTTAAAAAAGGCCAGCAGCGTTTGTTCTTCCTCCGTCAGCTGAAGAGACTCCACATCAGTCGTCACATCCTGGTCCAGTTCTACAGGGCCGTCATAGAAGGCATCCTAATATCCTCCATCACTGTCTGGTACGACCCTGCATCTGCCTGATCCAAGGCCAAGCTACAAAGAGTCGTACGGACAGCTGAGCGGATCATCGGCTGCCCCCTGCCTCCCATCACAGACCTCCATAGCTCCAGATCACTGAAGAGAGCACGCAAGATTGTGGCTGACCCCTCACATCCAGCTCACAGCTTGTTTGAATTACTCCCTTCTGGACAGCGGTACAGGGCCATCAGGTCAAAAACATCACGCCACTTGAACAGTTTCTTCCCCAAAGCCATAGCCCTCCTCAATAACTCCTGATCATTGAACCTTGACCTTTACATGTCCTTGCACTAAGTTGTACAGTATATTTATTCACTGGTATTGGTACTGTATATATTGTGTGTCTTGAGTATTGTTGTGTTGTCGTCTTGCTGTTGTATGTACTACTGTAGCTTGTTCAGCATGGAGAATACCAAGTCATGTTCCTAGTGCACCGCACATGGCGAATAAAGTTGAATTTAATTGAATTTAATTGAATCAATTTCAATTGTATACATAGGACATACTTCACTCCATATCTGTTACATAAAATAAAAAAAATACCCTCACCTAACTGTACTCTGCACACACAAAATAACATTTTTGTCCATATGGTATGGGAGTGCCCTGGAGTTGCTGATTTCTGGAGGACGGTTGGTATTGTCCCTCATCCTGTCCAAACAGATTCCCCACTCACCAGTAGTTCTATTACTAAATGATAGTTCAACCTTAGATTGAAATATTAAACAAATATGGCTGGCCGGCCTTACAGCAGCCAAAAGGTTTATAGCTCGCAGGTGGAAGTCACCCCATTCTTTGACTATGCAGAGGTGGATGTTAGACTTCATAGACATAGCCAGCATGGAACACTGGATAGCCAACAGGCATCATGCAATCTCTGATAATGTTTCATGCTGGGATCAAACCATTACTACTCTCAAGTCCTTACTATAGGCTAATCTATTTGCTCCTTCCACAGGGTCCTGTGGGGTGGGGTGGGGGGGTGTGATTGGGCGGGTGGGTTGGAGGTATGTGGGGGGAGGGACATTTGGGGGAGGTGGGGGGCTGTTGGGGTAGAGGGAGATTGGAGGGGGGACCACTCCCTTCTATTATTCCCTAAAATAATAATACAAAACAACAACAACAAAGAAAAACATTCCAAAACATAAAACCTACTTTTATTTTACACAGGCAGTTTCTCCGCGCCTCCCTTGAAGCTCTCTGGCGCCCCCCTCGAGAGGCACGCCTCACACTTTGAAAACCGCTGCCGTACGTCATGGTGCGCTGCAGGCGGCCAGCGGTGGATGGAACAGTAACAGTGAACTGGTTAGCGAGGTGCTCAGCAATGTGGAAATTGAGGCCACAGAGGTTGGTGGGGTTGTTGATGGTGTTGTTGGTGTCCACATGAATGATAAAGAGAGAGTGAATTCAGTAATGATAACACATACACAAAAACCCTGACATGAAGGTGGCAGTGACACCTAGTAGCACATTAGTATTGCCAAACAACGCTAACACTGCTAGTAAACAGCCAGGTTAATTCCAAAACAAACCAACTAGCATTGCTAGCAAACAGCTAGAATGAATCCCTCCAGTAGCAATGCCAGCAAGCAAGCAAGCTAGTTGGCAATCTTCTGGGCACACAGACGGATCAATCGAAAACAACAGATCAATCGAATAAACCCAGGATCCAGATCCAAGGTCCAAGCACAGCAGACATATAGGGAACAGAGTGAATATTCAGTCGTAATGCAATTCAGGAACATCGGGTGAGTGAAAGCAGTCGAAGTAGTCTGTGAATGAACTCTGCATGTTGCGGTAGTAGTCTGTGTTTTAGCAAATATTTTTGCTATTGTCTATCCCTACGCACCTCGCTGGACTTGTTGAACAACAGCTACAGTGACGTCCTTTCTTGTGTCAATAGCAGTGCCAATCTGTCAGTAGTGGCGGGCCTGACCTTAACACCTTCATACTTAGAAAACAGGTTGCTTACCGTTCGCAAACCAAGTCTGGAACCGGCCGGCGCGTTCAGACCGAAGCTCAATTGGTTCGGAACCTGAAAAGTTGGTTCGCAGCGGGCACCAAAAAATAGTGGTTCTCAAGCGCGAACCAAAACGTAGAACAGTCACGTCGTCAGTGGGTGTGTCCTATTCTAGGCTGCAGAGACCAGCAAGGAGGAAGTAGACAAAATGTAATCTAATCTAAATCTAATCATTAGTGATCAAAAACAATATCAAAAGTGTCATTATTCTCTCTATCTTCCTCACATGCTCAGCAAACACACACACGCACACGCGCGCGGACATGCGCGAACGCGAATTTCGTAAGCCATTTCTATTCCAGTAATGGAGCAGCTGATTAGTAAAAGAACGCATATAGAAATTGTCTTTTGTTTTGTTTCACAGAAAATTGTGTTTATTTCAGATACTGTAGTAGTGGAAGATATTATCCTCTTTTCCAGTGAAGTAGCTGCCATCTAGTTGTGAATTGTTTTGTTTATCCCGCCCCTCAAGGACCCCAATTGAAATAAGCCAGTGGCTTTCTTGGGTTTTTATCCTGTTAGTTGACCTTGTATGTAATATGTACTTTCATGTACCTACTTCTGCAAATCTTCTAATAAAGTTTTCAATCAATCAATCAATCCCTTCATCACCCAGCGTTGATGACGCGGATGGTTCAGGTTACACTGGTATGAACGCGGGCTCGTTCGCCAGACAGCACCAAGGTTCAGAGGTTTCCGAACGCGAACGCGAACCGGCACGGTTCTTTGCCGGTGTGAAAGCCCTAATTGTGACTTTGACATGAGTTTGTTGTGGGCTGTGGTGCAGGAGGTAGAGTCTGCGTCTAAAGATCGCAAGGTTGGCAGATTGGCAGTTCGAGCCCTGGCTGGCCACATGTTGAAGTGTCCTTGGGCAAGACACTGAACCCCAAATTGCTCTCAATGAGCGGGCCGGCGCCTTGCATGGCAGCTTGCCGCCATTGGTGTGCGAATGGGTGTGTGAATGGGTGAATGAGAGGCCATTGCAAAGCGCTTTGGAATAAGGCATAGCTATATAAGTCAGTCTATATAAGTCATCTATATAAGTCAGTCTGTATAAGTCAGTCTATATAAGTCAGTCTGTATAAGTCAGTCTGTATAAGTCAGTCTATATAAGTCAGTCTGTATAAGTCAGTCTGTATAAGTCAGTCTATATAAGTCAGTCTGTATAAGTCAGTCTATATAAGTCAGTCTGTATAAGTCAGTCTGTATAAGTCAGTCTATATAAGTCAGTCTATATAAGTCAGTCTGTATAAGTCAGTCTGTATAAGTCAGTATATATAAGTCAGTCTATATAAGTCAGTCTATATAAGTCAGTCTATATAAGTCAGTCCATTTACCATTTACACCTGCTTACAAAGTAGAAGTCCTGCAGTGTATGTTCTTCACTACCCACTCATCTATCATGCCAATGAAGCCACTTCTAAAAATACATTTACATTACATACAATACATAAAAAAAATCAAATGTGCCACTGAGTAAAACACACAAAAAAACTAATCCCACCAAGGAGTCTTTTCTCATGGACATCTGTCCGTGAAGGGGGCCTGTGGATGGCCATTTATTTTGGCCATTAATTTTGTGGGGATGATCACTTGAGATGATAATTGCAGGCCTTGTTCAGGACACAGAGCTGGTGAATGGTGGCAAAAGCAATGACAGAGGGACAAGATGCCCCCACAGGCTTTGCACCTCTTTTTCTTATTGTTTCATAACAGTGGGGTCTTGCCCTGTAGATATGGATGCGTGTTATTGTGTGTCCGGAGGAGTGTGTGTATGTGTGTGTGTGTGTGTGTGTGTGTGTGTGTGTATCTGTGTGTATGAGGGGAGGTGGGGGCCAAGTTAGCTGTCCTTCGTACATGGAAAAACACTGCATCTACTGGCATGACAGGTAGGGAGACAGAAACCAAACTTCCAACATAGAGGAGAGGACATCTCCTGTTTACACTTGAGTTACAGTTCTGCGGAAGATAAGCTCTGGTGTGTTGATCTAATTATAAGCTACATTATTAGTACACTTGAGTTGTTGAGGTCTGGTGAATTGCACAGTAGATGGTGCATAGTTAGGGCATCTGTTTCACCTCTAATGGGATTTAGTTCTTCCTGGTTTGAAAAATCACATTTAACAAAAACACTCTCAGTAGCTTGTTTCCAGACAATGCTAGGCTACAATTAATATGGCTTATCCACAGTAAAATATAGATTAACATTAAATAACACCTGACAGAACAACAAGAGCAATATATATATATATATCATAAATTGCTGAAACTGCCAGGATACCACATAACCTCTGTAAGCGGGCGAGCTGTGGCATTAACACATTTAAATGTTGGTGGTGCACCACAGAGGGAGTTAGCCCCACGCAGCCAGCTAGTGCTGTCTACCTGCCCAGGATCTCGCATCCCGCTGCTTCTCAGAATAATGGATTGGGAAAACATGAAATTGGTCATGCTGACTTCCAGATTTGGCAAGGGCGGCTCATCTGGCTTCATCACAAACACAGGGAGGGGTGATAGAAGTACGCAATGACATCCTGATTTCTCAATGTGCTCTCTTTTTTCATTCTCCCGGGACTGTTGGAGAGGAGGCCTTTGTTTACATACTGAGTCGTAGTTGACAATTAGGGCCGTAATTGAACCAATTTTGATACAGCGCTGAACAAGAGAAACTGGCATCCACCAACACATTAAGTTTGGCTCCCTGATTAAAGCGGACACCTGTGTCGGACTAGTGGGTTGACAGATCACATTGTGTTATATTATATGCCTCTCTCTGATTGGATTCCTGCCCCCTTGCATTTACTGAGAATCATTAGCAGGGATATTTCAGTGAACTCTGTTCAACCCGTCATTATGGGACACACACTCTTGTGTACCTTTTGCTGAAGAGCCCCTTCACACTTGGAACTAATAGCTCATAAATGTCCACCTTGTGACACCCGTGAGCACTTGTTAACTCCCTGAAGCCTGGTACACGCATAAAGAGTTTCTAGATCTTAACAGACTTTCTATCTGAGAGAGACCCCACACATGAAGATAAAAAATCATGGATTGAACAGTTTTGATCGTATTGTGTGCTCCGATATTCCCAATACAGCACACCACATACATAAAGATCTGTCCGACGACAGTCTAGACTCTAGAGTCTCGTCCCCCCAGCCAGAAATCTCGCGTGATCAGGGTAGTAGTACCCTGACTGACCTGTACGAGGCAGCCATGTGCGACAGGCCAAATAAAGTGCCGAAGCACGAAAAGAAGAAGAAGCGTCAGTCAGCTCGCTTCTTGATTGGCTACATTCCATTCCATGTCACAATCGGACTCGGGGGTTTTCAATTTCACCCACACACAAGAGGACTTTTTATTGTAAATATTGAACACGTTTAAGGAGGATATTAGGAGGATAATACGAAAAGGTCTGTAGATAGCCCGTGTGCTGGAATTGTTTGAACCCTCTCTAGCTCGACAATAATTCCTATTCATTCCTGATCCCCAAGTAGTGTGTGTGTGGGGGGGGATGCATCCACAAAGTGTGCCGGAGCAGCATACCTTCGGGAAAAAGGCTTGAAGGTCCTAACTTCCATTGACGACTGGTTGATAGATATGTGCAGACACCTGGGATCAGGCAGCAGAGCACACAGCACTCCTGGTGTCACTCATGCTCATCCTAGGCTTCAGGCTAAATTGTGACAAAAGCTTGCTCACACTGACCCAAAGGATAAACTTTGTCGGTTTGACTCTGGGTCAAGCTAAGCTAGCCCCATCGTGGACAAACGAGAGGCTTTTCACGTCTGTCTCAAAGTGGTTCACCCACCCATACGATCTCATACTGAATGTGTGAGCAATAGGTCTTAGCACTCTGCCTTGATTCCTCTCAATGTACCTGTTGGCACTACAACTTTGAGAGACCCCTCCCTCCTGTTGATATGATGGATGCCCATGGGGTGTGTCCTTTCACACACATTGTGATGACAGATTCATCACTACAAGGATGGGGGGGCAGTTTACAAAGGACATTCAGTGAGAGGAATATGGTCAGGCTCATATCAACATTCTTAACACTAGAACAGCCGTGCCTTTTTTACCTACTAAAAGAGCCGGTCAAATGACCCCCTCTTTACAATGCTCAAGCTGCTATTTACACACAATGACCACTAGTTGGCCGCTTGTAAATTGGCCTGCTTCCTACACATAAAAACGAAAAATAGCTTTATACTAGCTTATCCTGATGTGATTTTGAAAATGTAAGGATACTGGGTGGTAGAACGCACATATCTAGGAAAAGTCATGAAAGGAGGGTCCTGAAATTTGAGTGCAAAGATATAACATTTTACTTTACTCACTCGTGGCTGTTCTAGTGTTAAGCTCTACAATGAGTTACTAGCCCTCAGGCACTTTATCCCTTCCTATAAGGACTCTCAGAGCACCAACTAAAACTATGACATACAGTAAACATGCTACTGAACTGTTTTCCTTTAATCCCCTGCCACTTCTCCCGGGATAGGCCTCTAAACACTCTCTGCCTGGTGCGCAGACTATGCATTTACAAGGACCGATCCGAGGCATTCAGGGGGTGTAATACCTGGCTTCGTGTTTTGCTAACTTTGTACAGGGTAGGACACTATCCAAACAGTGCCTTCTCGCTGTATAGTGGAGACGTACAGTTCTAAAAGCCTGCAGTCCCCTTTGGAAGTCCGTGAGCATTCCACTAGAGGAATTGCTACATATTGGGTTATACTGTTCATCTCTGTTTCAGAGTTGTGGTTGTGCTGCAACCATTGACTTCCCCTCACACTCAGATTCTACCGCCTGGATGTCACTGCGCTTTCTTTTCCTTCTTTTTATTTTGTCCTTGTCACTGGAAGGGAGTAGGGTGAACTGGGTACATTTTCATGTACTCACTCAGGTTGTTTGTACAGGTTTTGGCAATCTGTGTGTTCTGCAAGTTTCAAGTCTATTGTTACATACCATTATACAAGCATAAAAGAGTACAATACATTTACATTACATTTTGGGCATTTAGAAGACGCCTTATTCCAAAGCGACTAACAATACTTAGACTTCAAGACAGTACTTAGACATCAGTTCCTCGACATTGCAGCAACAAGAGAAATAAAGTGGCAATAGTTATAAAGACAAATAAGAAAAGAGACAAATAAGCAGTTTGTAATAAGTAGTACAAAAAATAATAATAATAGAAATAGCATGAGTATTAAACTCTGTGGCAGTGGGTGTAAGAGGTAGTATTGTGGAAAGTGTCTGTGTGCTTAAGGGTAGGTGTTCCATGTATATAGGGTGTGTTTGGAGATAGTAAATAGTAATTTGGAAATAGTAATTTGTCCTCAGGAAGCTTGATTATAAGCCTGATGGCCTGGGGGAAGTAGCTGTTGGTCTGAGTGTTGCCTGATGGCCTGGGGGAAGTAGCTGTTGGTCTGAGTGTTGGCCCTGATGGCCTGGGGGAAGTAGCTGTTGGTTAGGTCAGAGTGTAAGCCTGATGGCCTGGGGGAAGTAGCTGTTGGTTAGGTCTGAGTGTTGCCTGATGGCCTGGGGGAAGCAGCTGTTGGTTAGGTCTGAGTGTAAGCCTGATGGCCTGGGGGAAGCAGCTGTTGGTTAGGTCTGAGTGTAAGCCTGATGGCCTGGGGGAAGTAGCTGTTGGTTAGGTCTGAGTGTTGCCTGATGGCCTGGGGGAAGCAGCTGTTGGTTAGGTCTGAGTGTTGCCTGATGGCCTGGGGGAAGTAGCTGCTGGTTAGGTCTGAGTGTTGCCTGATGACCTGGGGGAAGTAGCTGTTGGTTAGGTCTGAGTGTTGCCTGATGGCCTGGGGGAAGTAGCTGTTGGTTAGGTCTGAGTGTAAGCCTGATGGCCTGGGGGAAGTAGCTGCTGGTTAGGTCTGAGTGTTGCCTGATGGCCTGGGGGAAGTAGCTGCTGGTTAGGTCTGAGAGTTGCCTGATGGCCTGGGGGAAGTAGCTGTTGGTTAGGTCTGAGTGTAAGCCTGATGGCCTGGGGGAAGTAGCTGTTGGTTAGGTCTGAGTGTAAGCCTGATGGCCTGGGGGAAGTAGCTGTTGGTCAGGTCTGAGTGTAAGCCTGATGGCCTGGGGGAAGCAGCTGTTGGTTAGGTCTGAGTGTTGCCTGATGGCCTGGGGGAAGTAGCTGTTGGTCAGGTCTGAGTGTTGCCTGATGGCCTGGGGGAAGTAGCTGTTGGTCAGGTCTGAGTGTAAGCCTGATGGCCTGGGGGAAGTAGCTGTTGGTCAGGTCTGAGTGTTGCCTGATGGCCTGGGGGAAGTAGCTGTTGGTTAGGTCTGAGTGTTGCCTGATGGCCTGGGGGAAGTAGCTGTTGGTTAGGTCTGAGTGTTGCCCTGAGGATACGGAAGAGGCTTGGTCTTTTGGACAGCATCAGTTGGAACAGAGGGGTTGGGGTGGCTGGGGTCACCATGGTTACACCATGTCTGTATATGTCCTGGGTGGCTGGGGTCTAACACACCATGTCTGTATGTCCTGGGTTGCTGGGGTCTAACACACCATGTCTGTATATGTCCTGGGTGGAGGGGTCTGACACACCATGTCTGTATATGTCCTGGGTGGAGGGGTCACCATGGTTACACCATGTCTGTATATGTCCTGGTCTGACACACCATGTCTGTATATGTCCTGGGTGGAGGGGTCTGACACACCATGTCTGTATATGTCCTGGGTGGAGGGGTCTGACACACCATGTCTGTATATGTCCTGGGTGGAGGGGTCTGACACACCATGTCTGTATATGTCCTGGGTGGAGGGGTCTAACACACCATGTCTGTATGTCCTGGGTGGAGGGGTCACCATGGTTACACCATGTCTGTATATGTCCTGGTCTGACACACCATGTCTGTATATGTCCTGGGTGGAGGGGTCTAACACACCATGTCTGTATGTCCTGGGTGGAGGGGTCTGACACACCATGTCTGTATATGTCCTGGGTGGAGGGAAGCTCACACCTGAGGTGCTCGGCCGTCTGCACTACAGTCTGCAGCGCTTTGTGGTTGAGGGCAGCGCAGATTACGTGCCAGGGTTGAGGGCAGTGCAGATTACGTGCCAGGGTTGAGGGCAGTGCAGATTACGTGCCAGGGTTGAGGGCAGTGCAGATTACGTGCCAGGGTTGAGGGCAGCGCAGATTACGTGCCAGGGTTGAGGGCAGTGCAGATTACGTGCCAGGGTTGAGGGCAGCGCAGATTACGTGCCAGGGTTGAGGGCAGTGCAGATTACGTGCCAGGGTTGAGGGCAGCGCAGATTACGTGCCAGGGTTCAGGGCAGCGCAGATTACGTGCCAGGGTTGAGGGCAGCGCAGATTACGTGCCAGGGTTGAGGGCAGTGCAGATTACGTGCCAGGCAATGACGCACGCAGTCAGGATGCTCTCAGTCGTACCTCTATAGAAAGCCCTTAAGATCAGTTGTACCTCTATAGAAGCCCTTAGGATCTTGGACTCCATGCCAAACCTTTCCAGCTGCCTGAGGTGAAAGATATGCTGCTGTGTCTTTTTCACCACGTATGCACGTCCCAGGTGAGGTCGCTGGTGATGTGGCCGCCGAGGAACTTAAAACTGCTGACCCTCTCTATGGTGGACGCATCGATGGTGAAGTGGTCCTGTTCCCGTCCATTCTTCCTGAAGTTCACCACTAGCTCCTGTGTCTTGTCAGTGTTGAGAGAGAGGTTGGTCTCCTGGCTGTACAGAACCAGGCGGTTGACTTCTCTCAAGTAGGCCGTTTCATCGCCGCCAGTATCTCTGTCGTATCGTTAGCGAGCTTAATCACTGATTTGGAGCTGTGCGTTGCCACACAGTCGTGGGTGTACAGGGAGTAGAGGAGGGGACTCAGGACACAGCCCTGGAGTCTCCTGTGTTGAGGTTCAGAGAGGTAGGGATCTTTGAGCCAATCTTCAACAGCCCATCTTCACACTGTCCAGGATCCAGTCACATAGGCTGGAGTTAAGGCCTAGGTCTCTATGCTTGGTGTCAAGCCTGGAGGGGACAATGTTGTTGAATGTTGTATTGTAGTCTACGAACAGCATCCTCACTGGCATCGTCTGTGGATTTGTTTTGGCAATAGCATCGTCTGTGGATCTGTTTTGCCAGTAGGCAAATTGGTGAGGGTCCAGGGTGGGTGGTAGCATGCTCCAGATCAGGGCCTTGACATGCTTTCTAAAGCATTTGCTCACGGTGTGATATGATGCGTTTTTGTGTAACTATATGCAAATGCTGTGTGTCTATCGAATATAGTAATACTCATTGTTTGACCTTAAACATACTTTAAGTGTGGTCACTCTCAGGATAGAAACTGACCACTCTGAGTCAACATGCGTTTCTGTGAAATTGAACCTGGGCCAGATTTAGAGAGCACGGGGAGAGGAGACCAGTTTAACTCTAAGGACATACGAGCCTTGCAGTGGTCAGCAAGGTGGTACAACGGGGACACAGGATGGAGACATATATGGGAACTGTTGTCAGTATATTTAGGAGCGGTCGGTCAGCTGACTGAGAGTCAGGTAACTGTTGACCGGAACGAACAACCCGTTATGGTATGAAACAGAGGCAAAACTGCATCTAACTATAGGATGAACAACATGTTTGACTGGAAACTGGTGATTGGCTAGGTACAGCTGTTTCCGGTGTCAGCGGAAATCTAGGATATAAGGGCCACCGCAAAGTGTCATTCTGTGTGTCTCTTGTGCCTGCTGTGATGAGGACACCCAGCGCTGTGTGGAATTAAACTTATATCTTAATTGTCTACTTGAGCAAATCTATCATTAACTACTGAATGGGGAAAGCATCTCGGCCCGCCGCCCTCTTCTGACTATTCACCCACTATCAATTGGCGTTTAACGAACAGGATCCTAGATTCAGCGAGACAGGTAAGGCAGATAAACACAGTGTGATTGTGTGCTTTAACCTGAATTGCTGTTCTAGAGGGAAAAACCTGTAATTTTTCTCCTTGAATGAAGGAAAGGGGGATGAATTTGATGATGGGGGGGCTAATGACTAAATTGGACTAAATATTAAAGTTTGAGTATTGCTGTGTACATGAAGGTCATTAATTCACATATAGGATAATACGTTATAAAAGGACAGAGCTGCTAGGTGTCACTCTGGAAGAGATATACTGACACTGGATATTGATTAATTCATAGAAGAATTGATTAAACGGAATTGGGCATTCCGTGGGGTTTTTATTTATGTCTATCTGTAAGGCATATGTTTATAATGTACAGACATATTGAGGTATTTGACAGGAAATAAGGTGAACTGCAGAGCACGCTTGAGTCAACAGAAATCAGAAGTAGAATGTTGATTAAGATGGTTAAATGAATAAGGTATTGACACGCAAGTGGTTATGATATGTAATTTGAAGTGTGATTTAAAGAAAGTGTTTATAAGTGGTCAAGTAATGTGGGTATATTCTGTAGAGAAACAGGATAATGAAGGAATAGGTCAGCGGTAAAAAGACAGTTGTAGGACGATAAGAATTGGAACAGATACGGTATTTGTGTTAATGTTAAAGCGCAACAGATTTGAGTGACAAGATTGATTTATTGAGACAGGAGAGAACAGATCAGACGTGAATTTAAATGACCTTGATGAAACGCAATACAACAGACTGAATTAAAGTATATAACAAGTAATTAACACGAATTGTGTAACTATAAAGCTCTAACGAGACAATTTAGATAAAAGAATTCCTTTTTACTAACATTGTGTGCATTTTAATTAATCAAACATGGGTAATCAAACTTCTAGGACGGCAAATTGTGAAAAACGAATTATTAAGTATAAGTCGGTCAGGGATTTGCCACGAGGGGAAAGACAAGCCATTAAGAAACTATTGGAAATTGATCCACACATAATTGATATTCCGATAAAATACACTAATACAGTGACACCAAAAGGATGGATTTTACTTAAATTAGGACCATTCTATGCAGAACCATTTCTAACAAAGATTGCGGAATGGAGTGACGATAATTTCCCAAGTATCGGGAGTTTTGAAAAGAATAAACTGAAGATTATTGATGAATATTTGATATCAAACAAAAGAATTAGCGACCCTATTTGGGATATTGATTACATGAAAGAAGTCTATCAAGCATGGTTAATAATGTCTAAACAATGGCCTGGTAATATTGTCAGAAATCAGGAGCACAATAGGTCTAACCCTATACCCAAGACACAGGAGGTACAGAGCGTGTCCCCTCCTATACGGGTTGTGCAGGCGGAGCAGGCTGTGACACGCAGCGTGGTCCGGGTGCAAGCACCACTGTTAAATATAGAAGAGAAAGTCCTGTACAAACCATTAACCCTAACTGACGTATCTGCGATCATAGTTGACGCACCCAAACCCTTGATTAACCCTAAAGGATTCATAAATTGGTATAAAACAATGTTGCTACATGGTAATTTGAATGGCACGGATTTAAGATACATTCTGATCACGTTAATGCCAGATGTTGAAATTGATACTTTGATAAAGGCTTGCGAAACTTTGAATGAAAATAATGATGGGCCATGTAGAGGAAAAACAATTAATGAACGATTCCCATGGTTTGATAAGGAACACAAGAATACTCACATTGAACAATTAACCAAATTTCTAAACGACCATGCCAGCCAAAACCGCGATATCTCACACATTCTGAACTGTAAACGTAAGCCTAATGAAACAATGTCTGACTTTGTAATCAGATTCCAAAATACCTGGAGAGAAAAGGCGAATTTGGAATTAGAGGACAAACCTAACGCATTCTTTACAAACATGATTCTAGATGGTATTGGAGACGATGCGAAAAACTTCAAATTATCAACACCAGACATTTTCTCAATGACCCCAGCATTGATTGAAAAACGAATAAGGGAATTAGACGCTTTGGGATTGTTTAATAAGCGACACCAATCACAAGCCTTGGAGCTTGCGCAATACACGGACCTAGACGGATGGAATGAATACTAAGCATTATGGGTAATGAAGTCTTACGTGAAGCATGTAGAGTGATAGAGTTATAGCGAAATCATTGAGTTAAGTAATAATAATCCTTGTATTGATTAACATATTGTAAACAAATGATAAAGAGTGAAATGAATAACTATTGTATTTTTCAGGACAAGCGAAATAGCTTAGTACTAACAGAAAAAAGTGGTAAGAGACGAGTGCACTTGTGCTCCACAAAGCTGCACCAGAGACGACACCCTGAACCTACACTATTAATAGAACTGCCCTTGCAAACAAGACGCAGCCTCTGTGAAACAGACACACAGACGCATTCTTGCAGATAACACATAGAAGTGTTTCTCATATACATGTAAATGTAGTTGTCTCTTATTGTAATTATCATACAATTCTGCATTGACTCAGCAAACGTAACATTTGAATTTACTTAGTAAACAGAGACATAGACCATGCATTGATGACTAGTTGATGTTCACACAAGCAAAGAGGAATATGTGACATTTTGATTGATGGATAATCCCAAACGGACAACACAACTCTTGCCAATTCTATCTCCTGACAGAACCAAGAAAATGCAGAGAAACTGAGCGACGGACTAAAAACGGGGGCGCTGCTGAGGGCCAATCTAACAGAAGTGGGGGCTGAAATGACAGTGAACGATTGACGGATGAGAGAAAGTGGAAACCACAAATAATAATTCTCTGTGTAACTGTAAATGTAAATGTTGTTTTTCTGTTTTGAAGCGGAAACATGATGATGACATGACAGACTACAGACTTTGATAAAGCAATTACACATACGAATATGACAGTACTTCACACAATCAACAGTGTTAATCGGCCAACAGCTGAATGCACGAGCATTACACATTGATGCAACATTTATGATAAAGAACCATTCACACTGACTCAAGAGTGTCTCTGATAAATCTACTAAAACCAACGGGTGATTGACTGAGAAATATTGATTATAAGAGAGGAATAGAACATTTAAATGTTCACAGCAAATTTAAACCTTAATGCAAAATAAGCTTATAGTGTACATAGACCAACGGAGAAGTATTCAAGCCATCAGTAATGATTGTGATCAGAATTTTTAAACATATGGGTAGAATAGAACCTATCTACCTCATTTAAAGTATATGCTTATTGGAATTGACTCAGATTGCACATTGACAGTGAATAAACTAAGTATTGAAGACTGATTTGGATATTAAAGGGACGGTTCAAGGTTTTTCACAACCCACGTCATAGTTTGATACCCATGGCATGAACCTCAAATGACAAATCCTTTTGTTTCCTCTAGGAGCATTGATGAAGGACGAGTTAACCATTTTGAGAGAAACTAAATGTCTGTCTACCTGTACTTAACGATTGTGCAATCCCTGTATCTAAAAATGTCTCAGCAGGCAAGTGCATAACTCACTAGAGGGGGGAGACCACAGGGGGCCCAACCCACTCTCGACTCTGACGATGTGACCCAAGCAAACGGGAATACGGACACGTATTATGACAAACGATTACTGATTCCAGTACCATAATGATGACTATCTCTGCTATTAACAATTATTCTTGATGTTGTTGTGAATTAAGATTGAAACTAGGACAAGAGATACCGGACAGACGATGCGTGCCGAGAGAAACCGTGTGATCCAGGCCTCGTTGTGGATAAGATGGATAGCCACAATTTTATCGGTTATGTATACGCTCTGGGTGTTAACTAACGAAACAGACATTACTTTAACTGAAGACTCTGACACTAATCTTGTTCGCATGCATCGTGACATCCAGGGAGTTAAACCGAATAGCGCACTAGACTCAGTTGCAGGAGTTTGCCAGTTTGTTGAAGATTGTTGTACGTATTCACCACAACAGGATTAAACCTTTAAGATCAGACAATGGGGACATAGAACAATAGGGGAGAGAAAAGTAGGGGGTGAGGATTCAGAGTTTCAATAACACCGTTAAAACATTTGAGCAAGCATCATGATGGTGAATGAAATAATTTCTACTGTGAGTCTCTCAATAACACAGCAACAAGACAAAAAAGGACGACAAGGTTAAAGACAACAATGGAAGAATGTTCCACCAGCATCTCAGATAGTGCCTCATTGCGACCGGAAAAGCATGATGGTCCCTCTGTTGAAGATCGACCTAGGATATCAAAGAACCAAGACACCTAAAGAAACTGATTGACGATATCCCTATTTGTTAAAAATGTATAATTATGTAACAAACTATGGAAAAACATTTGATTTGACTTAATGATGGAAATGATACCTACTTCATTTGTAATGAGTAGTTAGACATAGTAATGAGAAACCTATTTGGATATTTTCTCCTTTAAACAACAAAGGTTTTTATCCAAAGAAGGTGATTATTCATCAGAGTAGTTTTAACCACAAAGTGACCTTTTACTCATGCCAAGTCAATTGTGGAATGAGATGTTTGTTCACTTTGTCAGGCCACATGACTGAGGACTTATATTTGTCTATGGGGAAAGTCATTTGATGACGATTCCGGGGGAGGAATGCAAGATCTCAGCCATGGGGAAAGAAAGAGAAATAATTAAAGTTACTGTCCATTAGAGGAGAAAAAAAAGAGTGAGCTGATATGATGCGTTTTTGTGTAACTATATGCAAATGCTGTGTGTCTATCGAATATAGCAATACTCATTGTTTGACCTTAAACATACTTTAAGTGTGGTCACTCTCAGGACAGAAACTGACCACTCTGAGTCAACATGCGTTTCTGTGAAATTGAACCAGGGCCAGATTTAGAGAGCACGGGGAGAGGAGACCAGTTTAACTCTAAGGACATACGAGCCTTGCAGTGGTCAGCAAGGTGGTACAACGGGGACACAGGATGGAGACATATATGGGAACTGTTGTCAGTATATTTAGGAGCGGTCGGTCAGCTGACTGAGAGTCAGGTAACTGTTGACCGGAACGAACAACCCGTTATGGTATGAAACAGAGGCAAAACTGCATCTAACTATAGGATGAACAACATGTTTGACTGGAAACTGGTGATTGGCTAGGTACAGCTGTTTCCGGTGTCAGCGGAAATCTAGGATATAAGGGCCACCGCAAAGTGTCATTCTGTGTTTCTCTTGTGCCTGCTGTGATGAGGACACCCAGCGCTGTGTGGAATTAAACTTATATCTTAATTGTCTACTTGAGCAAATCTATCATTAACTACTGAATGGGGAAAGCATCTCGGCCTGCCGCCCTTCATCTGACATTCACCCACTATCACGGTGGGAGTGAGAGCAAGAGTGCGCCAGTCATTCAGGCATGATACCTTGTTCTTTTTTCAGCACAGGAACAATGGTGGATGACTTGAAGCAGGAGGGGACCATACCTGTGGAAAGGGAGAGGTTGAATATGTCCATGAACACACCAGCCAGCTGCGATGCGCACACCCGGTCTGGGAAGCCGCCTGGCCCAGCTGCGATGCGCACACTTGATCACCCGGTCTGGGAAGCCGCCTGGCCCAGCTGCGATGCGCACACTTGATCACCCGGTCTGGGAAGCCGCCTGGCCCAGCTGCGATGCGCACACTTGATCACCCGGTCTGGGAAGCCGCCTGGCCCAGCAACTCTGCGGATGTTGACACACCTGAACTGTAGTTTATGGTATGCTTAAGTACAATAAATCAAATAGATGAAAATAAGGAAGATATGGATAATTGCATGTATTCAGCCTTACCTGTATAGTACGCATCCACACACAGCATTCACAGGCATGAATATAATTAATGTGTTATGTTATCATCAGGTATTTATTATAGATTTTAAATATAAAATGAAGATGAAGCCTACATGTAGCATTTTGCTATATTGTGTTTTTTATTGTAAATTCATTGTTTAGACTAATCGATCAATTGATAATAACAAAATGACGAAATACTTGTTAGTTGCAACCCTAATTTGCAGTAAACCTCTAATCACACAACAACTTCATTGGTTAAACAGACATATGCAGTTCAGTCTTGAATGCATTAATTGATAAAAGGGATATGTCATTGGTATTAACTTCTGGTCTCAAAATAATCTGAGTAGTTAATGTAGGGATTCATGAGTAGTGATATACTGACTTACTGTCGCACTATAGTGCATAACATGTTTTGAGTTAGCTGGCCTGTATAGGATCAATTCAGCTTGATATTTCTTATATTCCTCTTAAAGATAGAACAGAAAAGTCAGAATTAAACTGTTCAGGCCTCCTTGAAATATCTGACAGTCAAAAAGAGGGATTTATCTCCAACAGAACGCCTGCACTATCACAGTATCAAGACCTTCCAGATCCTTCCGTCTGATTACCCTTCACAAAGCTCCCTGTTATTTACTTCGTGCCAGTCCCATGTGCAACAAAGTGTGAAGACAAGGAGCCGCTAAGAGCTAGCTTAGCCCCCCTCTCCAGACTCTCTTCTCACAGCCTGCCTCAGAGGACTAGCTGAGGGGGTGTCACTGACAAGGGGTCCAGGACTCTCTGCTCGACAGGATGGGGCCGAGGGGACCCAAAGTCCACACTTGTCAGTGCAGCGCCTGGGCATCAACGACTGAGAGGAGATTTGATATGAAAGGTGCTCAACCCAATATTGGACTGTTTTCCCACAGTGGCCAGTGTTTGGGAAGATTGTCCAGACAGTTACAAATGACCCCTGTCTGCCACCAGCTCTGTCCAGGAGAACTGAAGAGTGGACAGGTCATCTGGGGGGGAGAGAGAGAGAGAGAGAGAGAGAGAGAGAGAGAGAGAGAGAGAGAGAGAGAGAGAGAGAGAGAGAGAGAGAGAGAGAGAGAGAGAGAGAGAGAGGAAGAAGCCCCAGCTGCCCCTCCCTGTAGCATGTAGCATCCTGCATCTTGCACTGTGAAAACAATTTGACAACCTGTCTTTCTCTGCTTGTCTGCTTCTGAATTATTAATGGGCACACGATTTCCCCAGAGCCGTGGCACAGACATGTTCAGCTATTTTAATGGTCCATATCCTTCGCTGAGCCTTACTTCAGTAGAATTTCACATCCTAGGACAAATCTGTGGAAGGTGTTGTCGATAACCGTGGCGTTGCTGCTCTTGGCTCCCCATTTCTGGCCTTGCAGACGTCCCAGACCCATTAGGGGGGGCATATATAGGAGGAGTGAATTCCTATTACACCCCCACAATACGATCACCACTTTCTGTTTTCGCCACTGATTCCCTGGAGGATTGGCTGGCATGTAGTTTTGTCACCCATTAGGCTACTAAACTAAATCACCCTCCACCAGAGCATGGCTACCGCCAGAAAACCATACTGCATTTGTTTTACTACTGGAGAGGGATAAAGTGAATACATGTATCATGTTTACTGAACAGTAGATGATATTCTCTGTATAACCACAGTAAATGATATTCTATGTAGAACCACAGTAAATGATATTCTATGTATAACCACAGTAAATGATATTCTATGTAGAACCACAGTAAATGATATTCTATGTAGAACCACAGTAAATGATATTCTATGTAGAACCACAGTAAATGGCTCTGGCATTGAGAGAGTCTCAGAGTACAAGCATCATGGTATCTGGATTGATCATAAACTTCAATTTAAGTATCATATTGATAACCTTGTCAGCAAGCTGCGTCAGAAGGTTGGCTTTCTGTACAGAAACAAATCCTGTTTTCCTTTGTCGTACAGGAAAATAATTGTGGAAGCAACTTTCCTGTCTGTCTTGGACTATGGTGATGTGATCTATAGCCATTACAACACTCACCGTTGTCTTTTATATAACATGGTTGGTTGGTCATCCCTGGAAATGAGGCGTAATAGGCATTGGTATCTGTCTGTTTATAAGGCGCTGCTTGGGAATTTGCCACCATACATTTCAAATGTAAAAAAGGCGCTATATAAGCAAAAAAGGTGCTATATAAGTGCAGTCCATCCATTATTGTGTTTTTTTGTTGCACTACGTAATGTTTATGTATTGATTGTGTTGCAATGTATTTGTATATCCTGTACACTCGGCCCCACCGAAAAAGAGGGTGTCCCTCAGTGGTCCCCGAGTTGAAATAAAGGCTTGAAATGAAATGAAATGAAATGAAATGGAATGGAAAGCAGTTCCGTAACATGGCCAATTATCAAAATCTCAAATTCACAGATGGATTGATTTATCTTTCGATTTGCACAGACCCTCTTTGCAGTATCGCCATTTCCCCCCCATTGCATCAATCATGCTTACATCCCATAATGCAATCAAAACCTTAATGGCGGACACGGCCCAGCAGCACAGTGCTGATGCTGAACAATTTTCTTGCTGGCGTAAGTGTACACAAAGAAGTGTGGTAATCAGAAATCTGGAGACACAGCTCTGGGATGTCTATCGCCTGAGTCAGCTACATATTGATCACATTTGCAGTTTCAGGACAATAGGCCTGCTGGTTTGACAGGTGTCCTTCCCTCTTTTTTTGTTGCACAGGGATGAAGGAAGGACCCCAGAGAGACATGCTCATGATGGCCTCCCAGTCGACAAAGACAGTTGAGTGAGTGGCAGATGTGAAAGAGAGAGATACCTGCTTCTGTGCCCCTTCACCAACATGTCGCCATAGGTGACCTGTGCATGTAAACGCATACCCAAACACACACAAACACCTCCTATCTTCACAGCTCTGAGGACAACACACCTCTGAATGAGGGAGAGTCCTCAGGAATAGAGGAATAGATGATGGTTCAGTAGAGAATAGGTAATTACCATGCACACTATAATGCTCTTTATTATGGGAATACACTGCAAAGATGCAACTCTCTCTACCGTGAAATAATTTATATAGTATGTTTTCATCTCCTTTTTTATTTGACAGTTTGAGTCACTGATGTAACAAGTTTGAGTCACTCAATAACAAGTTTGAGTCACTGATGTAAAGAGCCAGTGCATGTTGATGTTTGTTACGGAATGGGCTTCCCTATTCATGCAAAAGCAGTTGAAGACAAATCCACACTATCTCAACCTTTTTGAGGGTCGTTGGGTTTTGGGAAGAGAAAGACCCTCCATTAACACAGTAAAAGTGTGTCCAGTAAATAGAATGATAAAGAGGTTTGGGTGGGAGTGTCAACAACAATGTATATCAGGGAAAGGGAAAACAATGCAACCAGCTCACCATGTTCCAGCAGTAATTCTAGCAGAGAACTTTCAAAATATCTCTTTATTGTTGGTGGAATAATTGTTGCACATGAATCTACAGGGAACAAAGCAGATGCAAGGCTTCTGTTAAGTATGAAAGCGATGTCCTATTGGTTGTATGTTCAATGATTCATGACTACTTCACAAATGCTTGCTCAATCTACACGGTTTCTCTGCATAAGAGATGTGCCTTTGAAATTACAAGAAAAGCATCCATGCTTTAAATGTTGTTACAAATATGAGAGCAAAAAAATAGTCTCTTTTATTAAATGTAATTCACATGAGGATGGCATGAAGCTATTGAGATATAAGGGGAATACGCTGTCAGTGAATTCCAATAGAAAACTCAAGCTACTACAAGCATAGCAATTTTACAGTGAGAAAAGTATTTACCAACAACATAATAACATTATAGCAAAAGTTAAAAGTATCAACCTTATAGAGATGTACGTTTTGAGTTTTCCCCCCACCAAGACACAGACGTTTGTAGTACAGTAGCTTTCCTGACCATGTGATTTTAAAAAAAGACATCCCTGACCATTTAAATCACATTTGAATGCAATTGTGGTCATTTAACCTTCATGTTGAAAGTAAAGACTCTCTTCATCAGCCAAGTAATCAGTGGAGGAGCTGTAGCACAGATGTAACACTCAGGTGTTATTGATTCCATTGCCTGTAGCACAAAGGGTCCTTTGCATTAGATGTATTTCTCCCCGCCTTTGTCTCAAAGTATTGTCTCCTAGTAAATGTAAGTTGGCCTGATATGGCTTTGGAGTTGCAGTGGACAGAGAGACAGAGAGAGAGACAGAGAGAGACAGAGAGAGACATGATATGGCTTTGGACTGTAGTTGCCAGTCTTTGTAGTTGTCAGTGGCATCAGTAGATGTATGTACACAGTGTAGTTGCAGTGGCAATTTCCTCTCCTCGCTATTCTGTTGTTTCATGTATTTGGAGTCTTCCTCCACTTTGCCATATCCCATTAGGCCCTTGTTCCAGGGTTGCACTCTCAAAAACACACACCTCTGTTAGAGAGCTTGACTAGCTGTTAGAGAGCTTGACTAGCTGTTAGAGAGCTTGACTAGCTGTTAGAGAGCTTGACTAGCTGTTAGAGAGCTTGACTAGCTGTTAGAGAGCTTGACTAGCAGCTTGACTAGCTTGACTAGCTTGACTAGCTCTCTCTCTCACAAAGCATTCATGTTTCATGAGTCAGTCCATTCTTCCATTAAAACACAATTCCCCAAGGTTGTTGCCGATGGTGGCAGTGCATGTACACGCGAGTGCCTAGCGTCTAACCAGAAGCCGCAATTTAGTGTTTATTTGATTAGATTAGATTAGATTAAACTTTAGCGTCATTGCAGAGTACAAGCACCAGACAAAGAAATGCAATTTAGCATCTAAGAAGTGCAAATTGTGAAATAAAACATGATATAAAACATGTCAATGATGGTGATATCTATAGTATGGCAAGTACAGTAGTTTATAGACACAGTTATGAGCTATGTACAGTCACAGTTGCTTATGTACAGTATGGTATGTACAGTATGGTATTTGCCTACTTATTTCATGTTAGTTTACTCAGTATAGTCTTGCGAACACTTCATACAGTCGACAATCATTACTGGACATTGGATCCCGATCATATTTGCATACCACTAAAGATCACTCAGTCTGCGGAAAGTAAGTGGCCCCAAGGAGGAATACCTTTCGTCTGAGACAGAGCTGCAGGCAACACCGGAGTTGTCGTGGAGGCCTGCAGGCAAGACAACAACGCGAGCAGAATGGATTATCTATGCCCAGTATATTTCTCGCCAATGTCCGCTCAATGGATGAAGTCAACTCTGGATTACCTCACAGACGAGGATTATGTACTATTATTATAGTTTATAATATATAGTAATAGATTATATTATAGTTATAGATTATGTAACATCATGATTTTCACAGAAACTTGGCTTAATATCAGCAAAACAGGTCTTTATCTTCCTCAATGTGGGCAGCAATCGGGCTGCAGTGTGCAACTCTCTTTCAGTTACGCATGGCTGTCCCTCAAAATACTGGATGAGATTGCTCTCATCAACAGCTAAAGACATATCAGGTAACTTAACCCTTGTATGGCCTTAGCCTTGGCTCATTTTCTGTGAAGAACATGTGAAAAACATGACATTTTCATTGAGTACCCACTGTGCACAAATATAAAGATCCTACAAGGGTTAAATATTATTATGATGATGAGGTATAAGCTACCAGCAATATTTTTCAGTGCTATTCACAAAGACATCCGCCTGTTCAAACCCCTTTCGGTTTGATAGCCAGTGGCCATTCTGATTTGAAATACTTTGATATAGGCCTAGATTTATTAGGCCTAGATGCTAATGCTAAGCTAGCAATGACACAACTGCATGTTGCCATTAGCAACCAACAAGCTGCACACCTAGAGGGTGCTTTCATTATTGTGGGGGCATTTCAACCATTCTAATCTT
Source organism: Nansenia antarctica (assembly GCF_963989245.1). NCBI lineage: Eukaryota > Metazoa > Chordata > Actinopteri > Argentiniformes > Microstomatidae > Nansenia > Nansenia antarctica. The sequence continues at coordinate 31,527,128 of NC_137682.1, read as the reverse complement.
CTTCTTCTTCTTCGGCGTATGGGTAGTTGTTTTTCCTCTCCACTCCACCAGGCTCGGGGCCGAGGGGCTACCCTTTTACCACCCCGAGACCTGGTTGAGGGGCTCACCCGGGCTATATTTCTGGACACCCCTCCAGAAGCCACGTCATCGTCTCGTCATCTAATACCGACAGACCATGCATCCCGTTGGGTGGGTGGTACACCGGGCAATCCAGGATAACATGGTCTGCGGTTTGGTCCTCTGCGCCACACTCGCACGACACATTTGGGGCCAAGCCCCATCTGTGCATTGATGAGCGGAAACGCCCGACGCCGGTCCGGAGACGATTGAGCCTCACCCAGGATAGCCTTGGCAAGTCCATCCCGAGGGGCTCAGGGCCGGCGACTGGGATGTGGTCGCGGAGTTTGGAGGTGTTAGCCTCCCACTCCGCGCGCCACATATAATCCACCCGTCCTGCACTGATGTTGAGATCTCTGCATTGCTGCCTGAGATCCTGTGCGGCAGGCACAAATGGGTGTCTCTACTTGAGACGCCAGGAGGGCTCCGCTGTTATAGTGAGCCTATCATGGAGCAGATGGTTATTAAGCTCCACGGCCCGGCAGGCGAGACGTGCTGTGGCTCCCATGCGGCGGGGCCTGCGGGCTGGATGCCTGCTAGGATGGGAAGGTTGTCCACGGGGGTAGGACGCAGGCATCCTGTCACAATGCGCAAGGCTTCGTTTATAGGCGAGTCGATGAGGTGGGTGTGGGCACTGCGACACCATACTGGGGCGCAGTATTCACTAGTTGAATAAACGAGGGCTAGGGCTGCCGTGCGCAAGGTCCTTTAGCCTCCCTGTTGTTAAGGTGGAAGGCAGCCGACACCGTCTTTGCCTCGCTAAGCTTCAATCTTCATTTCCGGAAGTATGCCACTAGTGTCTGCATGTCCACACGCAAATTCGTGAAGCGTTACCATATTTTTTTCCAAAAAGTGAACAACGTCCACACATACAACACCAGAGGAAGCTCCACGAACCACGTTCAACCGCGTTGCACCACAAACAAGGGGTTAAACTCGTTTGCAAACTATGCAGTAAAAATGTGGAACGCCCTTCCTATAATCTTAAAGGAGTGCAAAACACTGCCCACCTTCAAAACCACTCTCAAAAAACATTTACAGGAGGCTGCAATCCGTAACTGGACCCTCTAAATCAAAAATCCGATTAAAAGACCCGAACTACCCACTGTACATACTTTGTGTTTTGTCCCCCGCCCCCACCTGTGGTGTATGTCCCCACCTGTCCTACCCGCTGTACATACCTTATGTTTTGTTGTATTGTTCTTCCCATGATGGATGTATGTTTATCTTGTAGATAGTAATAGTTATTTGTCTGTATTATCTTGTAGATAGTACTAGTTTTATTTGTCTGTCTTACATGTAACGATGAATTGAGAATCAAGGACCCCAATTGAAATAAGACAGTGGCTTTCTTGGGTTTTTATCCTGTTAGTTGACCTTGTATGTAATATGTACTTTCATGTACCTACTTCTGCAAACATTCTAATAAAGTTTTCAATCAATCAATCAATCAAATCCTGGCTCAGAATCCCCTCCACAGACTGCCAATTTCCAGCAGAGTACACCACTGCGAGGTCGTCTGCGTAGGCGTACTTCCGCGAGAGTGTGTTGGGCAGGTCATAAGGTGTAGATATTATAGAGGAGGGGGGCCAGGACCGATCCCTGAGGGACGCCGTTCTTAAGGCGTCGAAGCCTGCTTAGCTGTCCGCGACCGGTGGTGAGGGTAAAGCTGCGGTTACGGATGAGCTCCATGATCATTCTGACCATGTGCCTGTCCGGCAGCAGGCGGAGCAGCTTGCAGGAGAGGCCGCGATGCCATACGGTATCGTAGGCAGCTGTCAGGTCTATAAAGACGGCCCCGGCCTTCTTTTTTGCCGAAAAGCAATCCTCGATGTCTTGAGTCATAAGGGTGACTTGATCTACGGTCGACCTCCCGCATCGGAACCCGGCCTGCTCATGTGGGAGCAGCGGGTCGACAATTGGTTCGATGCGGGCGTAGATGAGACGCTCGAGGATCTTGAAGGGGATGCATAACAGAGAGATGGGACGGTAACTCTTAGGGTCCCCTTCAGGCTTATTCTAATCTGAGGACTGTACTCAGCATGCCCTACCAGAGGTGACAAAACTCTAAACCATGTTTATACAAACATAGCAGAGGGCTACAAAGCCATTCCCATGCCTACCACAAGAACAGGTCAACAGAGGTTCTAATGAACAGACCCCAGCTCGTCAAGTTGGACAACCACTCGTCCTCCACCCTGATCCTGAACACCCGCGTGCTTCAAGGCTGCGTGCTGAGCCCTCTCCTCTACTCCCTCTTCACCTACGACTGTGTGCCGATGCATGGCTCTAACTCCATCATCAAGTTTGCAGATGACACAACGGTGGTAGGGCTGATAAGTAACAACAACGAGTTGGCGAGTCTGGGTGTCCACATCTCCGAGAACCTCTCTTGGGCCCTCAACTCCTTTTCCTTGGTCAAAAAGGCTCAGCAGCTCCTATATTTTTAAAGAAGATTAAAGAAAGCCGAGCTGTTTCCCAGGATCCTGACCAACTTACTACCAACTACCGCTGCACCATTGAGAGCATCCTCACCAACTGCATCACAGTGTGGTACGGCAACTGCACTGCGTCCGACCAGAAGGCGCTGCAACGGGGGGGGATTTTCTTCCAGTCATTACTGATGGCATGACAGTATGTCTGAAGCATTTCATTGTTGAACATCATAAGCTTTACCCACATTGCAAAATGATCCCTGAACATCACTTCATGACTCTCCAGAGCCATTAAAAATTGGTCCAATTCTCCAAGTTTGGTCAATGAGGTTTGAAGCCAAACATTTCAAGAACATAATCAACATTTTCAAAAATATAAGTCATTCACCCCAAAACATCAGATGGCTATAGCATACCACTGGGAATCAATCAAAGTATTGACTGTGGGCCAGTGAAAACTGTTCAGCTCGATGACGTGCCACATGGTGAGATGATTGCAGAAGAAATGCAGGTTGGGACCCACACGGGACTAGTTTTATGTGGTGACGTCCGTAATTTAGAAATCCCCGCCCCTGACATCTGTGTGTCATGTGGTGCATTCGCACGGGATAAGCAAAGTCTGAGTTTTACTGGAATTTACGGACATTCCCCGGGATATAATGTTATGGCTCTGTGTAACATCCGCTTCATGAACAACAAGTGCAATAGGCATTGGTTAGTTCTCGAACACGCAGCAAAAAAACCACAGACGAGCTCCATAATTATTACAAATTATGGACGTCACCACATAAAACTAGTCCTGTGCGAATAGAGCTTAAGACTGTAAAGTTGATGTGATCACTTGTTTTGGAACTATCACCAAGGCCTTCTGGTTTGCGCAAACAAAGAAGAGGATTTGTCAGTATTTAGGCTATGTCCACACCAATACGTTTTTTTGATAAACGTTTTTTGTATATAAAAATATCACCTTCCAGACGAGCACGTTTATAAAATATCTGCATCCAGATGCATACGTATGAACGCAATATAAACGCTGTCATTGAGCATTCCACACCAGTAGTCGGCGATATAATTTTAACCCGATAGCTCCGCTGGCCAATCAGACACCAGGAAAAGCTAAAGCGGTTCTTCCGCGTTACATCCGCGAAATACACAATTCCAATCGTAAACAACATGCCGCCTCGGAGAGCAAAGGAGTCGTTCATTTGGACAGACAGTGAAGTAGAAGTATTGTTGAGTTTAACTATTGAGTACAAAGTACAAAAAACATATGCAACCATTGACTGGGAGTCTTGCCATTTTCGCAGTGTTTGAAACTTTTTGTTGGACAGCTCCTATGTTTGTAAATCCGTCAAGATGACATTTTATTTATTTTCTTACAATATTTTGTATGCACTGCAACATTACCCAGTGAAAAAACAAATATACAATACAATTTACAATATAAAGGGGTGTACTTCGCTACCTCATTCTCCCAAACATACAAAAACAGCCGGGTTTGAACGAGTCGAAGTGGGCCAGCAGCCCTATGGGGCTCCGCTCCACTCATAGAACTGGAGTCTATCTCCATAACTATCGTTCTATATCGTGGAGCTCCGCCCCATAGGGGAGCTCTGCTCCTATTGGTTTAGGCGGAGCGAACGAGGCCAAATGTACCCCCACTAAGACTATTAATCCGTAAAACAATCTCAGCGGCACCCGGAGCTGACCACTGATGTTGGTTCAAGACAACCTTAAAAAGTTGGCCCAACCCACACGAGTCTGCTCCACTGATCTAGCCCTTACGTGAGCACGCAGGGTTGTAGATCTAACGGAACATGTCCTGGAGGAGGGTCCCCTCCCCAGGCACATCCGTAATCATCCTGACAGCACTTGAATAGCATCCCCAACCAGGGTAATCCAAGTGCCATCCCCACTACATCAGTCCTCAGCAAACTGAGGACAGAGTGAGAAAAGGATGAGGAAGAAATATCACTTACCTAACCCTTACGTTGGGTTGTTGATCTAACAGACATGTCCTGGAGGAGGGTCCCCTCCCCAGGCACATCCGTATTCATCCTGACAGCACTTGAATAGAATCCCCATGACCAGGGTAATCCAAGTGCCCTTCCCACAACATCAGTCATCAGCAAAACTGAGGACAGAATGAGAAAGGATTGAGGAAGAATATCACTGACCTAACCCTTACGTGAGCACGTAGGGTTGTAGATCTAACGGAACATGTCCTGGAGGAGGGTCCCCTCCCCAGGCACATCCGTAATCATCCTGACAGCACTTGAATAGAATCCCCAACCAGGGTGATCCAAGTGCTTTCCCCACTACATCAGTCATCAGCAAAACTGAGGACAGAATGAGAAAAGGATGCGGAAGAAATATCACTGATCTAACCCTTACGTGAGCACGTAGGGTTGTTGATCTAACGGAACATGTCCTGGAGGAGGGTCCCCTCCCCAGGCACATCCGTATTCATCCTGACAACACTTGAATAGAATCCCCATGACCAGGGTAATCCAAGTGCCTTCCCACTACATCAGTCATCAGCAAAACTGAGGACAGAATGAGAAAAGGATGAGGAAGAATATCTTTCAAGTAATACCGTACAAAAAGTGATGGCGACGACCAAGACGCCGCCTCACATATCTCCTCCACTCCCACTCCCCTGAGAATGGCCACTGATGTGGCCATGCCCCTGGTGGAATGAGCCCGAATGCCAGTCGGCACGGGCTGCCCCTTCGATTCGTATGCGAGGCTAATAGCCTCGCAAATCCAATGGGACAGCCTCTGCTTCGAGAGTGGTGCCCCGGCTTTCTGTCCGCCGTAGCAGATCAGAAGCTGGGGAGAAGATCTCAGTCCTGCCGTGCGCTTCACATATTGTGCCAACGCGCGCACCGGACATAGACAATGTAAACGCCTCTCCCTCTCTCCGTTGTGAGGAGGAGGAAAAAAGGTGCTCAGAGCACAGCTCTGAACCCTAAACCCACGATTAACCTTAGGGATAAAAACCGGGTTAGGGCGTAACACAGCTTTTGTTTTGTCATCAGATATGATCAAACAATCTGCCCGTGTCGAGAGAGCACATAAATCACTCACTCGCTTAGCCGTAGTCAAGGCGAGGAGCTGACTCGTCTTGAGAGACAATAAACGCAACGACACAGTGTCAATGGGTTCGAATGGGGCACGCACAGCGCCTCTAGCACAATCGACAGGTCCCATTTTGGCATTAGAGTCCTATGAGGGCGTCTAAGCCTACACACTCCAGTCAAAAAACGCTTAACCAGCGAATGACTGAACAGTGTCGTTGTCGCAAAACCCTCATGACAAGCTGAGATGGCAGCCGCGTAAACTTTAATAGTTCTCGCCGCCAATCCCTTGTCAAACAGCGACTGTAAGAAGCACAAGAACGTTTCGACCCGACAGCAGACTGGGTCAACGTCCTGTCCCTCACACTGTGTAAACACTCGCCAGCGCGCCGCATATCCCTTTGCAGTGGATTGCGCACGCGCACTCTGAATGGTCTGAATGACCGCGTCTGTCAGACCCCTGCGTTCTAACAAATCCCTCTCAGTAACCAGGCCATGAGGGGGCCCCCCATCATAGGCGGCCCCCTCACCAAGCCTCTGGCTTGAGAGAGTGCATCTTGTCGATGAGGTATGGGCCATGGGCCCTCTACCAACATCTCCATCAGTTCCGGAAACCACGGGGCTCCGGGACGGTCCGGGGCTACAAGAATTAACTCTAGCCTCTCTGACCTCACTCGTGCCAACAGTGGGAGGATAGATGTCAGGGGTGGGAACGCGTATAACAGGACCCTCGGCCATGGGTGGTGTGCGAATGTATCGACTCCCAATGGCGGGTTGTCCTGTTCGCGCAGGAAGAACCAAAGGCGACACTGCGCATTCGTCCGTGACGCAAACAGAACCACTTCTGCTTGCCCGAACCGTGCCCAAATCAGCGACACAATGGAGGGTGCTAACCTCCAGTCGTCGTCCCTCGGGCCTCCCCGTGATAACAGATCTGCTCCTTCGTTGAGCAGACCTGGAATGTGGAGAGCTTTCAGCGAACTCAGGCGACTCCGCGCGCGATGACGCGCGGGTCTCTCCAGTAGCTCAGGTCGGTTTTGACCGATCTCTGTATTACAATCAACTTGCGACGGCATTCTCACTGGAACCCGTCGCAGTCGTGCGAACCGCCTCTGCAGTCTGCGCATGTGTAACAGGCCTAAGGGGACCACTACATGGGCTGCAGACCTCAGTCCTAGTAAGGACATCCTTGACAGAGCGGTGATTGTATTTGTCACTCGACACACCCAGGGAGCTGACGTCAGTGTCGCTCTCCGTGGTGCCGATAAACTGGCCCTCATCTCGGCAGTATCCAACTGAATGCCTAGATAGGAAAACTGTTGAGCCGGCCACGGAGCACTCTCTGTCCAGTTTACAGCTAACCCCAGCTGAGTGAGGCGCTGCACCAGTGAGGTTGCGTCCCGAATGGCTCGATTTGGGCATTGGGCCAAGACCAGTAGGTCGTCGAGATCCGCATATTATGCGTATCTCGTTACGCCTCAGTGGTTCGAGTGCTGTCTGCACGCATTTGGAGAAAAAACGAGGAGCAAGCGCGTACCCGAAGGGCAGGCGCGTGTACTCGTAAACCTTCCCTTGGAAAACAAAACGTAGGAATTTCCTGTGCCACTCTGTGATTGGCACACGAAATACGCGACCCTCAGGTATCTACGAAAGGGGCGTTTCGCCACTCTCTCGTTGAGGACCCTGAAATCTAGTATGGGTCTCATGTCTCCCGAATTCTTTGGGACAAGGAAATACGGGGAGTACCATCTCATGTCCCACTGGTCCCTCGGAACCAATGTCACTGCGCCCTTTGTTAGGAGATTCGTAATCTCCTCCCGGAGCGCACGTGTCTTTATCGGGCAGGACAAAAAACAGTCTCTCTCACGCCCCTGAAGGGCGGAGGAGGCTGAATGAACTGTAGTGCATATCCCCTCCTCAATGTCCTGTCAAGCCAGCCCGACAGAATACCTGTCCCTTCTAGTCATTCTGCATAAAGCAACGACAGCGGCTGGGCCGTCTGTTGTGGTGCAGTCGACAGAAAAAGCTTGAATTTCTGTATGACCCCAGCCGCCGCTGCCCACCGAGGAGATGGCACAGCCCAAGGTGGGGTCATTTCGAAAAGGGATGGGCTGCCGTCTGTAAAGAGTGTTTGTTATGTGTAACAATGCTCTTTATTGACGCAGGTTTATTATGCCTGATAATCAAAGAACCGGCCGCACGCTCATGAGCTGGGCCAGGTCTTGAATAGACATGGAGGGGTTTTTGATGTAAATACCGCCTCGTGTCGTGATAGGGGTAAGTCCGCTAGGCAGAGAGCTGGCCACACGCCGGTAAGCTGGGCTAGTCTCCGCTTCGTTTCTAACCGGTAGCGATTCGACCACACTCTGACAAGGCAGGTGGGTCTCCGCTCCGGTAGATACCATGGGAAATCCTCCTTAGGGATTTACCGTCTGACTTACCGTCTGTAAAGAGTGTTTGTTATGTGTAACAATGCTCTTTATTGACGCAGGTTTATTATGCCTGATAATCAAAGAACCGGCCGCACGCTCATGAGCTGGGCCAGGTCTTGAATAGACATGGAGGGGTTTTTGATGTAAATACCGCCTCGTGTCGTGATAGGGGTAAGTCTGCTAGGCAGAGAGCTGGCCACACGCCGGTAAGCTGGGCTAGTCTCCGCTTCGTTTCTAACCGGTAGCGATTCGACCACACTCTGACAAGGCAGGTGGGTCTCCGCTCTGGTAGATACCATGGAAAATCCTCCTTAGGGATTTACCGTCTGACTTACCGTCTGTAAAGAGTGTTTGTTATGTGTAACAATGCTCTTTATTGACGCAGGTTTATTATGCCTGATAATCAAAGAACCAGCCGCACGCTCATGAGCTGGGCCAGGTCTTGATAGACATGGAGGGGTTTTTGATGTAATAACGCCTCGTGTCGTCGCGGCACTGAGTTTGCTCAGAAACTCCGCCTCCGCTGCAGACAGACCGTTGGGTCGGTCTGTGGTGATCTTAATAACACGGCGATGTTATTCGCCGCCGCCTGCGCATCGAGCTCATCAGAGCTTTCTGATTCTGACACCGGCACCGACCACTCAGCTGGGTGAGGGCGGCGTGGTGTCAGGGCCGGCTGAGCGGGCGGGACCATCCCTACTTGGGGAGGTGCCTGCCCAGAACGCCGCTCTGGGGCCTGTCCGGACGCATCATCGGCAGAGCTATTCGAGTCGGATAGCATCCCCGAGATTGCGCCCGCCAGGGGAAAAACGCTCTCCTTGATCCAGGCCATCCCCTTTCGCCTTTCCGCGACGGAAAGGAGGTGGAAGGGGAGGCAGCTGGGGGAGGCGACCAACGCCGCCTCGGCATGTTCGGGGCCGAGGCAGACGTGGCAGAAGTCGTGCTTGTCCTCCGCTGCTAGGAAATCGCAGCGGCAGGTGTCCCGGAGGAACTTCTTCGTGGTCGGCGGCGGACGATCCATCGCTGAAGGGAAAAGTCTCCTCCGCTGCTCGGAAGTCGCAGCGGCAGGCGTCCCGGAGGAACTTCTCCATAGGCGGCGGACGATCCATATCTTGAAGGGAAAAGTCTGGCGGGTTCTCCAGTCTTAGTAGTCGTCCTTCTCAGTCTTCAGATATAAACCCGTGCTGAACTTTTTGGGAGAATGAGGTAGCGAAGTACACCCCTTTATATAGCACCCCAGGCGGGCGCAGGCATTGAAAAATTCAGTCATTGGCTACTTTAGGTAGCGGGTAAACCAATAGGAGCAGAGCTCCCCTATGGGGCGGAGCTCCACGATATAGAACCTAAAAGACACATGAGGAACTTTCGTTCAGGGTTTAGTTTCCGCCTGTGAGCCTTTTTTCGGTCGGGACCAGGCTAATTATATCTGACTCAGAAGGAGCTCAACCAAGCAGCGAATTATTTGAGCCACGTTGATGGCACCGAACGCAAGCTAACATTTTCGAGGCTTAGAACTTTATCGAGGCTTAGAACTTTATCGAGCTTTGTGGAATAGGGCCCGGGTTACAGAAAACAGCTGCACTGCGCATCATCTACGTGCATGATGACGTGACGAATACAAAAAACTCGTCTATCTCGTCCAGACGTCAAAAAATATACAGCATTTTTTAAGGATCTTCACTCTGGCAGGCGTTTTTAAACATCTTCGTTTTCAGAGGGCAAAAACTCGTTTGCGTCTGGACGAACCCCCCAAAACGAATAGAAAAATCCACGTTTGTCAAAAAAACGTATAGGTGTGGACAGGGCCTTAGTCAGATAAAATACATTGTTTCATTTAGTGCAGAGAATTGTGGTAAACCTACCGCAGGCTCGCAATCTGCGCTGATGAGCTGCACCTGTACCCGCTCATGACATGTCTGAGACTGGCAGTAGGCATAAATAGACAGAGCCGGGAGCTGAGCGGGTCTCTAGGCGAGCGGACTGCTGCAGAGTACGTTTTTCATCAGACAAATTCACAGTCTCTACTAAAAGCGCTGCAATCTAGGGGGTGGGTGCCGTTCACAGCTGGTTAGGGCTGCCGGCGGCAAAGACAGAGAGTTAGGGGGAGGAAGCTGCATATTTGTAGGGTAAACATAGAATTAGGGACAGGGTGAATAGGTGGCTGGCAGGCCCCAGTGACAGACAGTGTCTGTCCAGCTAGACTAAGTATCATTCCATAGAGTGAATGGCTAAGGGTGAGCATGAAATATATCCTGGCATATCCTTAGAGAGACACAACAAGTTGAGATGGCATCAGTTTTGCCCACAGAGGGGGTAGATGGGGGGGCGAGTGGCAGTAGGTAACACTGCATGTTCGTGGAGCTGTGTTGGTGTATGAAATATGAAAGACCCTCACACTATTCTTGACTGTGTATGCGTGCGAGATGCGATGTGACAGTTGAGCTGGGCTGCGAGAGCAGAGATGAATTCGCAAATGGTAGCCCCAGGGACAAGCAGGTTAGGGGGAGGGGGAAGAGGAAGGGGAGAGTATATTGTTTGTCTGTGTGACGCCTCCCACTCTGCCTGCATATTGGCTGTGGCTGGAGCCTGGGCAGAGTGGGAGGGTCGTTAGGCTGAGTGATGTCACCTGGGTTTGGGGAGCTGGGGAGGTATATATGAGATGGGTGTCCTCAGCTCTCTCTCTCTTCCTTCCTTATGATTTGGGTTCCTTTGGGGTTTGTTGGTAAGGTCTCTGGGTACCTGGTTTTGGGGCCTTTCAGTTTTACACTACATACATCCATACACCTCTTACATACAACATACATTATACAACCATTCACTCATGGCATACACTACTGATTCTTATCCATAATCATATACATGTTATTTAGTTTATTTTGGTTCCTTTACCTAAATAAAACTTTAATTGTATCATTTAAACACATGTGTGGACTCCCTTATTTGTTACTGCCTTCGGGTGTGTAACAGTCTGTGTGTGTGTCTGTGTGGTGGGTGAGATGAGGCTCAGAAAGGCAAACTCTGCTGGATTCTCTCTCTCTGACGAAGGCAGATTCTGATGGTTCTGATGCGCCCATGAAGAATCTTCAGCCTTTGGATTTAAAAACCTTTGGGATCGATTGCCTAAGACTGGGCAATGTGATTCAATCATAGGGATTCCCTTGTACACATACAGGGGATATTTATGATGTCATGTTTTTTGAACATTTTGGATGTTTTACTGCCCGACGATCGTGCTCATCATCCTTGATGCTGAAGGGATGGTCATACTTATCGTTGACGAGAATGATGTGGCTTTCTTTAGCGTGGCGTGGCGAAGATGATTGCACAGATTTTATCAAGGTAGTCACTCCAGCGGTATTCTGAGCGGTCACGCTTCCTGGCCTCACGGTCTTCAGGTGTGGGGGTGGCTAAGTGCCAGATCAGCCCCATGTCCACAAGGCTGCAGTGGTCTTGTCGTTCCTCAATAACTGGGTCTAGGTTGAAGAGCTCTAACAACTTGCTCTTAACAGTCTTGCGCATTGACCCATCTACGTTTTAGAGTGAAAGGCACTCCTCAGTCACTCTCCTCTCAAAGGCTGATTCAAGTTGGATCAGACCTGATCCCTCTGCCAGCCCTAATCTCTCCATCTGGGCCACCTTCATCGGTGCACAGATCCTTTTGCTAGCGCAATTCAGCTTCTTGTTCCTGTGGATAGTTGCAGTGAGAGGCATGATCTTGGCGAACACTCGCTCTTGCATGAGGGTTCCAACCTGAGCTTGGCCATGTGGAAGTGCGGCAGTGACCTCGGTTTAGGTGAGGAGATGTCAAAGGGCTCAGCGTCAAAATCCTTCATGCATGCCTGCAGGTCCTGAACTGCCTGCCCATCCTTCCTTATCCTTGCTGGCTGGCATTCAACATGCTTCTTATGGCGACACTGGCACTTGATGTTCGGCTTCAAAGCAGCCTTCACCCTTGCAACATTGTTTGTATTCCCTGTTGTTGTGAACAGTTGCTTCTCATTCTGTAGAAGGTGAAGCCATCCTTGCTTTCGCTTTGAGTTCAGATTCATAGTTGTTTCTATCCAAAGGTCCATTGGCTGGCAGGAGTAAGGTAGCCCTGTCAACCACTGGGTGAAACTCATCGTTGAAGAAGGCCATTTGCTCATCTGACAGCGAAGAGAGCATTGCCCAATAATCTGGCAACCACCTCCAATAGTCATGGTTGTTGTAGGCCATCAGTCCAGGCAACATGTTGTCTGTTGATGACAGGTACTCTGAGCCATTTGTTGCATGACAGGCATCAATATTTTGTACAAGAGGATCAGACATCTCCATGAACGAGATCCAGATGTCCCCCATGTCTGTGCCAGGTTTCTCATGAACTTATAATTCTCTTAAATGTATATATAGACATAATATGTATCAAAATGTTCACTTGGGTCCCAGGATTTGTACGGTGTAAATATCTAAGCTGTGACATTCATAGCTTATATTTATATATTCAGTGTTGTTTGAAAACCATTGTAATGGCTAAAAATGCTCTGACGTGTCTTCCTGTCATTCCTGTTTATAATTAGTATATCCTAAGTTGATTTGTTCCTGTACTAACGTCATAGACTAAAAGTTTTACAGTATGTTATCTGTTCTATCTGTTCTGGAATTATAACATGTATGTGTTGGTATACAATGTATATAATGTAAATACTGTATATATTTTTTTAAATAAAATAACTACTTTCTTTGACATACCTTCTTCACTAATATTGTTTTGCTATTCTAGGTCATCTTTGTTAATATGAGTTGATCACCTCAGAAATATGGCATTATGATAATTTAGTCTGGAGCCTCCCCCTTTTATTTTGATTTCAGGTCATTCCTTTATTATTTAAACCTTTTTTGACAGGTTATGTATAACCTAATATTGACAGGTTATGTATAACCTAATATTGACAGGTTATGTATAATTATGTATAGGTTTTCCCTCCTATATATTCTTGTTTTGAGGACGACTTGAGTGGTGGATGGAGGAGAGGACGCGATGAGTCGTTGATGGTCTTCCATAAGAAATTGGCCTGAGCCGTGCATTATGTGTCAATGAGCAAGTCACAGTGCAACAACGTTACACGCATTCAAGCATTCTAGATCGAAAACTTTTGCATCACTCACAATTTATTTGACACCGCTGTATGTACATATCGTCTAAAGGCCAATGCACACGGCGTGCGATTTGTGTTGCACGACAACATTCGATTGCAATGCACACGGCGTGCGATGCAATTTTTGTCGCACCGCAAAACTCCATTTTCAACTCACACCATTGAAGTCTATGAGAAAATCATTAAAAATCTCATTCCAATGCACACGGCGTGCAATTTTTGTCGCACCACAACATTCCATTCTCAATTGTTACTTTATTGTTACGTAGTCGGACCAGGCAGGCTGATTACTATAGGCTCTACCAATATTGCTTGCCTTGCTTCCACAATGTCTACAAGATACAACTGGACATATTGTGATAAAATATGTGGGTCCCCTGATTTAGGGGTATTGGTAAAATGTCAGGAGAGGGAGCGCACAAAACACACAGCCAGAAAGGTGTATTATAAAAGCTACTTTATTATTATGGGCGATGATCAGGCAGACATAGATTCGGAGGACGGAGACAGTCCAACATCTAGCTATTCGCCCTTAGGACTCAACTTCCACAACTGATCATGCATCTCAATTAATCATCATAAATATACAGTAGTACAAATTCATCTCATTCAAATAATCATAGGCCTATAAATAAGAGAAACATTGGACATATTGGCTGAATAGTAAATAATTAAAAGGGCACGTAACTCGCCGGGTATTTGAGACCCCCCCGTGGGGTCTGAGCGGTGCACTGCCAACCGATGAGGCTCAATATGTAAGTCCGTCTGGCTGACGATTGTTCCTGCGTTCACGCTACAATATAGTGCCTACATGCTCGATTGTTATTATTATGTAATATAGGCGTCTTGTATGTGAGATGGGCCGTGTAGCTATGTGGCATGACACGGAAATAAATCATGCATGCAGTAATTCGTAGATCTAGTAATGTGTATCGTGGCAGCTGTGGGCTATATAGGTGTAGTGGCTGGCTGATGGTGATGTTCATATCTTTGATTGATTGATTGAAAACTTTATTAGAAGATTTGCAGAAGTAGGTACATGAAAGTACATATTACATACAAGGTCAACTAAAAGGATAAAAACCCAAGAAAGCCACTGGCTTATTTCAATTGGGGTCCTTGATTCTCAATTCATCGTTACATGTAAGACAGACAAAAAAAACTAGTACTATCTACAAGATAATACAGACAAATAACTATTACTATCTACAAGATAAACATACATCCATCATGGGAAGAACAATACAACAAAACATAAGGTATGTACAGCGGGTAGGACAGGTGGGGACATACACCACAGGTGGGGGCGGGGGACAAAACACAAAGTATGTACAGTGGGTAGTTCGGGTCTTTTAATCTGATTTTTGATTTAGAGGGTCCAGTTACGGATTGCAGCCTCCTGTAAATGTTTTTTGAGAGTGGTTTTGAAGGTGGGCAGTGTTTTGCACTCCTTTAAGATTATAGGAAGGGCGTTCCACATTTTTACTGCATAGTTTGCAAACGAGTTTAACCCCTTGTTTGTGGTGCAACGCGGTTGAACGTGGTTCGTGGAGCTTCCTCTGGTGTTGTATGTGTGGACGTTGTTCACTTTTTGGAAGTATGTTGACAGGTACTTGGGTGTCTTTGTGGTGTAGCGTATCTTGAAGACCAGGCCCAGTGCAAGCTGCTGCACTCTGTCAACTACTCGTAGCCAATCAAGGCTCAAAAAATGAGCAGCGGTTAGATGTGTCCTAGGGTTGAGGCCTAGCAGAAGCCTAACCAGTTTATTTTGGGCTGTCTGGAGTCTTGTTTTATGGGCCTTTGTGGTTCTATAGTACCATGATGTTACGGCATAGTCGAAGTGACATTGAATGAGAGCTCCTGATAGGGTCCTCAGCAGTGATGCCGGTAACGCGATACTAAGTAACGCGATACTCTAATCTGAATACTTTTCCCAGTAACGAGTATTCTAACGCGATACTATTTCCAAATCAGTAATCGGATTAAAGTTACTTATTCAAGTGGCTGTGCGTTACTATTGCGTTACTACCTCATAACTTAGGCTAAATGCAG
This sequence comes from Nansenia antarctica, assembly GCF_963989245.1. Lineage (NCBI taxonomy): Eukaryota > Metazoa > Chordata > Actinopteri > Argentiniformes > Microstomatidae > Nansenia > Nansenia antarctica. The sequence goes on along the minus strand of NC_137682.1, from coordinate 31,511,877 downwards.
TATTTCTTTGTAATGTTCGATAGTAAACAAACATTTCTCGCGTCTTGGGGAGTGACGTCAGTGCCCACGTTTTCAACACGAGGTTACTATGGAAGGCCATGCCCGCAAAAAACGGCTCTCGACTATCGCGAGATTGCAGCAGAATCGCTCACGTGTATCACCACGCTGATTGCACAGTGTAAACAGAAGCGTAGCCTACACAATGGAGCGAGAACAGAGATATGCGGTAAATAGCTGGAAATATAAGGATTATTTTGAGTTTGTGTCAGCAAAGGATGACAAGAACATAAATGTTGATCATTGATAAACTAAATTGATAAGACTCACCCAGTTTAGGATTAGGATTATATTAGGATCATATCTGAATGGTCAGGGTAGGTTTTAGGTTTTGTGAAACCACTCCTTGCTAGTTACTGTTAAATAAAGATTATATTTATTTTATTGTAAGTATTTATGTTGGGTGAGGCAAAGAAAGACTCTTTATTTTGTTGTTTTAAGTTATTGTTTAAAGTTTAATTATGTAATTTAAGTTACTGTTAAAATAAAGTGAGTTTTGGCAAAACCAGTTTTCATTTTTATGTTGCGGGGGGGGGGGGGGTCGGGTGCCTAGGCAGCTGCCAATAGTAACTAAAAAAGTAACTAGTAATCTAACTTAGTTACTTTTAAAATCAAGTAATCAGTAAAGTAACTAGATTACTTTTTAAAGGAGTAATCAGTAATCAGTAATCAGAATACTTTTTCAAAGTAACTGTGGCAACACTGGTCCTCAGTGTGTTTTTACTGACAAGTGAGGATATCCTGTACAAGAATCTAGTTCTATGGTTCACTTTTTTGATTACTTTTGCTGCCATTTTATCTCCGGAAAGATTTGCCTCTAAGATGGAGCCCAGGTATGTAATATCCTCTTTTCTTGTGATATTAATGTTACCCACTTTTATTTTAACATTTTCAGCCTTTCTGAGTTTAGATGGGGATCCGTATAGGATGGTTTCAGTTTTACCTAGGTGTATTGATAGTTTATTGTCAGCTAGCCAGATGCAGATTCTACTCAGTTCAGTGCTTAGCGCTTTTTCCACCTGCAATATGTCCCTGTCAGAGACCAGCAGAGCCGAGTCATCCGCGAACAGAAACAAATTGCCCTTGACTGTCAAACCGTTAAAATAGATGATTGCTCCATCCACAATTGAAGATGTCAGGTTGACTGGTTGACAAGTTATGAGCTTTTCGTCATCCATTTCATCCATTCAGGTTACCGGTAAATTACATACACGTTGGCTACGTACAGTAGAGTAAATATTAATTTTGGGTTGCCAGATGTCCGGTTTTCAGTGGACAGTGTCTATACAACGTGTGTAGCTGGTCATTCAGTCGTGCTCGATTAGAAATCTGGCAACCCCGTGCTATCGTAGATCTTTGAGTAAACTAATATAATATATATATTATATTAGTTTACTCAAGATCTATTTATACTTATAATATATTATATACTATATCATTGTCAAGTATAAATAACGTTAAATAAGGTTACTTGCTCAAAGATTTACGATAGCCTTTTTGGCTGCACAGTACAAAATACAAATAACAACAATGATATTACTTTTTTAGTAATATTTTATTCACATGTAAATATATGCCATCATGTTAAATAACTTAATACCCTCCCTAAAGCACGTATTTCATCAAAAACAAAACCAACATATTCATAAGAATGCAGGTATGCAAAGTTATAGATAGATTCACTGAAAAAGCTTAATGTCAAGCCCTGACAACACTATATTTGTACTTTGAAATTGCATGTATGTATTATGTATGTTACACTAATGTTTTTCAAACAACTGTTACAATTAATTTGGTTCCGTTTGTATTGGAAGCTGTTATTAAACAGTTTATAAGAGTACAGTAACGTAATAGACTAGTGTTTTGATGCTAGCTCCGAAATGTTAGCTAGCCAGCTAGGCACCTCTTTGTTTGTGAGCCAGGGCCAGCCAGGTAGAAACAAACAACTGTTACAATTAATGTGGTTCTGTTTGTATTGGAAGCTGTTATTAAACAGTTTATAACAGTACAGTACCCTAATAGACTAGTGTTTTGATGCTAGCTCCGAAATGTCTCCGCTCCGCCTCCAATCTCTCCCAGATCCACGTCAAACTCCTGTCTGTTCAACCTGAAGTAAGTTGTCAGGAGCCGTCCTCCTGTACACTACAGCCTCAACTGTTGACCAAGTTGAACTCTCATTTCATTGTGAGACTGCAGCATCTCGTAGTCCCACAACCAACCGCCTCCTTTTTACGTTATGGAAAATTAGTTGATGCTCAGCAAGCTAGCTGTCTATGAAAGACGCGTGTAAAAGGTATGCTCCAGTCTCTCTCCCCATTATGAGTGACTCAATTAATTTAGATAGACCAGTTGAAGTTTCCCCAATTGTCCCATTGTGATGCAATAATCCGTCGCACCACAAACTTTTACAAAATTTGCTAAATTTGACAGTGCGACAAAACTCGCACGCCGTGTGCTTTGTCCCATTCAAAACGAATGGAATTGAATTTTCGCGGTGCGATTAAAATCGGGGCCGTGTGTGTTGGGATGAGATTTTCTCATATGAATGAATGAATGGTCTTTATTGTCATTGCTATAGTACAGGTACCAAACAACGAAATTTAGGAGGGGTGGCTCCCCCGGTGCTAGGAAAGAAGAAAAAAAAAAAAAAAAAAAAAAAAGAAGGGAAGGAGCTGGTTTACATAAATAAATAAAGGCTATGTACACTATCCACTATACTATACTGTACAGATAGACGACTAGGGTTGTCATATTGCACATAGTGTTATTGCACATTCATTTGAAGTGTCGCAGTTTGCAGGCTAGAAATGTACATATTTGTGCCTCAGCACTACACCTGATTTTTTTCAGTCCAGCAGCTGCCATCAATCCGTCCAGACTGTCCAGGGCCCAGAACCTAGGTCTTTGCTGTGTTCAGGGCCTGGACGGCCCTGTGGTAGAAGCTGTTCTTCAGTCTGTTTGTCCTTGCGGCCATGGTCCTTTTCGAGGGCAGCCGGGTAAAGTGTTCGTACCCAGGGTGGGTTGGGTCTCTGGAGATCTTGGAGGCCTTCCTGAGACAGCGTGTGTTGTACAGCTCTTCCAGAGAGGGGAGGGGGGCGCCGGTGATCTTCTGGGCTGTTCTCACGACTCTCTGTAGCGCATTTCTCTCCGCGGTTGTGCAGCTGGAGAACCAGTTGCAGATGCCGTAGGTGAGGATGCTCTCCACTGCGCCGCGGTAGAAGGCCACCAGTATCTCCTGCTTGTTGTGTTCCTTCCTGAGGACTCTCAGGATGTAGAGCCGCTGTTGTGCCTTCTTGATGGTGGCTGTTGTGTTGTTCTTCCAGGACAGGTCATCCTGTATGTGCACCCCCAGGAATCGGAGGGTTGAGACTCTCTCCACGCTCTCTCCGTCGATGAGCAGGGGCTGGATCTCAGACTTTTTCCTCCTGAAGTCCACGATGATTTCCTGGGTCTTTGGCTTGTTCAGCAGCAGGTTGTTAACCTTGCACAGCTTGCTCAGTTGCTCTACCTCATCCCTGTACGCCGCCTCGTCCCCCCCCGAGATGCAGCCCACCACGGTGGTGTCGTCTGCAAACTTTATGATGGAGTTGCTGGGGTGGACGGGGGTGAAGTCGTAGGTGTAGAGGTTGTAGAGGATGGGGCTTAGCACGCAGCCCTGGGGGGACCCAGTGCTGAGTCTGAGGACTGTGGAGGTGTGGGAGCCCACCCGCACCCTCTGGGGGCGGTCGGTCAGGAAGTCCTTGATCCATGCACATATAGAGTGTGATAGTCCCAGGTCTAGTAGTTTGGTCACTAGTCTGTCTGGAAGGATGGTGTTGAAGGCGGAGCTGAAGTCCACAAAGAGCAGTCTCGCGTAGCTGTTTCCCCTCTCCAGGTGGGATAGAGTGGCATGGAGAGTCGTCGCGATGGCGTCCTCTGTGGACCTGTGGGCTCTGTAGGCGAACTGGTATGGATCCAGGTTGGGCGGGAGGCGTGTGAGTATGTGGGCCCGGACTAGTTTCTCGAAGCACTTCATGATGATTGGTGTGAGTGCCACCGGGCGGTATTCGTTTAGGCAGCTCACCGTGCTTTTCTTCGGGACTGGGATGATAGTTGAGGTTTTCAGGCAGGGTGGGATGGTGGCCTGGGACAGGGACTGGTTGAAGATGTTGGTGAAAACCCCGGCCAGCTGGTCGCCGCAGTCCCTCAGCACCCGTCCCAGGACGCCATCCGGCCCCGAGGCTTTCCTGGGGTCCACCGCCTTCAGCACGCGTCTCACTTCATGCTCTGTGAGGGTGAGGCTGCTGAGAGCTGGAGAGAGTGGTGTTTGTGTTGTGGTTACCTCCGTTCGCCCCTCGTCGAACCGGGCGTAGAAGGAGTTCAGCTTTTCCGCCAGCAGGGGGTCGTCCTCTGCGGCTGTGAGCCTGTTGGCTCTGAAGTTTGTCATGTGCTGAACCCCCTGCCACATCCGCCTGGAGTCGTTGCTCAGGAAGCATTCCTCAATCTTCTCTCTGTGGTCTGCCTTGGCCTCTTTGATGCCGCGCTTTAGGTTAGCCCTGGTGGTGCTGTACAGCAGTGTGCCCTTCCCTGCGAAGAAGGCGTTGTCCCTCTCATTGATGAGTTTTCGGACCTTCCCAGTCATCCATGGCTTCGTGTTGGGGTAGACCCGGACCCGTTTGTCCACGGTGACTGAGTTGGTGCAGTTCCCTATGTGGTTCAGAACCGACGACGTGAACTGTTCCAGGTCCTCATGCTCATATTCCTGCCATGAGGTGTCATTTAGGCAGATCTGCAGTGGAGCGGACCCTTCTGGCCAGGTTCTGACAGTCTTAGTGGTGATGGGAGCACTTTTCCTCATGGTAGTGTAGGCTGGGATCAGGAGGTGAGACTTCCTTTCAAACTTCAAAATCGAATGTTGTCGTGCAACACAAATCGCACGCCGTGTGCATTGGCCTTAAAGCTCTTATAATAGTACTTTTTTTCAAGTAGCTAATTATTACAATTTAAAGTGACCATTTATTATTCTTTGTCAGGTATGTATATTCTCACATGACTAACTAGCTGACTTTTGCTTATTTCTGTGTAAAATTATTTGATATTATTGAGTTAAATTACTGTTATTCTCTAGGACTGAAATGGATGGCGCTCTGCCCAATACAGCCTTATCCTCGGTGGATATGGCACAGTTTCTGGCTGAGGTAAATTTGTTTTGTTGAATCACTCAATGAAACATGTTTTTTTGCCAATATCAACAATATGTACTGTTTTAGGCACTAATGGAGAACTCTATATTGCAGAAAAAGCTCATGAGATACTTCCTTCATGAAGGACCAAGGGAAAGTCCCGTCAAACATCACCCTGGACCACATGAAGGACTGGCTGATGGCTGGGAGGGTCTTCCTGGAAGAGTAAGTTAAGCTTTGGTGCTCAGAAATAGATACTTGTCAACAGCTTGCTAAACTGTAGCCTATTATATAGTACAATTCACTCTAAAAGTGAGAAAATAGATGTGTTCAGTTAATCATATGATGCATAGTGATTCATAGATGGAAAGATAGAGAGAGAGAGAGAGAGAGAGAGAGAGAGAGAGAGAGAGAGAGAGAGAGAGAGAGAGAGAGAGAGAGAGAGAGAGAGAGAGAGAGAGAGAGGGAGAGGGCAGCAGAAATGCCCAGCAACAGAAATGTGTGCGAGCCGGATCCTCCCTGTCTTCTCTGGGTTGATCCTCCTCCCTGTCTTCTCTGGGTTGCCAGCCTCCATCATGGCCGCCGGGCCCAAGAGGGACAAGAGGCCCGGAAAGAGAGGCCCGGTAGTCCCGGTGAAGAGGGAGGAACTATCCATCACTCTGCAGACCTTCCTCAACTCTGCCAAGAAGGTCCTCATCCCAGAGGTGGTGAGGTCATCGCTAAAACATCTCTTAGAGGACGGGCCGTCTGATAGGGCCAAGATGGAGGCCAGAATGTGGGACTGCCGGCCACGGGGTCGTGCGGCAGATCCTTCGCAATAGGCAGGGGATAATTGGATGCTAGGTTGGGTTCAATTGGCTACCAAATTGGGTGAAAAAGGGATAAAAATCTGAAAAAACGGCGGGTGAAAAGCTTAAAAAAGCAACGTTTTCAATGAATATCGATGAAGCTACTAATCTTAACATGGACAAAATCCTCAATGTCCTTGTTCGATTTTTTGATGATGATCTGGCCAAAGTAACAACACAACACCTAGCCAGCAGGAAAGTAAACATCGCCAACTCGTCAGCCCTCATGCAGGAGCTCAAAGATATCCTGGAGTCCAATGGTCTTGACTGGTCACTAGTCATCAGTATTCTACTTGATGTAGATCTATTGTTATAGTGATAGTCTAGGCTTAATAAGTTATGCAATCAGTTTGGCCTTAAGTGATTTAACACTAGAACAGCCGTGAGGTGTTAAACAGCACCAGTGAGTACAAAAAAAATTCTACCTTTGCACTCGATCACATTTCAGGACCCTCCTTTCATGACTTTTCCTAGATATGTGCGTTCTACCACCCAGCATTTTTACATTTTCAAAATCGAGTTAGTATAAAGCGTTTTAGCAGTATTTCTGTGTGTGTCTGTGTATTTGTGGCTGCCATCTTTTTCTCCAAGCCTGCAATTCTCTTTTATATCAGCAGAGGTAGCAAGGGGGCACACACTGTGCTCAAATTCAGGCTTCAGTGCTGAATGAGACACAGTGCATAAGACTGATATTTGTGTTTATATATAGGCTACAATAACAATCAAAATAAGATATGTATATGTGCAGACAGTTATGAAAATGATAAACTGTACAGTATGTCTCCCAATCAATGTTCGTTCAGACAATACAACCAAAGGCGTAAAAATACTGATGTTCTCATAATGTAATTATATATAGCTAAATTAGACTGTAGACTGCTATGGAGGTATATTGAAACCAATATATAGATTATATATATAGATTATATATACAACCTGATTGGATTAAATAAGATTCTGTTGTGATTGTGTTGACATTGTTGTGATTGCAAAATAAATCTTGGTTATGTAATGTGTAAAGAACATGATGACACGAATGCCTATTATGATGATATGCAAAAGGGACAATCTGTCTATGAATCTTGGTTCAATCAAGGTTGTACATAGATATACGCAGATTCATATTTGGATAGTTGATTTTGGCACCATTGTATAGTAGCCAATTGCAGAGAGTATACATTATTGTGTTTGTTTACTGCACATTATAAATGAAATGATGTGTATTAATTATTTTTGTTGGTTTGAATCCTCACTGTGTTCATGTGTCTGCTGATGTTAGGGCCGGCGTGAAGTTCACGACAAATAAACAGACTGTGTGAAGCTCATAACTATGATAACACAATATTGCAATATTTATTACTATTCTTTTTTAATAATGATAATCAACTTTCATTCATTAGTAAAGCTCCCGCAGTCTCAATCAATCTCCTCTCCATATATAGCATTTAATCTGTTCCATAGTTCGTTCTCAGCTGACTCAAGCTTCATATCAGATTGCTCTAATAATTTCCCCACTTCTCTGCTTATAGGAACTTTATGCATTTTAGAGAAACATGCAGAGCATGTATTTGACAAAGAAACGTGTAGGCTAAGAACTAGTTTCTAAAGTGAGTTACAATCACTTGATGGTTGATACACGGGGGAGGGTAATCTTATTGATCGTTTCCCATTAGCAAACAATAGCTGCCAATTCATGAGCGAGCCAAGCGGGTTTCAAAGCTGCCAAGCGGGTTTCAAAGCTGCCAAGCAGGTTTCAACGCTTACAAGCTTGTCGATTGTCTGCTGATGTTACGGGCACGGCCGGCGTGAAGTTCACGACAAATAAACTGACGTTATCACTGTGAAGCTCATAACTATGATAACACAATATTGCAATATTTATTACTATTATTTTTGTATAATAATAATCAACCATCATTCGTTAGTAATGAAAACTCCCGCAGTTCCGATCAATCTCCTCTCCACTTTACACATTACATAACCAAGATCTCTTTTGACATCACAACAATGTCAACACAATCACAACAGAATCTTATTTTATCCAACCAGGTTTTATATTTTGATTATAACATCATGTCTTTCAACATTGTCACACTTTTCATTACACACATTAGCGGATTTATCATTCTGTACTCTTTCTCTCCTTTCTTTCATGTATTTTCTTTTCTTTTTCTCAATTAGTAGTCTCCTAATCTCGCTACAGTTTGAGCGAGACTGTAACTGTCATTGTTTGAATGAATGAATGAATGAATGGTCTTTATTTGTCATTGATATAGTACAGGTACCAAACAACGAAATTTGGGAGGGGGGGCTCCCCTGGTGCTAGGAAACTAGGTGCTAGGAACTGGTGCTATAACTGTGTTCATGTTATAATGTTTTGTGAACGAACAATTGTTGGGTGTTTGCCACAAATCGGAATTATCTTGCCGTGAAATGTACATCAAATAACATGATGTCGGCGATCTACTAGAACTGCGGGACGACTGCAATGTAGGCTACCATATATATCTGCCATATCATACCGTTTTATATTGAAAAATATGATGGTAAATAAATACATGTGGGACCGATGTATGATATGGCAGAGGTGTGGTGTGTATCAGTCTGTCTCGTTCCAGCGAGTCAACTCGTGTTGACTCAATAAGACATGCGCTTGATGGGGGGAGGGTTGATGGCTCTTGATCGTTTCCGATCAATGAACAAAGACATCGGGTTCCCCCGCAGTCACAGTGCTACATGAAAATATCTAGCCACACACCACATAGCATACCTCCGCCCTATATGTATTTATCATCATATTTCTCAATATAAAACGGAGGTACGATATATGGCAGATATATGTATGGTATATTATGGCAGTTTCTGGCGCCTGTCCCGTTCTGTTGTTCAAAGAATATAATATAAAACGCATCACTGCACTGCTGTCTGTCCTGTGTTGTTTTGTTTGCATTGCATTTTAGCACAGTGCGCCGATTAGATAGAAGATGTTCTACAGAGGGTGATGTAACCCCTCCCTCCCCTCCCTTCCCCCACCCCTCCCCTGCTGTTGTGTCTCGATACCTGGTCAACACAGCTTGGGATTCCAAGGAAATTACTTGGAACTATGTGTGAAAGGGACAACATTGCAATATATATTACAGTTATTTTTTAATAATGATAATCAACTTTCATTCGTTAGTAATGAAAACTCCCGCAGTCTCGTTACATACATGCATACGTTATTATATATATATAAATAAAGCCTTGAACTGGCCAAGCATAAAGGCTGAAGATGGAAAGTCACTACAGGCCTATGCACTGTATTTGAGAGGATGCAACAATGCCATGCAAGACTTGCACTATCTGGAAGAGCTTGATAGCCCATCAAACCTCAGGCTTATTGTTTCTAAGTTGCCCTACAAGTATAGGGATAAATGGAGGTCTATTGCCTGCAATATACTTGAGATTAGTCATGGCAGGGCTAAATTCAAAGACCTTGTTGGCTTCATTGGAAAAACAAGCCACAATTGTTTTAGATCCTTTGAATTTAGATTACCATCCCCCATGCTTCAACCATTATATCAAGTGAATGGAACTGACTTTAGAAACGAGTTATTCTGGTTTATTTGCGAGGACCACAGGAAAGGCCAAGAATTTCCACTTACACATGTGTGAGGAAAAGTAACAGCGTTTTGTTACAGAACTGTTCGCAAATGTTCCATTTGTTCATTTGCTTTATTGAGGTGACTCTGCGAAATGACAATAACTAAACAAGTCCTGACAACAAAAATATATGTATAATATTGTATATAATGTTTTTTCTGTATATCACTGTAGACCACAGTCTCACTCACATATACACAACACAACACTGTTGTGTATAATACAGTTTTCTCAGTCGCTTTGGTGCATTTCTCACATCACTATTAACATTTGCACAACAGTTGTCAGTGTCATCAAAATGAAAAGTCCTGACACCATTGTTTATGAACAAGATAGTCAAATGGCTTTGTCATGTTTTCATTATGACAGTTCACTCTGTAAGTGTTTTCCAATGCAAAAAAATTAGATCTTGAAAGTGAAACCGCAGGGTGCGTTCGTAAATTCGCTATGAGAGCGCCGGAGCGCACACCGGGTTCAACGTCATAAAGGGACCAGGTAATTTGATTGGACAAGAGGCATTCCATGGGTGCTAACCAGATTTCCAGGGCGAATTTACGAACGCATGCTAGCGAATTCGACGACGAAAATCGTCAGAGGAGATATACGGGTTATTTTGATAAACTGGACATATTTTGGGAATATATATTGGTACTTTCTCACCTGAAAACATATTAAAACTTCATAAAATGACATGGTAACACTTGTAAAGGCAAAATCACAGCATTTTTTTTTTGAAAAAAAATGGAGGATTCAAAGCGCCTTCTGCTTGCCGGTGCGAAATGCATTCTGGGAAAAGGCGTCGGAGCCTGGCAGACGGCCTTGTGTGACATCGCCCTCCAGCGATCTTTGTGCGTCAGTACACTCTTCTCTATGTTAAACTATCATAGTGCTGAATCACACCTCATCGCGATTGAATAAGGTCGCGATCCGCGGCGGTCGTAGTGTTAAGAAGCCCGTATTTGTAAATATACGATTTGATTTGTAAGGTATTGAGTGATTTGATGTATATGGTATTATGGAATATCGTGTATGTGTGTAAAATTCGGTATTAGAGGAAGACGTACTCTAATAGTGTCTATATGAAAAAGTGTAGACTGCCAGAAACAAACTGATAAAGGCATTTTGAAGTGGATTGGTATATTACTGATATACGTGTATTAGATCAGAGAAAATTCTGATGAGTGTATTAATGTGTTAATGTTAAGGGGATACGTATTTCTAATTTGATAAAGTGTAACTGGATTATGAAGTCTGTTTTGTAGCATTATTTGAAGTAGATTAAGAAATCAATTCTTCAGAACTGTGTCATAGAATCCATTCTTAGACGCCATTGTCCTTTGTCCGGAGAAAAGACACGCACAGAGGGCGCGGTTTTCCCCAGAGGTTAGACAAAGGGTTGTTAAATTGACCCCCCTGCTTTCTGCCCTCTGGCCTTTTCACACATCAGGCTACAAACACGCGGTGGTTTTTCAAGGAAAACGGGTTGTAAAGCCCCCCTCTTCTTGCCTCTGCAAAAGCAAACAAACACTCCTTTAGAAAGCATTCCTTTAGAAAGGAACCTGACTTTGATTAATTACATTACTTATTTCTTACAGATAAAGTTAAATTCATTTCACATAGGTTGTGTAGTATTATAAAGATATAAAGATAGTGAATTGATCATTGGGGTATTTTAAAGTAGTTTAAAGATATTTGTTAGGATTCATTCACGAGCCCCTAGTAGAAGTGCGCGCATGTGTAACACACACGGAGACGCGCGCAGGCACATTTCACACACACAGAGAGCACGCGAAGCGAATAGGCCAGTCGTTACCCTCAATAAAACGGCTCTGTGCCTGCTTGCAGAATGTTGGTGAAAGAATCTAAAAGGCTGATGCATAGATTGATGTTGTAAATGACTGTTCAGTATTACATTACTTTAATTAATTTAATTAATTACTTATTAGTTGAATTAATTATTCAGATCATTCATTGTCTGTTTCACAAAACAATTGATTGATTCCACAGGTTTGGTCAAATGTCTGTGACTGTCTAATGAAAACCATTCTGAATAACCATTAACAGATAATTGACTCCACAGGTTTTAAATCAATGTATATGATGATATAATGAATAATTCTAACTAGTCATTCCTTTCACTTAACAGTTGATTTATTTACAGATTGTAATTAATATTTGTAAGTTACTTTTCAGCATATTGTGATCGCTGAAGAATTGTGTTTGATAGGAGAAAAATAATAGGCTGTGACTTGAGATCACGACAGGGTGTTTTGAAGCAATCGATACCCAAGTCGGTTGCTTGGCGCCATCTGCTGGCCAAAACACGACAAGACATTTTTTAAACATTGTCTCCCTGTAAATTGATGAAATACAACCCTCCTTCATTGATGATGGTTATAAATGATTGTTATATATTACATTACTTTAATTAATTTAATTAATTACTCAGATTGTAATTAATAATTAATCATTCATTCCTTCCCAATAACAAGTCGATTTCTTTACAGGTTATAATTAATATTCGTGTTTTACATCTTTTTATTTCAAGTTAGGTCATGTCCACAGCTTTTGATTAGGAATAACAGAATAGTTTGTATTGATAATTAAGCAGTAAAAGGGTTTTTGTAAATCAGTGAATACTTAGGTGTTGACCAGCCTTTGTGATTTAATAATTGTGTTGACCAGAACTGTAATTAGTATTGAATGAGTAATTAAGTGACACATATTCATAAACAATTAGGAAACACATTTAAGTATAAAGTACTTACACAGATATTAGATTTAAGTTAATACTGCACTGACATACACAAGAGGCAAATCTGTTATTCTGAGTTGTAGGGTTCTGTGGGGGCGGTTAATACAGTTAAATTGGACTAGCATTTGTTTAGCAAACAAGGCAATAGGAAGGTGGGTTGTGAGAAAAGTACACCTTATAGAATATTTTCAGCATATTGAGCAGTATAAATCAATCAGCTTAAAATGGGAGCAAATTCAACGAAGGTGTTAAAAGATATTAGTGAGGATAGTGGAATATTGGGAACTTTATCCCCTATGGCTATAGTGGAAAAAATGAATCCTCTTGTTAGGGAAATTAGCAAAATGTCAACAAAATGGAATAGCCGTTGGGCATACATTGAACAGCCGTGGCCGAAAGAGGGCAGCCTTAATTTACAATTAATTGCAACATTGGAGATACTTATCAATGTACACAAGGCAAATCAGAAAGGGAAAGATAGGTCAGAGAAACGCAAGTTAGAATTAGACATCTTAGACCTCTTTAAGGTAGAGGGGCAGAAAGTAGCATCAGCTTGGAATGAGAAAACAGCTCACATGAATCCAGAAAAGAAAAATGAATTGGCCAGAACACTGGAACAGAAATTGAACATTCCATTCACAAACATGTGTCCAGTCTCCAGTCCCCCTCCATATGCTAAGGCAATGAAGGACCATTCCCAGAAGAAGAAGAAGGAGCCAAGGGGAAAAGGGGACGACAGGAGTGACGAGGAAGATGACAGCGAAGATGGCAGTGAAGACTCAAGTGATGACGACAATGCTGATGAAGGCTACAACGCTCGGGTCAGGAAGATGATAGTCACAGCCGAAAAGAAAGGTGGGAGAAGACGCCAAGAGAGAGCGGAAAGAGAGGAAGGAAGACACCACAGATGGCTGAAGGAGCAACGAGAAAGAGAGGAAGAGGAAGATTGTCATCAAATGTCATCAAATACATTAAAGAACTGTCCAGTGCTGATTCGGGGTAACAAGATGGAATATCATCCTTGGAATCATACAGATCTGTCTGAAGTGATAGAGAAACTCCCAGTTCTGGAGGAGGGAGGACACCCGTGGACTACTGAGGTCGACATGAGACTGACAGGAACGCAGGCCGCGATGGGAGACCTGAAAAGACTCTTAGCTTTTATTGCAGGATTGGATACAATGCAGGAAATATTGATGAAGGCAGGACTTCATAGATATATCAATACATCAGTTCATGATCCAGAGCTCTTCGCAGCAAACAGAGGCAGGCTGTGGAAGGCAATCAGAGAGACTTACCCTACTCACATTCACCCAGACAATATCATTGTGAAGCCACTGGGGGGAGATGAGAATCCCAGGGGTTTTGTTGCCCGTGTGCACTCTCAATGGAGAAGTGTGACAGGGAAGGACGCTGAAGATAACCCCTTAGAAAAATCCATAATCAGGGAAAAAATACAGGAAGGGCTTCCTACCCCAGTTAAGGATAAGCTAGGATAAGCTAGAAGTGGTGGGGCTACGACACATGAACAAAGCTGTTTATATAGACCACGTAGCTCATCAAGTTGAGTTATATCGAAAGAATATTCAGACACAGAAGACACAAGACGAAGAATCACTCAGAATATTGACTCATGTGCAATTGACTGAAAGCAAGAGGAACATAGAGGGAGTGCAGGCTTTAGCCCCACAGCAACAGCCACCTGGAGTGCAGACTGCTACTTACCAGTCCTACTCACAGGGGCCACAAGGGGGGTATCCTGCTACTTACCAGTCCTACCCACAGGGGCCACAAGGGGGGTATCCATACCCACAGGGGCCACCAGGGGTGCAAGCGGTTCCATACCAGCCGTACACACAGCCTGGCCAAGGACCACCACCAGGGGAATGGACAGCAGCAGGGGAGAAGATGCTAGGACCATGTTACCAATGCGGCCAGAATGGACATCTAGCCTGTACCTGCTACAACAGGCCCCAGGGGGGCGCAGGGGGGAGCCAAGGAGGAGGATATTGGCCTCCTGCTACACCTGCTCCAGGAGTGATGAACCCTTACGGAGGCCCAGCAGCTGGCCTATAGGGGTGCCCGGAAGATCCGAGTGGGAGGTGCCAGCTGGTGGTGACAAAGAAGCCTGAAGACGCCACGCACCTCCCTATGTCTGGAGAATATGTGAAGACAATCGGATTTGAGGGAATTAAACAGCTGATTCCTACAACTGAGCTTGTAGACTTAGAGTACAAGGGACAGAGAGCAACTCTGCCAATACTTGTGTCAGAACATACGCCAACAGGGCTGCTAGGGAGAGATGCTCTATGCCAATTGAAATATACAGTAAAATGCACACCTGACGGCTGTCAGGTGACGGTGCCATCCGGTGCTCAGATTCCATCGACAGCCAGAGTGATTAAGCATAGAACAGACCTACAAGCTTTGCCTTTAAAGGGAGCTGATATAGAATATTGGGTTGATGGGTCTTGTTACCGGGTAGGAGAAACTTTGTGCGCTGGGTATTCCTTAGTTAAAGCACAGAATTCAAAGTTTATTGTAGAACAGGCTGAGGCAGTTCCTCAGCCTTGCTCAGCTCAGTTGGCTGAGTTGATTGCCCTCACAGAAGCATGCAACTTAGGAACCGGACGGAGAGTGACAGTGTACACCGACTCTGCCTATGCACATAATGTTTGTCATTTTAATGGAGCTGTATGGAGGGGGCGGGGTTTTAAGAGAACTGATGGTACGCCTATACAGCATCACGCACAGATCATGAAGCTGTTACAAGCCATGATGAAGCCAAAGGAATTAGCCATAGTGAAGTGTGCCACACACAGGTCTGACTCATCACATGTCACACAAGGTAACAGGGCTGCAGAGGATGCAGCCAAAGCCATTACAGGAGCAGACAAGGCAGGTAAAGGTCTTCTGGTCACACATGAAAAGCAATTACAGGGCATGGTCACACTTGAGGATTTATTGATGTTACAGAGTAGAGCAGCGTTTCCCAAACTGTGGGTCGCGACCCCCTAGTGGGGCGCGGGGGTACTGCAGGGGGGGCGCAGAAATAATGGGAGGGGAAAAAAATGCACACACAAGAGCTGTAAACAAACACTGCTTGCTTAAGGTTACCATCAGGGGTGTTGTGGGCGTTGGATGATAAAAATGAGAACCTGAATGGAGCGCAGGCCATAAACTGTAACAAAGAGGCAGCGAGGGGGCTCCATTCACGTCATTGACGCGCGCTCCATTCACGTCATTGACGCGCGCACTCCCTCCTCCAGCTATCTAGCAGCAACAACAACAATGGATAAGTTTATGAAAGAGCCAGAAGCTAAACGAAAAGCGAAGGAGCCCATGACAAACGTCCCAAAGCCAAAGTCAAGAAAGTATGACGATACATACCTCTCCCTGGGCTTCACGTCTAATGTGGTCGGTGCGGAGGAACGACCACTGTGTGTCCTCTGTCTCAAAACTTTAGCGGCAGAAAGCATGAAGCCTAGCAAGTTGAAACGTCACTTGGAGACCACACACCCGACTGATGTGAAGAAGCCCCTCGATTTCTTCAAGAGAAAACTCCAAGAATACCGTGGTCAGCAGAGCCGTTTCGTTAAAACAGCATCTGTTACGTCTAATGCTCAACTTGCCTCCTACAAAGTGGCATATCGTATCGCCCAGTCTAAAAAACCACACACCATCGCTGAGGAGTTAATACTCCCTGCTGCAATAGATATGGTTTCACATATGATAGACGAGGCAACAGCCCAAAAACTCAAAGCTATCCCCCTGTCAAACAACACTATTGCGAGACGCATCAATGACATCTCAGAAGACATGAAAGAGCAGCTTGTTGAGAAAATAAAAGACCAACGCTTTGCGCTCCAGGTAGACGAGGCCACAGATAGTAACAAGGACTGTCTGTTAATAGCGTATGTCAGATACATTGATGCGGAGGGTTTGAGCGAGGATTTGCTATTTTGCAACTATGTCCCAAACAGAGCAACAGCTGATGAACTGTTCAAAATCATAGACAAATACCTGAGTGAAGCCGATCTGAAATGGGAGGACTGTGTGGGGATATGCACCGACGGTGCCCAGGCCATGGCAGGAAAACGGGGAGGGCTCCAGACGCTCATCAAGCGCGTTGCACCGAAAGCAGTGTGGACTCACTGCATAATACACAGGGAGGCACTCGCGTCAAAGCAGCTGAGTCCAGAGTTGAATGACGTTTTGTCTCATGTTATCACCACCGTCAATTACATAAAAACAAGACCACTGAAAGCTCGCATTTTTTCCGCTTTGTGCGAGGAGATGGGCTCCGAGCACACAGCCGTGCTATTTCACAGCGAGTCGCGTTGGCTCTCTCGCGGAAAGGTGCTGTCCAGGGTGCTATCGCTGAAAGATGAGATCCGAATCTACTTGGAGGAGGAAGGGAACGAACTTGCCAGCAAGTTTAATGATGAAGACTTCCTCATGAAATTGGCCTACCTAAGCGACATGTTTGAGAAGCTCAATGAATTGAATCTACAGTTGCAGGGCAACAACACACACCTACCTTCCACATCTGGCAGACAGGATACAATCTTTCACACGGAAACTGGACATGTGGGGCAGGAGACTTGAACAGGGGGACATCGACTCATTTGGGAATCTGAAGGCATTCATCGAGACCAATGAGCTGCAGAGCACAGTGGTTCCATGTATGAGAGAGCACATCTCAGCCCTGAAACAAAGCTTCCAGAAATACTTCTCTGTGGATGACAGTGCCAAATACGACTGGATTAGAGATCCATTTGTTGCACCACCACCTGCCATGTTCAGCACTGCGGAAGAGGAACAGTACATCGACATGACTTCAGAGTCAACCATGAGGCTGCAGTTCACATCCACGACTTTGGCTGGGTTTTGGATTGGAGTGGAGAAGGACTACCCTCTCATTGGACAGAAAGCTGTGGGAATACTGCTGCCTTTTGCAACATCGTACCTGTGTGAGATAGGCTTTTCTGCTGTTGCTGCTATCAAAAGCAAATACAGGTCGAAGTTGAACATTGAGAATGAACTGAGAGTGGCAGTCTCAAAACAACAACCCCGCTTTGAGAAGATTTGCAAGGCAAAGCAAGCACACACAAGTCATTGATCGTAATTGTGATAGAAATGTGAGGAGTAAGAATAGTGATGCAGTAGAAATTAGTTAATGTTGATATGTTGAATATTTCAGTGGCACAGGATCATTTGCCAAGCACTTATGTTCCTTTTCAAACCATAATAAAATATAAAACTATAGTTGGATATACTGTATGTGTCTTGTTATTATTAGAAGAGAAAATGTAATGTTTTTACAACTTTATACAATTAATTATATCAATCTAGGTGGGAACCGGGTTAGGGGGGGCTCGAAAATATTTCCAATTACCCAAGGGGGGCCTGATTGAAAAAGTTTGGGAACCACTGGAGTAGAGTAACTACGTTAGACAAGAACGTTTGGCTAGCAAGGGGGGCAAGTCAGGATGACACAGGTCTATGGAGGAATCATGAGGGGTTGGTTGTAGCACCCTCAGATTTAATAGGCATGTTAATACGGGAAGCTCATGGATTAGCACATGTGGCAAGGGGGGAGGTAAGACGCAAGATCACCAAGGAATATGGGTTTTGGAGTCCATATTTGATGGAACAGATTGACCATGCTTTAGGTCAATGTGGGGTCTGTGGAGAAACAACATCAGAGTGGGTACACCAGTGGTGTCTGGGCATATCCCTACCCCAATAGGGCCACGGGTGGTGGACAGGGGGGTGGATGTACAGAGTAGGCAGGATGTTGTGCCAACAGGTGCCGAGGTCCCCAGAGAACCTGAGAAGGAGGAGCTACGACGAGATGCTGTGGTGTTGCCTGAGCCAGTGGCAATGCCAGCGTTACAGCCAGTGATATTACCGGCAATGCCTGAAGCCGAGGGGACAGTGGAAAGCTGTCCAGATGCCAATAAACCAGAAACCAACGAAGCAGAGAGTGTTGACAGTCTGGAGGTCCAGCCTGGGGGTGTCCAAAGCCTGGACACCTGTGCTACTGGGGATGCTGGCGAGTGCCTGCATCATGCTTCAGATGATGCTGAGGGCGACTCCCCAGACCTTGATCAGCGTGGGAGGGGACCAGGCGGCTGCCTGAACCTCAATGACACTGACGGACGACGACCAGTTAGGAAAAGATTAAAGACTATGAATAGGGTAGTGAAGCAGCAGATCAAAGGGAACGACGGGAATGGACAGCAGATGATAGCATGGCTGGAAACGGTCTTAGGGGCATGGGAAACTTATTTTGCTAAGATAGGAGCACCTATTATAGCAGACATGATTTTTGACTTTCTTAGGAGACAGGGCCTCATTGACTGTTTTTGGAAAATCAGTCACTCAGTCCACGTTGATGAACTTTTCAGAAGACTAGTCCTCACCTGAGGTGAAGATCTATGCATTAATGCATTCCCTTTGTCCTATGCTTACTGTTGGGGAATTATGTGTTATGATAACTGAATGTCATTATTTGTGTATTGTTTGTTTATTTCTATATCGTATGTGATTGATGTCAGTTGAGAAGTGATGTGGTGGTTATGCAAAGATAGGAAAGAGGTTCTGTTCCTAGCGCAACGAAGAAAAAGCTCCTGACTAGGAAAGGTTATCAATCTGAGACAGCGGTAAAGGTTGTTCTGAAGATGCAAGAAACAAGAAGACATCGGTCGTTGGACGTTTTTGTGTTGAAATATGTATGATGTACTGTGTTTAGATTAATTTGTATTGTTATTTTTAGGATTCTTTTTTATTGTTGATTGTTTTGTATTTGGTTTATATGATATCTTTGGTTGCTGGTACTGGTGCTGGGTTGGTCTGTGTTATTATGTTTCTTGTGTTGTGTGTTGGTGTAGTTTTTCTGTTTGTTGTTGTTTATTTTTTAATTATTATTTTTTTCTTTGGTTTCTTAGCTGCAGTATGTGGGGTTTTGTGTTTTTGTTTTTGTTTTATGGTCGTTTAGTGTAGTTTATTTGTACTTAAACACACACACATGCATGGATTGTATATGATATGGGCCTGTCTGTGGGGGAGTGTTGTGGAATGGCTCTTGTGGTCTGTGACCTGCCCCTTGACTTAAGGCCAGGTGACATCATATTGGGCTCTCCCCTTTTCACCCATTGACCATCTCTAGTGAAGGTGATAGGCTATGGTCTGGGGTAGATATTTGCATATGACATGAAAAGGACAGCACAAGGGCAGATCTGGCGCTCTTCTCTCTCACCTCTTGACCAAGCAGCTCTCTCTCTCTCTCTCTGTCCCCCTCCCCCTCTCTCTGCTCTCTCTGTCTCTCTCTCTGCCAGACCAGCGTCCAGCTTTGATGTCTGTATACTTTTGTATTTTGAATAAATGGTCTTAACCTGCTCAATAACTATTCTTAATTTTAGTAGCCAACAGGTTAGAAATATACAACACTATCTTCTCCAAAGGCGTTTGAGGCTTCAAAAGCAGCACGAGAGGATTCTGTATCTCAACAGGTGGTCATGGGGAGAGAGGGTGTGGATTTTCAGAGTGTGAGAAATGTGCTGATGTTTCCCGGCTTGTAACAGCAAAGTGTTGGGTGTTATGCAAAAACTTGCTCCCCCTGATTCATTTTATTATGACCTACACTCCTTTCCATGCTCTTAATTATTTAAGTTAATATAAGTAATTAAACACCACCTGTGACCAAAGGGGGGCCCTCAAACATAAGTGATGTGAGGCTGGAGCACTCGTTGCTTGCTGCAGTTGGTGGTGTGGTGCTGATGCCAGGCATCTCTACTCAGCACTGCACCTCTATCTGTGTAGTTGAACCAGTCACAGCCTCTCTGAGTGTCAACATGCAGAAGTGATATTGCATCATGCAATATAGAAGAAGACTGTAAATAAAGAAATGGTTCTGATGCCTCTGCATCAACCACAGGCATTCCGTTTAGGTGGCTCTGAAATGGGATGAGACCCTGTTGCAAAACTGGACACACATTCGGTGTGTGGGTGGGGGGAGTTATTCATATCTGTCTATGCATATCTGTCTGAAAATGACCCCCTGTGATAGATCTGTGAATAATTTTCATTCACTGGACCAAAAGTGCAAGGCTAGGCTGCTCTTGGAAATTAAGTAATTGTTAATCAATTGTGTGATTGATCCACACATGGCATATAGAACCATTAAAAAATCATCTCCTCAGACTAGACTGGCCATTATGAGAGAAGAAGTTGTAAAATAAGAGATGGAAAAAGAGGAGGTGAAGCTGTGTGATAAGTGCTGACAAGCCCTTATAAAGGTACTGGCCATTAAACCTCAGCAGCACGCATTGAACAGGAAACCACTCGATGACATCACACGCTGGAGATGGATGGCTTAATTAAAGTTTAATCCGACAAATATTCATGTGCATTTAATGATCCTGAATCACTTCATTCTGCATAAATGATGAATATGAATGAATAAGAGGAGGGATGAATTGAGCAGGCTGAATGATGAGGCAAGCCACCAATGTATCACCACATGGCCAAGTCGTTTTCCGTAGAAGGTTCAAGAGGGAGTACTAATGTGCAGGAACAAAAGACACATATGATATCACCCCAGATGGGTGGCCTAGTTCTGGGTTGGTCATCATTTCAGTTCTTTTAACATACATTCACTTTCATCTGACCCCAGAGCAACATCCTCCTTTCATCTGACCCCAGAGCAACATCCTCCTTTCATCTTACCCCAGAGCAACATCCTCCTTTCATCTGACCCCAGAGCAACATCCTCCTTTCATCTGACCCCAGAGCAACATCCTCCTTTCATCTGACCCCAGAGCAACATCCTCCTTTCATCTTACCCCAGAGCAACATCCTCCTTTCATCTGACCCCAGAGCAACATCCTCCTTTCATCTTACCCCAGAGCAACATCCTCCTTCCATCTGACCCCAGAGCAACATCCTCCTTTCATCTTACCCCAGAGCAACATCCTCCTTTCATCTTACCCCAGAGCAACATCCTCCTTTCATCTTACCCCAGAGCAACATCCTCCTTTCATCTGACCCCAGAGCAACATCCTCCTTCCATCTTACCCCAGAGCAACATCCTCCTTTCATCTGACCCCAGAGCAACATCCTCCTTTCATCTGACCCCAGAGCAACATCCTCCTTTCATCTGACCCCAGAGCAACATCCTCCTTTCATCTTACCCCAGAGCAACATCCTCCTTCCATCTTACCCCAGAGCAACATCCTCCTTTCATCTTACCCCAGAGCAACATCCTCCTTTGGGACTTTCTTCACTTCAGCCCAAATGATGTGAACTTTACAGGCTACAAGATGCAAGGCCCAGACAGAAGACTATGTGAGTTATTCATACTAACACAGACAGAAGACTATGTGAGTTATTCATACTAACACAGACAGAAGACTATGTGAGTTATTCATACTAACACAGACAGAAGACTATGTGAGTTATTCATACTAACACAGACAGAAGACTATGTGAGTTATTCATACTAACACAGACAGAAGACTATGTGAGTTATTCATACTAACACAGACAGAAGACTATGTGAGTTATTCATACTAACACAGACAGAAGACTATGTGAGTTATTCATACTAACACAGACAGAAGACTATGTGAGTTATTCATACTAACACAGACAGAAGACTATGTGAGTTATTCATACTAACACAGACAGAAGACTATGTGAGTTATTCATACTAACACAGACAGAAGACTATGTGAGTTATTCATACTAACACAGACAGAAGACTATGTGAGTTATTCATACTAACACAGACAGAAGACTATGTGAGTTATTCATACTAACACAGACAGAAGACTATGTGAGTTATTCATACTAACACAGACAGAAGACTATGTGAGTTATTCATACTAACACAGACAGAAGACTATGTGAGTTATTCATACTAACACAGACAGAAGACTATGTGAGTTATTCATACTAACACAGACAGAAGACTATCAGAGTTATTCATACTAACACAGACAGAAGACTATGTGAGTTATTCATACTAACACAGACAGAAGACTATGTGAGTTATTCATACTAACACAGACAGAAGACTATGTGAGTTATTCATACTAACACAGACAGAAGACTATGTGAGTTATTCATACTAACACAGACAGAAGACTATGTGAGTTATTCATACTAACACAGACAGAAGACTATGTGAGTTATTCATACTAACACAGACAGAAGACTATGTGAGTTATTCATACTAACACAGACAGAAGACTATGTGAGTTATTCATACTAACACAGACAGAAGACTATGTGAGTTATTCATACTAACACAGACAGAAGACTATGTGAGTTATTCATACTAACAAGGCACAGACAGAAGACTATGTGAGTTATTCATACTAACACAGACAGAAGACTCTGTGAGTTATTCATACTAACACAGACAGAAGACTCTGTGAGTTATTCATACTAACACAGACAGAAGACTATGTGAGTTATTCATACTAACACAGACAGAAGACTCTGTGAGTTATTCATACTAACACAGACAGAAGACTATGTGAGTTATTCATACTAACAAGGCACAGACAGAAGACTATGTGAGTTATTCATACTAACACAGACAGAAGACTATGTGAGTTATTCATACTAACTTTAACACAGACAGAAGACTATGTGAGTTATTCATACTAACTTTAACATTTGACATTTCAATTATCTTGCAAAAGTGCAGTGCCAACATTTACATATGATATTCAATATAATTAAGGGCCTTCTTTATGATTATTAACATATCAAATGGCATGGTCCTTGCTATATATGATGTCCAAGGTGAACGCTTACAAGACTAACTGTTACGTCCACATGTGTCCTTCTGTGTTCTCCTCTGTCGTTTTCCATCCAGGTGTTGTCAATTGGCCAATCATTCCCTCATTCATCATCCCACTCCTGTCCAATCAGAGGGCTACCCATCATCCAATCAGAGGGCCGTCCGTCTGTTTAAATGTTCCTCATTGTGTCTCCTTGTCAGTTGACTGTTTGGTTGTGTTTTGTTTGTTAGTTTGTCAACTCTTAGTTTCTTAGGTTGTTTGTGTTATTTCGTACGTACCTTTTACATTTTCAATTTAGTTGTTTGTTTAGAGTAAGATTAAGTTTGGTTGTTTGTTTATTTGATTTAGTATTTGACTACAGTTTATTTTCTATTTTTGTATTGTCACACACTAGCCATAGGAAACAGGCGTAGGTGAGATACCCTTGGGTATACATCACGTAGCCTCATCTATGTTAAATACAGTAGGCAAAGGAGTGGCTGTCATTATGTAGAATTGTACACTGGTAGGGTCACACTTTATTCTTTTGTTTCTTTGGGTTGACACCGCTCATAGTCTACCTGTTGTCCTATGGCTTGTGTTTTTGTACACCACAAAGTATTTGTTTATTAAATCATTGCACTTTAGTTTGTTCGTGTTGTGCCTTTCTTTAGTTATTTTCCCTCCCACATCTACAAGTGGCAACTTACATTACACCCTTTATGTTACGGCTCCCCTACACCCCCTAGACGTAGAGCCATAAGACCTGGGGTTCGTAACACTAACATTACACAGCCACAGCTAGGGTAGTTGTGAGGGGCCGACGATCGACTTTTAGTGGCCACAGTTAGCTACTCGTGTGTGCTGCACTCCTTAGGTTAGAATACCAAAAATCCACAGGACTCCGATGTAAAAAGATATCAAAGGTTTTATTCCAATTTCCACAGGTTAGATTTCCTTTACATGAGCAAGATAGTGATTTCGTAAACTATGTTTTGCAACTACGACTACGGTCAAAAAACTATATGCTTCCAGTCTCAAATCCAATCGCCGACACACTGCTAGAACAATCTGGAAAGTTCCCTTCAACGTACAGAGATCTGACATTCTTAAAGTGACAGCAGCCCCAATACTTAACATGGGCTCTGAAGGCTAAACCAAAGGGGTTTCCTATGCTGATATAAATCATATATTAAAACATTGTTTCTACATTATACTTATTAACATTTCCAGTGTAGAATTTATCCAAAACTATAAATGCAAAATCATAAACCTCATCCAAAGTACTTGGCTCCTACAGTAGTCTTACTTCACACCAGAATTAGTAGCTAGCAATTAAGCAGCAGGAGATCAGTCATTTCCAATGTATGTTGATGACTTCCATCTATCCTGTGCGGAGAACATTGCAGCGACAGCTTGCTCCTGCAGATTCTTCCTTTACAACATCAGAAGCAGTGTTTCCTCTATATGCATTGAATCGTGGCGGGCCGCCACAAATGAATTTTCTCCGCCACTAATTGATTCAGTCCACTAAAGCCCGGTACACACAAGGATTTTCTAAATGTTAACAGATTATCTGAGACAGACCCCACACATGAAGATAAAAAATCTTGGATTGAACAGCCTTGATCGTATATGATGAGAAATACATATAAAACGGAGGTATGATATATATGGCAGTCTCACGCGCCTGTCACGTCTCCAGTACATTAGACTTCGCATCCTTTGATACATATGGCGGGATGTAAGGATCTTGTAATGGCAAAATTGAAATAGTTTACTCTATGTTCAACTGCCGCGGCGAAGTTACAGATCCTTACATCCCGCCATATGTATCAAAGGATGCGAAGTTCTAATGTACTGGAGACGTGACAGGCGCGTGAGACTGACATATATGTGCCGTTTTATATGTATTTATCATCATATTTATATCATCAAGGATCTTGACGGGATGTAAGGATCTTGTAACTTCGCAAACAATGGCAGAATTGAAATAGTTTACTCTATGTTCAACTGCCGCAGCGTTGCCTTTAATATACAAATATTGTATGACCCTCAGCCTGCTCACACGGCGCGGCTCCACGATTCTTTGGTGGAAAGGCATTTTTAACGAACTCCCAGCGAAATCAAAACACGAAAATCTTCTGTCACTACCTTTTCCAGTTGAACATAGAGTAAACTATTTAAATGTTGCCATTGTTTGCGAAGTTACAAGATCCTTATATGTATCAAAGGGCGCAAAGTTCTAATGTAGCTACTGGAGACGTGACAGGCGCCTGAGACTGCCATATATATCTGCCATATATCATACCTCAGTTTTATATGTATTCATCATCATATTTTTCGGGCATTTAGCTCGAACTATGTGTGAAAGGGGCTAACAGCTTGCAAAATAGGCTGACAACGCTAACGTTGGTAGTTATCTGTACTGTATCTGTACTGCACTTAGTAATGTTAGTACCAAATGTTAGTACCAAAGTTAGCCATCTATCGTTAGCTAGCCATTTGTGTTTTGTTAACGTTACACTCTTATCTCAGTATTTAAAAACCTCGGCTGACGTTCTGTCACCAATTTCTTCACCAAGGAGTTTCACACGCACATTACAGTTTCAGCCCTTCACGCCTGCGCACCTGTTCGCTACGTTGCTTCGCTTTTCTGTAGCCCTGGTAGGGCCATCAACAGCCCATCAAAATCTTATCGTTCGAACGTTCAACGTGCGTTCCAGACTAATGGCCCGCTCCGCCCCCCCCCCCCAAAAAAACAACTCATTGGATCTATATGATTCAGGGAAGTCACCTATTTTGGATTCAAAACGGCTAATTTCGACGAAAGGTGAGCGATTATCATGCCTGAGACACACTGATGAGGGGTTCTTTTAGGAGTTATTCCTGACCATTGTGGAAATTCTTCTAGTAGAAGGTTAAAGAGG
Organism: Nansenia antarctica; assembly: GCF_963989245.1. Lineage (NCBI taxonomy): Eukaryota > Metazoa > Chordata > Actinopteri > Argentiniformes > Microstomatidae > Nansenia > Nansenia antarctica. Next base: position 31,485,687 of record NC_137682.1, on the reverse strand, counting down.
GGCAACACTGGACATGTTGGCATTGACGCAGAAGATCACTTCCTCAAATGAGTTTGTTCTTGCTGTGGCAGGCTTGCTCCTTGTTTTTGTGTGTGTGTGTTTTTTAAGGGAGCCATACACACACTCACTAAAAAAATATATAGTGGGGACCAGCCGGCCCAGCCGAAAGCTTTTGCGTTTGAATTCAGAAGAGGTGATGATCATTAACGTACCAATGCAATGGCAATGTAAAACAAAAAGTCAATCTTTCAGACTCGGGGAGACGATTGGCTGTCAATCTCATTCTGATATTGTTTACTGTACGTGTGAGCTGTGCGTCATTTGATTTGAGAGAAGGTGATTTACGTGACCTTCAGAGTGTAACCTTGCAATCAGCTATAATGGGGAAAATTACCTACAAGTCGGGCTCCCAAAAAAGAAAGGAGAAAGAAAAGAGGAAGAACTTGGTGGCCTCGTGTTCCACTCACAAACTTCTTCTCAATGCAACCCTCCACATCTGGTCAGTTACCCGCTAGCAGTAACGTTAGCGAAGTAATGGTGCTTTTCCACTACAGTGCCAGCCCGGGTCGACCCGGGTCAGCCCTGTTCTTTGGCGTTTTTCCATTGAGCGGCCCGTGTCAGCACGGCACGGCACAGGACGGTAAAATAGTTCTTGTTCGGGATGGGTAGCGAAAGTTGGGAAGGGTGCTTTTTTGCCAGGCTGCGTGTGACGTGTGACGCTGCACACCGTTGATTGGTCAATGGAAATCGTCATCCCTTGTTCATGGATTTCACCACTAACCGCCATTTTTAAATACCACAACAGATTTCGCTCTAGGAAAATGTCACTTACTGTTTCTGTAATAACGTATTAATAAAGATTTGAAAAAATATGATAACCATCGTATTATCTTAGTTTAATGTAATTTCAATGCATCATAGAACTTTTATTTACAACAAGCATAACAAAAAATCGCTATTATGGCGATGTCCTGTAGAACTGAAAGCGGCAGGTAACATCCATATGCTGTATATGTAAATAATGTCGTGTCGACCGTGATAGCAGTGTCGTATCGACACCATTCAAATGGTTTCAGATTCCCTGTCCTCTCCCCTATCCGGACATGTTTGAATTGTTATCCTAACCCACGGTAAACCACAGTTATTAACCCGCAAAGGGTGCCTCCGGGCACCGTGTTTGTCCGTGAATAACACCGGCTTTGGAGGTGGTACAAACACAATACTCCTTTGCTAACTTCACCATCGGTATACGGTCATTTTGAGCCCTGAACCACCGCGCTGACACCCCGAGAAGTTATGCTTTTAACCGTAAACTCAATGAACCGGGAGTTCACCCACTGCTGCAAGCGTATCTATAACGAACGCGGAGATGAAATACGTCGCACCGTTATATATCTAACGTAACATGTTTTAAGGCTGATCTGTGCATGATAGTGCTGCATTATGTTGATCTATTTATATCGATCTATTCTTGCCAATTCCTTATGACCAGTGGAAAGGGGGAAGACTAAAACACTTTGAATGGGATAGATAGGACTTTCCGTTCAATGGAGGAAACCGGAGCTGTCTTCAGCGGATTCCACAACGTTCCTTAAAACTACCGTAATTCATGAACTATATGCCCAATCTAAAAAATTCAAACAGTTTCTGAAAGCAGAGAAGTTGCACTTTTTGAATAGTTGTTTTGAATAGTAGTTTTTTAGGCTTATTACGGTAGTTCACCAACAAAAAAAGCACAGTGCTCAACGTGTCAGGAGACACGCATTTCCCCCCGCTGATCTGTATAGGGGGGGGGGGATCTTATGACGCCTGGCCCAGGCGACGCTTGTGTCACGAGGGACGGGACCCTCCGCCTATATAAGGCGTACACACAGCGTCTGTCGTCATTCAAAACAAGCAACCTCTTTCTCGCTTCTAAAGCAAGGAGGGTGGTCCAGTGAGATACTCACGAATACTACTCAGAGAACCGGGGTTATGTAAATAACCTAAAGTTCTCTTTCATAGTATTCGTTTCGTATCTCACTATGGGAATATACTTACTCCCGTATTGCCAGACCTGCCTGTAAAACGACAACTGTCCCAGAATGGACCCTCACACTCTAGGAACTACGTCCTAAGAGGATAGCGTTGGAGCCGTAACATCCAACCTATAAAATCTAGCGAACGTGTGGGGCGAAGCCCAGCACGCCGCTGCACACACCTCCTGAATAGACACCCCTTTAAAGAGTGCCCAGGAGGTCGCCAAACCTCTAGTAGAGTGTGCACGTAAGCCCGCGGGGGGCTGTAGACCCTTACTAGAGTAAGCCAAGGCAATAGCCGCCACTACCCAATGGGAAAGGCGCTGTTTCGACACTGGCTTTCCCGTGTGTGGATTCGCCCAGGATACAAACAACTGGTCACCTTTCCTGCAACCCTGAGTCCTGTCTATGTAAACACGCAGCGCGCGGACAGGACATAAAGTATGCAACCGCCTGTGCTCTTCCGAGGCAAAAAGCGGGGGATAGAAGGCAGCCAACTCTATAGGGGTGCAAGAGCCTATAACCTTCGGAATAAAGGCTGGGTTAGGCATCAGACTGACCCTAGAGTCCCCTGGGGTGAACTTTGTACACTCTCGGTGCACCGAGAGCGCATGGACTTCACCTATGCGCTTAGCCGAAGCCAAAGCAAGCAATAGGACCGTCTTTAGCGCACTTTCACCTCCACCTGTTCCAGCGGTTCGAACGGTGGGCAGGAGAGAGCATCTAGTACCATAGGGAGGTCCCATGAAGGAGCTAACGGCCTAGACGTAGGCAATTTCCTTCGGGCCCCTTTCATAAACTGGCACACCAACGGGTGCTGGCTTATCGACTTTCCACCCAGGCCAATATGACAAGCCGAAATAGCTGCCAAATAGACCTTAACGGTTGAGAAAGCCTTACCCCTCTCAATCAAGTCCTGTAGAAATGACAGAATAACTGTCACAGAACACTGAAAAGGGACAGCGTGTGACTCTGAGCACCAAGTCTCGAACACACGCCACTTATGCCCATACAACTTTCTAGTTGATGAGGCTCTGGCGCACTGAATAGTGTCGATCACCCCTTGGGGAAGACCCACTAGTGCAAGGTTGATCCCTTCACGGGCCAGGCCCACAGAGACAATCTCTCTGGGTGGGGATGGAATATCTCCCCCCGCGCCTGGGTCAGCAGGTCCCTGCGCAGCGGTAGTTGCCATGGCGGACCGGATAGGAGATGAAAAATCTCCGCCAACCAGTGCTTTCCCGGCCAACGCGGGGCTATCAGCACCATGGACAGATCTCCTTCCCTCACTCTGGCCAGAGTCGGGGGAATGAGTGCCACCGGTGGGAACGCATACAGAAGGGTCCTCGGCCACTCGTGCGCTAATGCGTCCACTCCCAGCGGGGCTCCCCGATCGCGCAGAGAGAAGAACAGGGGACACTGGGCGTTCTCTGCCGTAGCATAAACGTCCACGGTCGCTTGACCGAATCGTGACCAAATCTGTTTCACTACTTCGGGGTGAAGTCTCCAGTCTGCGTACAGTGGGTTGCCCCTGGACAACAAATCTGCTCCGTAGTTCAGAATGCCCGGTACATGGGTTGATCTCAGCGACCGCATGTGTGCACTGCTCCACACTTTCAGTCTGTGTGCCATAGTGTGTAACTGGTGGGACCTCAGTCCCCCCTGTCTGTTTACATAGGCAACGACCGTGGAGTTGTCTGTCCTCACCAAAACATGATGTCCTCTCAACCACGGGAGGAAATGTTTCAGAGCCAAGTGAACAGCTAGCAGTTCCAGGCCGTTTATATGGGTAGAACGTAAGTGCGGGTCCCAACCCCCGTTTATCGTTCTCCCTTCGAAAGTGGCACCCCAGCCTCTCAGAGAGGCGTCCGTAGTGATTACTTTTCTGTTCAGGCCAGGTCCCATAGAAACACCCTGTGTTATGAAACCTGGGTCCTTCCACTGGTGCAGAGCCAGTGAGCAATCCCTGGAGACCCTCACACGACGGTGACCGTCGCGGTGGGGGTCCAGGCCCAGAGAGGCCACCCAGCGCTGGATGCCTCTCATGTACAGGCGCCCCAGGGGTATGGCCACCACAGCGGAGGCCATCAAGCCTAACAACTTCTGGCATTGTTTGAGGGTACCTATGTTGCCCCTGCGAAACAGCGCTATAGTCGCGCGCATCGTCTCCACTCTTTCTGGAGACAAAAACGCCTTGGCTCGGATAGAGTCCAGTGCGAGCCCTATAAACGCGATGGGTTGGGAGGGTGTCACCATGCTCTTTTCCATGTTTATTCGCAACCCCAGATTCGTTAGGTGTTTCGAAATGACCGCTGTGTGACGCGCCGCCTACTTGCGGTTGGTGGCTGCCACTAACCAGTCGTCGATATATGTGGCCACTCTGATACCCCTCTGTCTGAGAGGGGCCACTGCTGCCTCGGTGCATTTTACAAACACCCTTGGGCTTAGTGACAGGCCGAAGGGAAGGACCACATATTCGTACACTATCCCTTGGAAAGCGAATCTCAGATATTTCCTGTGTGGAGGATATATCGGAATGTCGAAATAAGCGTCCTTCAGGTCGATTGATGTGAACCAATCCCCTGCTCGTATGAAACGTAGCAGGGAAGAGTGTGTCAACATCCTGAATTTGTATTTTCTGAGATGCTGATTCAAGACGCGGAGGTCTAGAGTAGCCCTCATGCCCCCCCCTTTCTTTGGGACCAGAAAATACTTCGAGTAGAAACCTCTGTGGGTCTCCTCGAGAGGTACAACTGTTATAGCTCCTTTCTCCCTTAGAATGGAGATTTCCTCCTGGAGAATATTGGCTTGTTCGCCCTGAGCTCGAGAGTACAGTATTTCTCTGAATGGGGGTGGAGCGACACAGAATTGGAGCCTGTAGCCCCTTCGTAGTGTCCTCAACACCCAGTCTGACTGTGTGCAGTCTGCCCATTCCCGTTGATGCGTGGAAAGCGGGCTGACTGGCCACACCGTCACATGCGAGTTGTTGGCGCCCCCTTGTGGCCGGGGCGCGCAACAGCCGCCTAGCGTGCCTTCCCGCGCTGTGCGCGGTCGGGCCGCTTTCTGCATCACAGCCGCGGGACGGGCTAGTCCCACGGTCTGCGTTATGGCAGAGAAAGATTTGTTTTTCAACATCTCTTTTATTTTTATGCTTTTCAACATTGTTAACAACACCCTTGGCACTCTGCCTGGGTGCGCTTGTCGGGATATTTTTAATACATTGTGCATTAACGTGCTTGAGTGACAAACAACTTTGTAGTATGAACAGTCTCTCAGCTTTCTCCCGGAAGGCGTGTGAACACGGACGCCGACCGTGGTCTTGCACTTTGTATGGAACATGTCGTACCGAACTTGCTCTGGAACGGAGCTGGGAGGGTACAGAGCGGTCAGCGAGGGGGGCCGACTGGACTCGCTCTCCTCCCGAGGAGAGGCTGTCAGATCACCCGCTTCTTCTTCCTCGCCGACGCGGCGGCCGGGGGAGTAGGCGGGGGACGCCTGAGGTCTGTCCCGGGGAGCCTGTTTTCTGGCCCATGGTTTCCTGGGACCTCTGGGTGCCTGGGGCGCTGCCTGCTGTCTAGCCGCTCTGGGGATCTTGAAAGCAGGGGCCGGGCGAGAGATAGCCTGCGCATATGACTGCCGTGGCTGGGTCACGGGCGCTGCGGGCTGCGCTCTTCTCGGAAGGCACAGCGCCATAGCCTCATCCTCTCTCTTTTTCTCCTCACATCTCTTCTGCATTGAGGTGACTGCTGCACCGAAGAGACCCTGGGGTACGATAGGGATGTCGAGAATTTCTTCTCTCTCCTTCGCCGACAGGTTGGTGAGACCGAGCCAACGCGCCCTCTCCTGCAGTACCATGAAAGCCATGGATTTACCCGTGGCTTGAATGGCCGTCTTGTGGAGACGGAGGATGTGATCCGTTATAACGCAGATTTCCTCCCATAGGGTAGGCATATTGTCTGGGTTAGCGGTCATATCCTCCTCCAGCTCAGCCTGGTAGGCTGATAGGAGTGCGGAGGCATTGAGAGCCCTCGCTGTCAGTGCCGCTGCTTTGTAGCACTTGTCTGTAAGGCTAGCCTGGAAGCGGTCCGACTTGGAGGGTAGGGACGGGGCAGCCGAAGATACGGGGGTCTTCGGGTGCAGGTGGCACGCCACCACCGGCTCGACCGGTGGGATGTGGCGGAGGCCGAGGGAGTCCATCCCCTCACAATCCAGTCGAGAACCCCCGATTATTGGGTGTTTCTCGCTGAATGGCCGTTTTTTCCACGTAACTGCTATCTCATCGAGTAGCTCGGGGAAGAACGGCATAACTTGTTTCCCCGTCTTAGCCGCCGTCTGCAGTCTTTTGCCGTCAAAGCGTGACATAGCAGTTTCGGTTTGGGCGACGGGCCAGGGGATATTCAGCCTTTCCGCTGCTCGCTTGCACATGTCCTGCATGTCGCAGTCCATGAGAGACGGGGCGGAGGGTTGGTTACCTCCGTCAGGCGTGGGGGGCTTTTCAGCTCCGCGCCTACCGATTGATAATGAGGAGTCTTCCTCATCATCTGGGGACAAAATGAGGTCTGAGTCACGCGACCCTCCCTCATCATTGTCCGAGTCTCTCTCATAGCGAGCAGCGGTAAAGCTGTCCATCCCCTTGTCATCCAGTACCGGGAAACCGATGTCAGGGCTATGTGGCACTAAGTCCGCCCAGCATGGTGTCGGTAAACCTGGAGACATGTCCGCGTTAGACTGTGATGGCAGCGTTTCGGCTGCCTTACACAGAAGCGGATCTTCTCCCGACAGGCTAGCCATGCGACTTAGCCGTCGGCGGAGAGATTTCTTGGGGAACACTGCACAGTGGATACACTCATCGGTAGAGATAACAGCGGCCCGGGCGTGGATTAATCCCAGACACACTGCACACTTAGAGTGAGTGTCCCAGCTAGCCATTGACTTGCCGCACGGGCAGGTCTTCCGGCTAGTCTCGGCTGTGCTAGGTCCGCTAGCCTCAACGTTAGCCATTTCTGGCTAAGGGTTGTAGGCTAGCTGCTAGCAGGCCTCGCTACTTCACCCGTTAGCTTGTCAGCTATCAAGGGAAAACAGAGGGGCCAGCGGAGGGATATTACTATCTACCCGCTAGCAGTGCGTTATAGAGATAAAGTTATTCCTACTTTTGTCTCTCACACTGGGTATTGCTACCCGTAACCGTTCGGAGTATTCCTACTCGCAGAACAGGGAGTATTGCTACACGCGTCGTTCAGAACGAGGAGTATCGCTACTATTTTCGTTCCGAGCAAGGCGAGTGTTGCTACTCGAATCGTAACACGGGGTATCGCTACCCCGAGTCAGAGTATTCCTACTCTTCAACAGAAGTATTTCAACTCCTGTGAACGTCAACGAAAGTGCAGTTTAGCAGCAGAGCGCCCGTCGGCACGAGTTTGGTCGCTCGTATCTGTGGACTGTTTAGCTCTAGCCACCCGCACAGTTGTTGTCAGCTCCAGTGAGAAGCGAGAAAAGGTTTTTGAATGACGACAGACGCCGTGTGTACGCCTTATATAGGCAGAGGGTCCCGTCCCTCGTGACACAAGCGTCGCCTGGGCGCAGTGTAATTCAGTTTCTGATGAGGTCACGCAGGGGGCGTTCCCATAGTGAGATACGAAACGAATACTATGAAAGAGAACCATCAAATCTCTGTGGTTTCTGACGACACAGACGTGTTTGTCCTCCTCCTTCACCATTACCTTCAGGCAGGCCTGGATGTACCACTCATCATGGAATCCCCCCGCAAGGAAAGGGCAATAGTGGACATCAAGTCCACACTGGCCAAGCAAGAACCTTTCATCAGCCCATGCCATATCGGGATGCGACACCGTAGTGTCTTACTATGGGTTGGGAAAAGGCTCTGTCATCAAAGTCCTGAAAGCTGCGTACAAACTATCAGCCATTGATAATGTCGATGCACCATTCCAGCAAGTCCTCGACCAAGCCACTGCCTTAAAAAATAAAATAATTCTTCCATTTAATGAATAGTAACACAAAAAATACATTGTACATTACCTCCTTCATGAGTAAACATGAGTAAACATGAATTTGATGCATTTGATTTGAGTATTTTGCATGAAATCTGGGATTTTGGACATGAAGGGGTTAATATCTGAAAATGCTCAAGGGATATCACAGGGCACCCTCCTGTGTTTTGAAGAGGTACCCCCAAGCAACAAGAAACAGCAGAGAAAAAAAATGTTACCCCACAAAATCAAGGTTCATCAAAAAAGCAGGCTTTGGCTCCCAGACTATTTTCCAGTTGGTCTTTTCGACTCCTCCTCCAGTCTTCATTAAGGCCTCTGGATTGGTTGGGTTACTGTGATGGCAGAGAACACTTATATTAGTGTGTACAGCAATTTGGAATAGCTAGTATCCAACACTTAAGGTTAGAGATCACTTTGGATCCCCGACATCTATAAGCTGTTTGCACGACTATGCTATCGTCTCTGTACCTCTCTTTCATAGAAGAGACTATGTGAGTATGTATGCTATCGTCTCTGTACCTCTCTTTCATAGAAGAGACTATGTGAGTATGTATGCTATCGTCTCTGTACCTCTCTTTCATAGAAGAGACTATGTGAGTATGTATGCTATCGTCTCTGTACCTCTCTTTCATAGAAGAGACTATGTGAGTATGTATGCTATCGTCTCTGTACCTCTCTTTCATAGAAGAGACTATGTGAGTATGTATGCTATCGTCTCTGTACCTCTCTTTCATAGAAGAGACTATGTGAGTATGTATGCTATCGTCTCTGTACCTCTCTTTCATAGAAGAGACTATGTGAGTATGTATGCTATCGTCTCTGTACCTCTCTTTCATAGAAGAGCACATAGCCAGTCTGCTCTCTCTGCTGACAGACAGACGCGCCGGTCGTCTCAACGACCTTCATGTCGCTATAGGAGAGCCAGCGGTCCGTCAGGTCCCCAGGGTCACCGTCAGTGTAGACCCCATCACTGACGTAGTGTCCTACAGAATCCCCAGAACACACAATGGAGATGAGACACACACACACACACACACACACACACACACACACACACACACATTCATGTACTCAGAGCTCACACAGAGGTGATCATGAAAACAAAACGCTCCACATGTCCACACGTCACAAACTGCAGAATGGAAACACACCAGAGACACTTGTCATTTTGGGAGGCAGACGTCAGTGTTATGATTGCTAGCAAAAGGGAGTCAGCGTGGTAGCTAATTAAAGGTAAATACTAATAAATGACTAAATATAGCTTACCTGCAAGCTTTCAAAAACCTAGAGCCAAATGAGAATAGGTTTGCTAGCAATCGTAACTGTGACGTCTGTCTCCAAAAATGAGGAGAATCTCCAGTTATGTTTGGACTTTCATAGCCAATTGTATTAATATCCTTGTCTATACTGAGTGTAACACTTACCTCAGAAAGAATACTTACCAGTAACTATACTAACAACCTCCTGTGTGAGTAATTCCCATAAGTCCCTATTCTTATCCTGACCACTGATATGATTGTATCATGTTTTATACTTACCCATATACTTACCCAAGCATGTGACATGCTTCCTATTGTACAGTGTGTGTGTGTTCATCTCACCTGAGGTCGCAGAAGAGCCTAAGTGGCTCAACATTGAAACCATTGAGTACTCAGGCTGGGGACAAGATCAATCCAAGCAGTTACACACATACAAACACAAAAACGCAAACACAATTCACAAACAAAAGTTGACAAACATAGCTCGCTGACTGTCTCTCATCCATCCATCCATTTTTAAATAAAATAACATTTGCTCTCTCTCTATCACACTCCTTCTCACCATCTGGCTGCTGCCCTCTCTCCCTGCCTCTTTCTCCACTGTGCTCAGAGTGACTGAATCAAGAAAGGACAGGACACACACAGAGGCATATGGACCCTGTTCTATATCAAGTCTCCAGCTCCGACTGTATACTCTATAACCTGGTATCACAGTTCTGTCCATATCTATTGTCTCTTGGTTCATTCTATCCTAAACTATAATGGTGTATAGGAGGTGGTGAGAGGAATACAATGTACCTTTGGCAAGTGGGGGTGTCTGATGAGCAACCGGGGTCTCGCTTGGTCCCCGGGCCTGGGTGGCAGGAGGGAGGGCCTGTGGTCCCTGGGTGTGGGGGAGGCCTGCAGTGTCTCCATGGGGGCGGGAGGTCACTATCAGCTCCCTGGAGAGACAGACCTGGTCCTCTATCTTGGCCATGGTGAACGCAGGAGTCAGCCTGAACCTTTTCAGGTGGAGGACAATCGTCCTGCAAACAGCATCAGGGGTTATTAACCACTCTATAGTTCGAGCATTTTTGGGAAAAAACTCATGCAATTTGGCTGCCACTTTTATCCAAAGCGACTGACAGTACAGTGAGTGAATACAATTGTAGTACACATGATGTGTTCCCTGTGGGAAGCACGAGGCTCCACCAGAGCCACACAGGAGGTGAGTCTCATGTAACTGTAAGTGCAGTGCAGACTTATCCAAAGGCCCACAGGCAGCATAGGGGTCACTCACAGAGGCAAAGTCAAGAATGACCACTTCAGACCAGTGTCGTTACCCCCGCAGTTCTCACACCTGCACTCCAAGTCTGTCTCCTACAGGAGAAGGGAGGTGGAGAATAACACACTTGCCACATCTCGTATGTATGACCGACGTTAGATAATATGAAGACTTGATTATTCAGGTATGGCACTGACCATCTGGTAGAGCTTTAAGCTGTCCTGCACTGAGCCTCCAGGTACCAGATCCAAGGAGAGCTGGGAGAAGTCTTCCTGTTTGCAGGACTTCTTACCACAGCTGTGAAATATAGGAGAAACACACACACACGCATGCATCATAAAGTCACAAATATACGATGTAGACAGTGTACAGCTGGAAATGCAGTTCTGTGTTTGTTGTGTATGAATATTGCTATTCGTGTGTGTGTGTGTGTGTGTGTGTGTGTGTGTGTGCTTGTGCGTATGTGTGTCACCTGCGGCAGGTTCTGGTGCTTTCCATCTGAAAGCTCATGTGAGTTTCAACGGGGCAGGAATAGGTCCCGCCCCCAGCCAATGCCAGTGCCTGCAATCCTGGGGCCAGAGCTGACACCTGCGACACACAATAGCTGACAAACTCGTGGGCGTTCACTCACAGCGGCACTCCAAGTCTGTCTCCTACAGGAGAAGGGAGGTGGAGAATAACACACTTGCCACATCTCGTATGTATGACGTTAGATAATATGAAGACTTGATTATTCAGGTATGGCACTGACCATCAGGTAGTAGTAGAGGCTGTTAGACCAAAATATAGCGCGTTGACTTCAGTTCATGCAACAAATGTCCCCTTTGGCATGCAAGTACCTTTGGGTGATAGAAAAAGTTTTATCCAAAGACACAAGTGAGATCTGCTTTTTTTTCAAAATGGCCGCCAACAATACATCAGAGCCCATTGGCAATTACCACGGCCCATATATTTGCTACTGTTATAGCTATAATTACACATTTGGTGTCAAACTGTACATTTGTGGGGTCAGGGAATCCAATTAAATAGGTTTCAAGGATGAAAACCCAATCGTTTTCTTCTTAGCATGACAATCTGGGGTCAAATATGCAAATTCCATTAAAAATTCTAAATATAAACGGTGAAGGGTTAGGGCTAGGGTTGGGGTTAGGGTTAGGGCTAAGGGTGTTAGGGTTAAGGTTAGGGTTAGGTTGAGGGACTATTACCTACCATCTATGTTGATCTAAGAGGTTACCGGTGACCAGGAATCACCTATCCACATGGTTGGCTGCCCGAAGTGTTAGTGGGGGACTCAGAATGGGCCTCACTTGTGATGAGAACATCTTTAGTGATTATATGCCCTATCATCATATGTCACCCCGGTATTAGCCACAACCATGTGGGAGGGTCCCTTAGTCACCGGGGGACTACGGGGTTAGGGTTGGGGTTAAGGTCAGGGTTAGGTTTAGGGTTAAGACTAGGTTTTAGGTTGGGGTTAGGGTTGGGGGTAGGGTTGAGGTTAGGGTTAGGGTCAGGATTAGGGTTAGGGTTATGGCCAGGGTTAGGTTTAGGGTTAAGACTAGGTTTTAGGTTGGGGGTAGGGTTGAGGTTAGGGTTAGGGTTTAAGTTAGGGTTAAGGTTAGAGTTAAGGTCAGGCTTAGAGTTAGGGCCAGGGCAGTGGTGTAGTCTACGTGATACGCAGGACTACGCCGTATACCCACTAGGAAAGGCCAAGGATTTGCGTATACCCACTAAAAAATGCGCGAGGATACGTAATGGTGTTTTGTGACAGAACTTTCACTTTCATTCATAAAATTCACCCTGTCTGTGTTACTGTAGCAGTCTCTAGGCACAGAGGGAGGTTGACACAGAGGAATGGTGCAGAATAATAGTTTTATTTAGTCCAGCACTGCTCAGCACCGTCACTGACGTGCTGAGCGAGTCTTTCCCCCACTCCCGCTGTCTCTCCCTTTCGGGACCCGCTCCGTCCGCTGCTGGCAGAGCCCTCGCTCTCGCCCCGCTATTCCGCTCCTTGGCTGAGCCCTCGCTCTCGCCCCGCTATTCCGCTCCTTGGCTGAGCCCTCGCTCTCGCCCCGCTATTCCGCTCCTTGGCTGAGCCCTCGCTCTCGCCCTGCTAGTCCGCTCCTTGGCTGAGCCCTCGCTCCCGCCCCGCTAGTCCTCCCTTTCGGGACCCGCTCCGTCCGTCCGGCTCCCTGCACCTCACCCCCTTTCGGGGTCTCGTGCTGGCTCGCCGCGGCTCTCTCTCTCTCTCTCTCGGTCTCTCCGTGTCTCCGTGCGGCAGGTACTTCCTGCCCTACTCCTCTCCCGAGGGAACAAACACACACAGGTTAAATAGACCAGTGGGACAATGAGTCTGATCACTGACACCTGTCCGTAATCAGCCCATCATTCAATGAGTCTGATCACTGACACCTGTCCGTAATCAGCCCATCATTCCCCTCCAATGGCAGTCTAGCTCCCTCTGCAGGCCAGAACGCGCCATGTTCCCCACACATCCCCACCGCCAGTTTCGAGGCCGGGGATACAACCGGCCGATAGCCTACTCCCCCCCCCCATCACGGGAGAGGAAGTCGGCCACGACCATCTGCGTCCCCGGCCTGTGAACCACCGTGAAGTTGAAGGGCTGCAACGCGAGGTACCACCGGGTGATCCTCGCGTTGGTGTCCTTCATGCGGTGGAGCCACTGTAGGGGAGCATGGTCGGAGTAGAGGGTGAACGAGCGCCCCAGCAGGTAGTACCGGAGGGCGCCGACCGCCCACCGAATGGCCAGACACTCCTTCTCCACCGTGCTGTACCTGCCCTCCCGCTCCGACAGCTTTCGGCTCAGGTACAGCACCGGACGGTCGAATCCCTCCACCTGCTGGGTCAGCACCGCCCCCAGCCCTCTATCCGACGCGTCTGTCTGCAGAGAAAAGGGAATGTTAAAGTTAGGAGCATACAAGACTGTCTCCCCACAGAGGGCGTTCTTAATCCCATCGAACGCTACTTGGCACCGCTCACTCCATTGGACCGGGTCCGGGGCCCCCTTCCGGGTGAGGTCGGTAAGGGGGCTGGCCAGCTCCGAGAACCCCGGCACAAACTGCCGGTAGTAGCTGGCCAGTCCCAGGAACCGCCTCACGTCCTTCCGGGTCCTGGGCCGCGGAGCGGCGGCGATCGCAGTGGTTTTGTCCACCTGCGGTCGCACCTCCCCACCGCCCAGGATGTACCCCAGATACCGGATCTCCCCCCGCCCGATCACGCACTTCGCCGGGTTCGCCGTCAGCCCCGCCTGCCTCAGCGACTGTAGTACCGCAGCCACCCTCTGCATATGCTGCGGCCAGGTGTCCGCATAGACGACAATGTCATCTACGTACGCCGCAGCATACGCAGAGTGCGGCCGCAGAATACGATCCATCAGCCGCTGAAACGTGGCCGGGGCCCCAAACAACCCGAACGGAAGCGCGGTGAACTGGAATAACCCCCGCGGGGTAGAGAATGCCGTTTTTTCCCGGGCTGCCGACGATAATGGTATCTGCCAGTACCCCTTCGTGCAATCCAATGTTGTGTAATATTTAGCCGTGCCAAGCCGGTCCAGGAGCTCGTCGACCCGGGGCATAGGGTAGGCATCGAATTTAGACACCGCGTTCACCCGTCTATAGTCCACACAGAACCGTACAGACCCATCGCGCTTTGTCACCAGCACGATGGGGCTGCACCAGTCGCTATGCGACTCCTCGACCACGCCCAGTTTTAGCATAGAGTCTAATTCCCGGCTCACCACGTCTCGTCTGTGAGCCGGCAGCCTGTATGGCCGCGTACGTACCGTAACCCCCGGTGGCGTAACTATCTGATGCTCTATGAGGCGAGTACGACCGGGTATAGGGGAGAACACATCTGCGAACCTATGTTGTAATCGATCAACGTCCGCCCGCTGGTTCGCCGAGAGATGGTGGCCTACGCAGGCCGGGGCGCTAGTACTCGTTTTTGGGACCTCCGGCCCGAACTCATCCTGCTCGGGAAGTAGCGTCACCAGGGAAACAGGGACCACGTCGTTCCATTTTTTTAATAGGTTGATGTGGTATATTTGCGTGCAATCCCCTCTATCCGACCGCACTACCTCGTAGTCTACATCCCCAATTCGCCGTGTGACCACGAACGGCCCTTGCCACTTGGCGAGTAATTTAGAGCTAGACGTGGGCAGTAATACGAGGACTTTGTCTCCCGGTGCGAAATTGCGTAGTCTAGTCCCTCTGTCGTACAGCCGTTTCTGCCGCTCCTGGGCCTCGAGCAAATGCTCCCGTGACATAACCCCCAGTGCGTGGAGCTTTGCTCGTAGGTCCAGGACGTATTGTATTTCATTCTTACTGTCACTAGACCCTTCCTCCCAGCTTTCTTTAATCAGGTCTAGGACGCCCCGTGGCTTGCGCCCGTATAGGAGCTCAAAGGGGGAAAACCCCGTGGAAGCCTGGGGTACTTCCCGCACTGCGAACAACAGAGGGTCTAACCACTTATGCCAATTACGACTATCTTCGTGAATGAACTTACGGATCATTGACTTAAGCGTCCGATTGAACCGCTCACACAGCCCGTCGGTAGCTGGGTGGTACACGCTCGTTCGGACCGCCTTAATGTCTAACAACCCGTAAAGTTCCCTAAGTGTTCGTGACATAAAGTTAGTGCCTTGGTCGGTGAGGATCTCTTTCGGGATCCCCACCCGGGAGATGACCTGGAATAACGCCTGTGCTACACTCTTTGCAGAGATAGTACGAAGCGGTATTGCCTCGGGGTATCGAGTCGCGTAGTCTATGAGGACTAACACGAACCGATAGCCCTGTGAGCAACGTTCAAATGGCCCGATTATATCCATCCCAATCCGGTCGAATGGTGCCTCTACCAGGGGAAGGGGGCACAACGGTGCCCTGGGCACGGCCGGGGGATTGACTAATTGGCACTCGCGGCAGGATGCACACCACAGATGCACCTCTGCCCGAATCCCCGGCCAATAAAATCGAGCCATTATCCGGTTGAGTGTTTTGTCGTATCCTAGGTGGCCTGCCATCGGGTTATAATGCGCCGCCTGAAATATAGCTTTCCGGCGGCTCCTAGGTACCAACAACTGGGTCGTTTCCTCGTCCCTGCGAGTGTCACGACTCACTCTATACAGTCTGTCCCTAATCAATACGAAATACGGGTGGGCGCGCACAGCGTCTGGCCGTACCAGCACACCATCAATACTGATCACCTGGTCATAGGCGGAGCGTAGAGTGGCGTCGCGAGACTGCTCGAGGGGGAAGTCGGCTACTGGAGGGAACGCAGGCGGCGGATCTGCGGGTGCCGGACCCACCGCCTCCTCCGGCTCCTCGGCAGCGTCGGACGCCCTCGCATCAGCGCAGAGCACTGCGCACGCCTCACATTTCCCTGTCGGTCGTGCACGCACCCCCGTGGTTTCCCCTAATACCTGCGGAAACCCAGCCCAATCTAAACCCAAAATTAGGGGGTGCATGAGGCTCGGACTAACCGCCGCCTTGACACTATACTTTTTCCCCCCATAACGAATTTCGATGGGGACCACCGGATACTGGTGACAATCCCCATGTATACACAGTATCCCAACCCGCGATGCCTCTAACAATGCCCCGGGTCGAACCAGGCGCTGGTGGATCATGGTCTGTTGGGCGCCAGAATCCAACAGCGCCTGGTGCGTCTCACGCTGTACCCTTACTGGGATGTAAAACGCCTGTCCTGGACGCGAGGGAGGGGTCGGACTGCCGACGACGCGGATTACCTGACCCACCTCCATCTCGGGGCATTCCCGGCGGAGGTGGCCAGGCTGTCCGCATCGCCAGCATCCCTCCTCTACCGCTCGTGGGGCCGTCTGTGGGGTGGAGGTTGGCCCCCCGTGTGTGTTCCTCCCCCCGGTGTCCCGCCCCGTCCTCCGGGCTGGCGTTGGTGGCTCCTGCCGCGGCTCTACCCTAGGCCGTACCCCAGGCCGCGCCCCGCCGGCCCGTTGGCGCGGAGCCGGGGTCGGGGTAGGGCGCGGGCCCGGGGCTGGGCCCGGGGCTGGAACCTGCGGTGGAGGCAGGTGGTTGTCGGGGAAGGGGTCGAGAATGGCCTCCGGCGCGTCCCGCACCCCCCTCCTCTGGGCCCGAACCGGTGGCTCGGTGCGGTCCAGTAGCTCGCGGAGCATGGCCCGCTGCTCCGCCTGTCCCCGCATCAACTCCGCCGCCATCACCTCCTGCGCCTGTAGCATCCGGGCCAGGTGCGCCACCACCTGGACCGATGAGTCCATGGTCCTCTGGGCGTGTGTGCCGACCCCCTCTCTGTGCCCCACGTTGGGCGCCAGATGTAGCAGTCTCTAGGCACAGAGGGAGGTTGACACAGAGGAATGGTGCAGAATAATAGTTTTATTTAGTCCAGCACTGCTCAGCACCGTCACTGACGTGCTGAGCGAGTCTTTCCCCCACTCCCGCTGTCTCTCCCTTTCGGGACCCGCTCCGTCCGCTGCTGGCAGAGCCCTCGCTCTCGCGCCGCTATTCCGCTCCTTGGCTGAGCCCTCGCTCTCGCCCCGCTATTCCGCTCCTTGGCTGAGCCCTCGCTCTCGCCCCGCTATTCCGCTCCTTGGCTGAGCCCTCGCTCTCGCCCCGCTAGTCCGCTCCTTGGCTGAGCCCTCGCTCCCGCCCCGCTAGTCCTCCCTTTCGGGACCCGCTCCGTCCGTCCGGCTCCCTGCACCTCACCCCCTTTCGGGGTCTCGTGCTGGCTCGCCGCGGCTCTCTCTCTCTCTCTCTCTCTCTCTCGGTCTCTCCGTGTCTCCGTGCGGCAGGTACTTCCTGCCCTACTCCTCTCCCGAGGGAACAAACACACACAGGTTAAATAGACCAGTGGGACAATGAGTCTGATCACTGACACCTGTCCGTAATCAGCCCATCATTCCCCTCCAATGGCAGTCTAGCTCCCTCTGCAGGCCAGAACGCGCCATGTTCCCCACAGTTACGAAGCACTTACTTCGAACTTTCTGACATGTTTGTTATCGCATAACCAGTCGTTCAGAATGCTAGTCTCAGTATTTCCCCTACAGAGCCTTGGGGTGGGCGGGCCGCGAATTTGCGAAACCTAGGATGGTAGGGGGAGGCAGGGCAATACCGCTACCTGATTGGTTGGCGAAGCACTCCCTCATTGCCCCCTCATTGGCTGGCGAGTCTCGCCCTGCCTCCCCTTACCATCCTAGGTTTCGTAAATTCGCGGGTGGGCCAGACCTCCACACACAGCTTCGTGCCGCACTGGAGAATGGTTTGGTTTTGGTTTTGTGTGAGCGTGCGACGCGAGAGAGTTTTTGCTGGGTGAAAGCTCTGCAGAAGAAAGTAAGCAAGTTGAAACGTTAGCAAATATAATGACTGGACCCCAATTGAAATAAGCCAGTGGCTTTCTTGGGTTTTTATCCTTTTAGTTGACCTTGTATGTAATATGTACTTTCATGTACCTACTTCTGCAAATCTTCTAATAAAGTTTTCAATCAATCAATCAAACTGTGTTCTGACAGAGAAAGTTGGTTCAAATTAGTCGTTATTATTGTGATTAGAAAGTGTCTGAATATAGTTTCATGGTGAATAATAGTGTCAAAGAACTAGCAAGCTAGCTAGCGTGCTCAGAGGTGATGAGATGAGCTAGTCTGCTGCACACATGACAGCTAACTGGAGGCACTTTATTATTTTACTTAAAGTAGATATACAATCTTTCTTATTCTGCTAGAATTGGGATTTATGGTAATACCATAATGGTATATTTACAGTACATGGACAGTGGATTGAAGGATTGGAACAAACCCTCACTCATTGGAAAGTTTTTTGTAGTTGGACATACAATTTTCTTACAGGTGAGAGAGTAAGTAAAGACAGTATCTGACTGCATTGCCCACAGCAACCCAATATTCAATTAGAATGATGTTATGATTTGATATGAATTCAATGTATACCTCTTATTAAATTATAAATACTCTGGTTGTTATGTTTGCCTTTTGGTTGACAGCAAAAGAGGGAGAGAGGAGGATAGAGAGGGAGAGAAGGAGAGAGAGCAGGATGGTGTCGGCACACCAGAGAGAGAGACAGCAAGAACCAGGTGAGAAAGTGGACAGGTAGTCAAGACCACATAAGTAGCCTTGAGAACCGATGGTTCTCGAGCCTAACGGCCCTTAGGGGGCAGGAGCCTATCTCCTGTTTCTGTAGCGTGAGGCAGCTTGATGTACAAGTACTGTCCATGCCACCCCCCCCCCCCCAAGGCAGCAAACACCGGTGTAGATGCATACTGTATGCATAAGTGAATGTGCTTATGGGGTGTCGCTACGGGACAGGTGTCGCTCTGACTGGGAGGGCAAAATCACAGTATACCCACTAGAAAAAACTAGACTACACCACTGGGCCAGGGCTAAGGTTAAGGTCAGAGTCAGGGCCAGAGACCGGGTCAAGGTTAGAACCAAGGTCAGGTCTGGTGTTAGGGCTCAGGTTAGGTTGGGTTAACTGTATCACTGGCTCGGCTCAGAGTGAGTGACCATGAGGGAAACAAGTCGAGGGTGAAGAAAATAATCTATGTTTTATTTAAAGCTAAGAACTGAAGTAGTACAAATTGAACAATACCTATAAATAGGTGTGACAAAATGTGGTAACAGTGTAATAACAACTAGTAACTATATACAATACAAAACTAAAATAACAAAACTCTAAATAAGTGGTCCCAGGGAGGGTCCAGAGTGCCAGTCCGATTCAGGGATAGTCTCGATGGCCTAGTTCAGCACTCGTTGAGGCCCAATAGAGAGAGTGTCTGGAGGCGCCTGATCCAGGTTCTTTCCCTATTTTGCCTCCGAGGGCGGGTCCATGTAGGGTCATGATCCAGGCCCATGAGGGTGAGGAAGCTGACGTCATGACAGGAAAAGTGTTTGACCAGTAATGTGTTAGATTTGAGGTTGTTTTGGATATTATAGAGGTGTTGAGCCAGTCGGGTGCATAGGGAGTTGCCAGTCTCGCCTACATAAGTCATGCCACAGAGTCTGCATCTGATAGCATAAACACAGTTGTGGTTATGTAGGGACAAGGATGGGGGGGTGGCAAAGGCCATATGTGTTGACCTGGATTTAATAGAGCTAGATTGTTTGAAATGGGGGTGGTGCTGTACCCGCTGGGTATTGAGTGGTTTGAGTCTGCTCCGGACTAGGAGATCACGGAGGTTAGGGTTCCGCCTGTAGGCCGATACCACCCTGTGTTTGTCAAATTGGTCTAGGTTGGATAGATAGGACCCAAAATTCCTTTTGAGGGAATGGGTTATTATGACTGTGCTGCTGTTGTAGGTGGCACACACACACACACACACACACACACACACACACACACACACACACACACAGAGTAGAAACGCAGACACAGGAGTGTTTTGTTGTCCCAAACCATTATTGCAGCCCCTGAACAGAACATTTACAGAAACTGACAGTCGTCCAGACCTCCTGACAGGATGCCATTTCATTATTTCACAATAATTTAAAGACCTGTTCAGCGAAACAGCAGATTACTACGTAAGGCTTCAGCCTGGCAGTTAAACCTCCTCTGTTCATCTGTGTGAACTGCAATACAAAATAAACCCTTTTTCGAGATTTGTAGTGATGTTTGTCTGTCTGTCTGTATGGTTATTGCTAGTTGTGCAATCGTGTCTTTCCCTTGGTGTAAAAGTCCCCCACCTGTGTCACATATGGCTTTGAAAAAAGTTTTTAACACTTCCGTTTTTTTCCCCTCTTTCTTTCTTTTTAATTTACAGAATTCAAAATGTATTCTCCTAAAAAGTGTATTCTTCTTCTTCTTTTTTAAAAAAAATATATTTTAAAAATCTAGAACAGATCTATCTTGTAAAGTTTTTGTAATATGTAAAATTAACACCACGTTAAAAATTCACATTGACTTCAAAAGTGTTAGGTTTAGAAGTAGAAAAGAGCCACTAGTGTTATTTTTATTTATAGAAAAAAATGACAGCTGAAGTCCTAGCATCTCTACCTGTCCTGTCTGGTCAGACCAACGGGACATTTGGATTATTTCCCCAGAGAAGGTTTTGCATTGAAGTAGGGTTTGGGTAGCAACCTCAAGGCGTGTGAACACGGAAGGCGTGTGAACACGGACGCCGACCGTGGTCTTGCACTTTGTATGGAACATGTCGTACCGAACTTGCTCTGGAACGGAGCTGGGAGGGTACAGAGCGGTCAGCGAGGGGGGCCGACTGGACTCGCTCTCCTCCCGAGGAGAGGCTGTCAGATCACCCGCTTCTTCTTCCTCGCCGACGCGTCGGCCGGGGGAGGGGGCGGGGACGCCTGAGGTCTGTCCCGGGGAGCCTGTTTTCTGGCCCATGGTTTCCTGGGACCTCTGGGTGCCTGGGGCGCTGCCTGTTGTCTAGCCGCTCTGGGGATCTTGAAAGCAGGGGCCGGGCGAGAGATAGCCTGCGCATATGACTGCCGTGGCTGGGTCACGGGCGCTGCGGGCTGCGCTCTTCTCGGAAGGCACAGCGCCATAGCCTCATCCTCTCTCTTTTTCTCCTCACATCTCTTCTGCATTGAGGTGACTGCTGCACCGAAGAGACCCTGCGGGGTCTCGATAGGGGTGTCGAGAATTTCTTCTCTCTCCTTCGCCGACAGGTTGGTGAGACCGAGCCAACGCGCCCTCTCCTGCAGTACCATGAGAGCCATGGATTTACCCGTGGCTTGAATGGCCGTCTTGTGGAGACGGAGGATGTGATCCGTTATAATGCAGATTTCCTCCCATAGGGTAGGCATATTGTCTGGGTTAGCGGTCATATCCTCCTCCAGCTCAGCCTGGTAGGCTGATAGGAGTGCGGAGGCATTGAGAGCCCTCGCTGTCAGTGCCGCTGCTTTGTAGCACTTGTCTGTAAGGCTAGCCTGGAAGCGGTCCGACTTGGAGGGTAGGGACGGGGCAGCCGAAGATACGGGGGTCTTCGGGTGCAGGTGGCACGCCACCACCGGCTCGACCGGTGGGATGTGGCGGAGGCCGAGGGAGTCCATCCCCTCACAATCCAGTCGAGAACCCCCGATTATTGGGTGTTTCTCGCTGAATGGCCGTTCTTTCCACGTAACTGCTATCTCATCGAGTAGCTCGGGGAAGAACGGCATAACTTGTTTCCCCGTCTTAGCCGCCGTCTGCAGTCTTTTGCCGTCAAAGCGTGACATAGCAGTTTCGGTTTGGGCGACGGGCCAGGCGATATTCAGCCTTTCCGCTGCTCGCTTGCACATGTCCTGCATGTCGCAGTCCATGAGAGACGGGGCGGAGGGTTGGTTACCTCCGTCAGGCGTGGGGGGCTTTCCAGCTCCGCGCCTACCGGTTGATAATGAGGAGTCTTCCTCATCATCGGTGGACAAAATGAGGTCTGAGTCACGCGACCCTCCCTCATCATTGTCCGAGTCTCTCTCATAGCGAGCAGCGGTAAAGCTGTCCATCCCCTTGTCATCCAGTACCGGGAAACCGATGTCAGGGCTATGTGGCACTAAGTCCGCCCAGCATGGTGTCGGTAAACCTGGAGACATGTCCGCGTTAGACTGTGATGACAGCGTTTCGGCTGCCTTACACAGAAGCGGATCTTCTCCCGACAGGCTAGCCATGCGACTTAGCCGTCGGCGGAGAGATTTCTTGGGGAACACTGCACAGTGGATACACTCATCGGTAGAGATAACAGCGGCCCGGGCGTGGATTAATCCCAGACACACTGCACACTTAGAGTGAGTGTCCCAGCTAGCCATTGACTTGCCGCACGGGTAGGTCTTCCGGCTAGTCTCGGCTGTGCTAGGTCCGCTAGCCTCAACGTTAGCCATTTCTGGCTAAGGGTTGTAGGCTAGCTGCTAGCAGGCCTCGCTACTTCACCCGTTAGCTTGTCAGCTATCAAGGGAAAACAGAGGGGCCAGGGGAGGGATATTACTATCTACCCGCTAGCAGTGCGTTATAGAGATAAAGTTATTCCTACTTTTGTCTCTCACACTGGGTATTGCTACCCGTAACCGTTCGGAGTATTCCTACTCGCAGAACAGGGAGTATTGCTACACGCGTCGTTCAGAACGAGGAGTATCGCTACTATTTTCGTTCCGAGCAAGGCGAGTGTTGCTACTCGAATCGTAACACGGGGTATCGCTACCCCGAGTCAGAGTATTCCTACTCTTCAACAGAAGTATTTCAACTCCTGTGAACGTCAACAAAAGTGCAGTTTAGCAGCAGAGCGCCCGTCGGCACGAGTTTGGTTGCTCGTATCTGTGGACTGTTTAGCTCTAGCCACCCGCACAGTTGTTGTCAGCTCCAGTGAGAAGCGAGAAAAGGTTTTTGAATGACAACAGACGCCGTGTGTACGCCTTATATAGGCAGAGGGTCCCGTCCCTGTGACACAAGCGTCGCCTGGGCCAGCCAATGGGCTGGCGCAGTGTAATTCAGTTTCTGATGAGGTCACGCAGGGGGCGTTCCCATAGTGAGATACGAAACGAATACTATGAAAGAGAACCATCAAATCTCTGTGGTTTCTGACGACACAGACGTGTTTGTCCTCCTCCTTCACCATTACCTTCAGGCAGGCCTGGATGTACCACTCATCATGGAATCCCCCCGCAAGGAAACGGCAATAGTGGACATCAAGTCCACACTGGCCAAGCAAGAACCTTTCATCAGCCCATGCCATATCGGGATGCGACACCGTAGTGTCTTACTATGGGTTGGGAAAAGGCTCTGTCATCAAAGTCCTGAAAGCTGCGTACAAACTATCAGCCATTGATAATGTCGATGCACCATTCCAGCAAGTCCTCGACCAAGCCACTGCCTTAAAAAATAAAATAATACATTCTTCCATTTAATGAATAGTAACACAAAAAATACATTGTACATTACCTCCTTCATGAGTAAACATGAGTAAACATGAATTTGATGCATTTGATTTGAGTATTTTGCATGAAATCTGGGATTTTGGACATGAAGGGGTTAATATCTGAAAATGCTCAAGGGATATCACCGGGCACCCTCCTGTGTTTTGAAGAGGTACCCCCAAGCAACAAGAAACAGCAGAGAAAAAAAACTTAACCCACAAAATCAAGGTTCATCAAAAAAGCAGGCTTTGGCTCCCAGACTATTTTCCAGTTGGCCAAATGTCTTTTCGACTCCTCCTCCAGTCTTCATTAAGGCCTCTGGATTGGTTGGGTTACTGTGATGGCAGAGAACACTTATATTAGTGTGTACAGCAATTTGGAATAGCTAGTATCCAACACTTAAGGTTAGAGATCACTTTGGATCCCCGACATCTATAAGCTGTTTGCACGACTATGTGAGTATGTATGCTATCGTCTCTGTACCTCTCTTTCATAGAAGAGACTATGTGAGTATGTATGCTATCGTCTCTGTACCTCTCTTTCATAGAAGAGACTATGTGAGTATGTATGCTATCGTCTCTGTACCTCTCTTTCATAGAAGAGACTATGTGAGTATGTATGCTAACGTCTCTGTACCTCTCTTTCATAGAAGAGACTATGTGAGTATGTATGCTATCGTCTCTGTACCTCTCTTTCATAGAAGAGACTATGTGAGTATGTATGCTATCGTCTCTGTACCTCTCTTTCATAGAAGAGACTATGTGAGTATGTATGCTATCGTCTCTGTACCTCTCTTTCATAGAAGAGACTATGTGAGTATGTATGCTATCGTCTCTGTACCTCTCTTTCATAGAAGAGCACATAGCCAGTCTGCTCTCTCTTCTGACAGACAGACGTGCCGGTCGTCTCAACGACCTTCATGTCGTTATAGGAGAGCCAGCGGTCCGTCAGGTCCCCAGGGTCACCGTCAGTGTAGACCCCATCACTGACGTAGTGTCCTATAGAATCCCCAGAACACACAATGGAGATGAGACACACACACACACACACACACACACACACACACACACACACACACACACACACACACACACACACACACACACACACACACACACACACACACACACACACACACACACACACACACACACACATTCATGTACTCAGAGCTCACACAGAGGTGATCATGAAAACAAAACGCTCCACATGTCCACACGTCACAAACTGCAGAATGGAAACACACCAGAGACACTTGTCATTTTGCGAGGCAGACGTCAGTGTTATGATTGCTAGCAAAAGGGAGTCAGCGTGGTAAGTCGCATCAGTCAAAAAATGCACCAGTAAGAGGAAAAAAACATATATAAGTCGCACTGGACTATAAGTCGCATTTATTTAGACATTTATTTCACAAAATCCAAGACCAAGAACAGACATTTAATCTGGAAAGGCAAGTTTATTCAACTACACAATAGCACACAGAACAACAGGCTGAATAGAAGTCCGGTATGTTAACGTAACACATTAACAGTTATTCAGCAACACAATAGCATAAAGAACATACCTGCGAGGCTGAATAGGCTAAATGAACATAACAAGCCAGCGAGTCCAACAAGCAAGTTACCAGTAAGCAAGTTCACCAAGCTACCGTTTGCTCAGCTTCAACAAGCTAATGTTTTAGATCACTTCTTCAGGGGAATAGGAGCAGCATATAGTTGTCACAAGCCCAGAGCGCCCTCTGTCGGCTGTAGACGGTAATGTTTACTCCTTGGTTGATGTCAGTCAGTATGAAATTATATATATATATATTGATATATAAGTCGCACCTGACTATAAGTCGCAGGACCAGCCGAACTATGAAAAAAAGTGTGACTTATAGTCCGGAAAATACGGTACCTAGACTCAGGCTGAGGACAAGATCAATCCAAGCAGTTACACACATACAAACACAAAAACGCAAACACAATTCACAAACAAAAGTTGACAAACATAGCTCGCTGACTGTCTCTCATCCATCCATCCATCCATTTTTAAATAAAATAACATTTGCTCTCTCTCTATCACACTCCTTCTCACCATCTGGCTGCTGCCCTCTCTCCCTGCCTCTTTCTCCACTGTGCTCAGAGTGACTGAATCAAGAAAGGACAGGACACACACAGAGGCATATGGACCCTGTTCTATATCAAGTCTCCAGCTCCGACTGTATACTCTATAACCTGGTATCACAGTTCTGTCCATATCTATTGTCTCTTGGTTCATTCTATCCTAAACTATAATGGTGTATAGGAGGTGGTGAGAGGAATACAATGTACCTTTGGCAAGTGGGGGTGTCTGATGAGCAACCGGGGTCTCGCTTGGTCCCCGGGCCTGGGTGGCAGGAGGGAGGGCCTGTGGTCCCTGGGTGTGGGGGAGGCCTGCAGTGTCTCCATGGGGGCGGGAGGTCACTATCAGCTCCCTGGAGAGACAGACCCGGTCCTCTATCTTGGCCATGGTGAACGCAGGAGTCAGCCTGAACCTTTTCAGGTGGAGGACAATCGTCCTGCAAACAGCATCAGGGGTTATTAACCACTCTATAGTTCGAGCATTTTTGGGAAAAAACTCATGCAATTTGGCTGCCACTTTTATCCAAAGCGACTGACAGTACAGTGAGTGAATACAATTGTAGTACACATGATGTGTTCCCTGTGGGAAGCACGAGGCTCCACCAGAGCCACACAGGAGGTGAGTCTCATGTAACTGTAAGTGCAGTGCAGACTTATCCAAAGGCCCACAGGCAGCATAGGGGTCACTCACAGAGGCAAAGTCAAGAATGACCACTTCAGACCAGTGTCGTTACCCCCGCAGTTCTCACAGCGGCACTCCAAGTCGGTCTCCTACAGGAGAAGGGAGGTGGAGAATAACACACTTGCCACCATCTCGTATGTATGACCGACGTTAGATAATATGAAGACTTGATTATTCAGCTATGGCACTGACCATCTGGTAGAGCTTTAAGCTGTCCTGCACTGAGCCTCCAGGTACCAGATCCAAGGAGAGCTGGGAGAAGTCTTCCTGTTTGCAGGACTTCTTACCACAGCTGTGAAATATAGGAGAAACACACACACACGCATGCATCATAAAGTCACAAATATACGATGTAGACAGTGTACAGCTGGAAATGCAGTTCTGTGTTTGTTGTGTATGAATATTGCTATTCGTGTGTGTGTGTGTGTGTGTGTGTGTGTGTGTGTGTGTGCTTGTGCGTATGTGTGTCACCTGCGGCAGGTTCTGGTGCTTTCCATCTGAAAGCTCATGTGAGTTTCAACGGGGCAGGAATAGGTCCCGCCCCCAGCCAATGCCAGTGCCTGCAATCCTGGGGCCAGAGCTGACACCTGCGACACACAATAGCTGACAAACTCGTGGGCGTTCACTCACAGCGGCACTCCAAGTCTGTCTCCTACAGGAGAAGGGAGGTGGAGAATAACACACTTGCCACATCTCGTATGTATGACGTTAGATAATATGAAGACTTGATTATTCAGGTATGGCACTGACCATCAGGTAGTAGTAGAGGCTGTTAGACCAAAATATAGCGCGTTGACTTCAGTTCATGCAACAAATGTCCCCTTTGGCATGCAAGTACCTTTGGGTGATAGAAAAAGTTTTATCCAAAGACACAAGTGAGATCTGCTTTTTTTTC
Source organism: Nansenia antarctica (assembly GCF_963989245.1). Classification (NCBI taxonomy): domain Eukaryota; kingdom Metazoa; phylum Chordata; class Actinopteri; order Argentiniformes; family Microstomatidae; genus Nansenia; species Nansenia antarctica. Next base: position 31,458,603 of record NC_137682.1, on the reverse strand, counting down.
AAAATGGCCGCCAACAATACATCAGAGCCCATTGGCAATTACCACGGCCCATATATTTGCTACTGTTATAGCTATAATTACACATTTGGTGTCAAACTGTACATTTGTGGGGTCAGGGAATCCAATTAAATAGGTTTCAAGGATGAAAACCCAATCGTTTTCTTCTTAGCATGACAATCTGGGGTCAAATATGCAAATTCCATTAAAAATTCTAAATATAAACGGTGAAGGGTTAGGGCTAGGGTTGGGGTTAGGGTTAGGGCTAAGGGTGTTAGGGTTAAGGTTAGGGTTAGGTTGAGGGACTATTACCTACCATCTATGTTGATCTAAGAGGTTACCGGTGACCAGGAATCACCTATCCACATGGTTGGCTGCCCGAAGTGTTAGTGGGGGACTCAGAATGGGCCTCACTTGTGATGAGAACATCTTTAGTGATTATATGCCCTATCATCATATGTCACCCCGGTATTAGCCACAACCATGTGGGAGGGTCCCTTAGTCACCGGGGGACTACGGGGTTAGGGTTGGGGTTAAGGTCAGGGTTAGGTTTAGGGTTAAGACTAGGTTTTAGGTTGGGGTTAGGGTTGGGGGTAGGGTTGAGGTTAGGGTTAGGGTCAGGATTAGGGTTAGGGTTATGGCCAGGGTTAGGTTTAGGGTTAAGACTAGGTTTTAGGTTGGGGGTAGGGTTGAGGTTAGGGTTAGGGTTTAAGTTAGGGTTAAGGTTAGAGTTAAGGTCAGGCTTAGAGTTAGGGCCAGGGCAGTGGTGTAGTCTACGTGATACGCAGGACTACGCCGTATACCCACTAGGAAAGGCCAAGGATTTGCGTATACCCACTAAAAAATGCGCGAGGATACGTAATGGTGTTTTGTGACAGAACTTTCACTTTCATTCATAAAATTCACCCTGTCTGTGTTACTGTAGCAGTCTCTAGGCACAGAGGGAGGTTGACACAGAGGAATGGTGCAGAATAATAGTTTTATTTAGTCCAGCACTGCTCAGCACCGTCACTGACGTGCTGAGCGAGTCTTTCCCCCACTCCCGCTGTCTCTCCCTTTCGGGACCCGCTCCGTCCGCTGCTGGCAGAGCCCTCGCTCTCGCCCCGCTATTCCGCTCCTTGGCTGAGCCCTCGCTCTCGCCCCGCTATTCCGCTCCTTGGCTGAGCCCTCGCTCTCGCCCCGCTAGTCCGCTCCTTGGCTGAGCCCTCGCTCCCGCCCCGCTAGTCCTCCCTTTCGGGACCCGCTCCGTCCGTCCGGCTCCCTGCACCTCACCCCCTTTCGGGGTCTCGTGCTGGCTCGCCGCGGCTCTCTCTCTCTCTCTCTCTCTCTCTCTCGGTCTCTCCGTGTCTCCGTGTCTCCGTGCGGCAGGTACTTCCTGCCCTACTCCTCTCCCGAGGGAACAAACACACACAGGTTAAATAGACCAGTGGGACAATGAGTCTGATCACTGACACCTGTCCGTAATCAGCCCATCATTCAATGAGTCTGATCACTGACACCTGTCCGTAATCAGCCCATCATTCCCCTCCAATGGCAGTCTAGCTCCCTCTGCAGGCCAGAACGCGCCATGTTCCCCACACATCCCCACCGCCAGTTTCGAGGCCGGGGATACAACCGGCCGATAGCCTACTCCCCCCCCCCATCACGGGAGAGGAAGTCGGCCACGACCATCTGCGTCCCCGGCCTGTGAACCACCGTGAAGTTGAAGGGCTGCAACGCGAGGTACCACCGGGTGATCCTCGCGTTGGTGTCCTTCATGCGGTGGAGCCACTGTAGGGGAGCATGGTCGGAGTAGAGGGTGAACGAGCGCCCCAGCAGGTAGTACCGGAGGGCGCCGACCGCCCACCGAATGGCCAGACACTCCTTCTCCACCGTGCTGTACCTGCCCTCCCGCTCCGACAGCTTTCGGCTCAGGTACAGCACCGGACGGTCGAATCCCTCCACCTGCTGGGTCAGCACCGCCCCCAGCCCTCTATCCGACGCGTCTGTCTGCAGAGAAAAGGGAATGTTAAAGTTAGGAGCATACAAGACTGTCTCCCCACAGAGGGCGTTCTTAATCCCATCGAACGCTACTTGGCACCGCTCACTCCATTGGACCGGGTCCGGGGCCCCCTTCCGGGTGAGGTCGGTAAGGGGGCTGGCCAGCTCCGAGAACCCCGGCACAAACTGCCGGTAGTAGCTGGCCAGTCCCAGGAACCGCCTCACGTCCTTCCGGGTCCTGGGCCGCGGAGCGGCGGCGATCGCAGTGGTTTTGTCCACCTGCGGTCGCACCTCCCCACCGCCCAGGATGTACCCCAGATACCGGATCTCCCCCCGCCCGATCACGCACTTCGCCGGGTTCGCCGTCAGCCCCGCCTGCCTCAGCGACTGTAGTACCGCAGCCACCCTCTGCATATGCTGCGGCCAGGTGTCCGCATAGACGACAATGTCATCTACGTACGCCGCAGCATACGCAGAGTGCGGCCGCAGAATACGATCCATCAGCCGCTGAAACGTGGCCGGGGCCCCAAACAACCCGAACGGAAGCGCGGTGAACTGGAATAACCCCCGCGGGGTAGAGAATGCCGTTTTTTCCCGGGCTGCCGACGATAATGGTATCTGCCAGTACCCCTTCCTTTGTCACCAGCACGATGGGGCTGCACCAGTCGCTATGCGACTCCTCGACCACGCCCATTTTTAGCATAGAGTCTAATTCCCGGCTCACCACGTCTCGTCTGTGAGCCGGCAGCCTGTATGGCCGCGTACGTACCGTAACCCCCGGTGGCGTAACTATCTGATGCTCTATGAGGCGAGTACGACCGGGTATAGGGGAGAACACATCTGCGAACCTATGTTGTAATCGATCAACGTCCGCCCGCTGGTTCGCCGAGAGATGGTGGCCTACGCAGGCCGGGGCGCTAGTACTCGTTTTTGGGACCTCCGGCCCGAACTCATCCTGCTCGGGAAGTAGCGTCACCAGGGAAACAGGGACCACGTCGTTCCATTTTTTTAATAGGTTGATGTGGTATATTTGCGTGCAATCCCCTCTATCCGACCGCACTACCTCGTAGTCTACATCCCCAATTCGCCGTGTGACCACGAACGGCCCTTGCCACTTGGCGAGTAATTTAGAGCTAGACGTGGGCAGTAATACGAGGACTTTGTCTCCCGGTGCGAAATTGCGTAGTCTAGTCCCTCTGTCGTACAGCCGTTTCTGCCGCTCCTGGGCCTCGAGCAAATGCTCCCGTGACATAACCCCCAGTGCGTGGAGCTTTGCTCGTAGGTCCAGGACGTATTGTATTTCATTCTTACTGTCACTAGACCCTTCCTCCCAGCTTTCTTTAATCAGGTCTAGGACGCCCCGTGGCTTGCGCCCGTATAGGAGCTCAAAGGGGGAAAACCCCGTGGAAGCCTGGGGTACTTCCCGCACTGCGAACAACAGAGGGTCTAACCACTTATGCCAATTACGACTATCTTCGTGAATGAACTTACGGATCATTGACTTAAGCGTCCGATTGAACCGCTCACACAGCCCGTCGGTAGCTGGGTGGTACACGCTCGTTCGGACCGCCTTAATGTCTAACAACCCGTAAAGTTCCCTAAGTGTTCGTGACATAAAGTTAGTGCCTTGGTCGGTGAGGATCTCTTTCGGGATCCCCACCCGGGAGATGACCTGGAATAACGCCTGTGCTACACTCTTTGCAGAGATAGTACGAAGCGGTATTGCCTCGGGGTATCGAGTCGCGTAGTCTATGAGGACTAACACGAACCGATAGCCCTGTGAGCAACGTTCAAATGGCCCGATTATATCCATCCCAATCCGGTCGAATGGTGCCTCTACCAGGGGAAGGGGGCACAACGGTGCACTGGGCACGGCCGGGGGATTGACTAATTGGCACTCGCGGCAGGATGCACACCACAGATGCACCTCTGCCCGAATCCCCGGCCAATAAAATCGAGCCATTATCCGGTTGAGTGTTTTGTCGTATCCTAGGTGGCCTGCCATCGGGTTATAATGCGCCGCCTGAAATATAGCTTTCCGGCGGCTCCTAGGTACCAACAACTGGGTCGTTTCCTCGTCCCTGCGAGTGTCACGACTCACTCTATACAGTCTGTCCCTAATCAATACGAAATACGGGTGGGCGCGCACAGCGTCTGGCCGTACCAGCACACCATCAATACTGATCACCTGGTCATAGGCGGAGCGTAGAGTGGCGTCGCGAGACTGCTCGAGGGGGAAGTCGGCTACTGGAGGGAACGCAGGCGGCGGATCTGCGGGTGCCGGACCCACCGCCTCCTCCGGCTCCTCGGCAGCGTCGGACGCCCTCGCATCAGCGCAGAGCACTGCGCACGCCTCACATTTCCCTGTCGGTCGTGCACGCACCCCCGTGGTTTCCCCTAATACCTGCGGAAACCCAGCCCAATCTAAACCCAAAATTAGGGGGTGCATGAGGCTCGGACTAACCGCCGCCTTGACACTATACTTTTTCCCCCCATAACGAATTTCGATGGGGACCACCGGATACTGGTGACAATCCCCATGCACACACAGTATCCCAACCCGCGATGCCTCTAACAATGCCCCGGGTCGAACCAGGCGCTGGTGGATCATGGTCTGTTGGGCGCCAGAATCCAACAGCGCCTGGTGCGTCTCACGCTGTACCCTTACTGGGATGTAAAACGCCTGTCCTGGACGCGAGGGAGGGGTCGGACTGCCGACGACGTGGATTACCTGACCCACCTCCATCTCGGGGCATTCCCGGCGGAGGTGGCCAGGCTGTCCGCATCGCCAGCATCCCTCCTCTACCGCTCGTGGGGCCGTCTGTGGGGTGGAGGTTGGCCCCCCGTGTGTGTTCCTCCCCCCGGTGTCCCGCCCCGTCCTCCGGGCTGGCGTTGGTGGCTCCTGCCGCGGCTCTACCCTAGGCCGTACCCCAGGCCGCGCCCCGCCGGCCCGTTGGCGCGGAGCCGGGGTCGGGGTAGGGCGCGGGCCCGGGGCTGGGCCCGGGGCTGGGCCCGGGGCTGGAACCTGCGGTGGAGGCAGGTGGTTGTCGGGGAAGGGGTCGAGAATGGCCTCCGGCGCGTCCCGCACCCCCCTCCTCTGGGCCCGAACCGGTGGCTCGGTGCGGTCCAGTAGCTCGCGGAGCATGGCCCGCTGCTCCGCCTGTCCCCGCATCAACTCCGCCGCCATCACCTCCTGCGCCTGTAGCATCCGGGCCAGGTGCGCCACCACCTGGACCGATGAGTCCATGGTCCTCTGGGCGTGTGTGCCGACCCCCTCTCTGTGCCCCACGTTGGGCGCCAGATGTAGCAGTCTCTAGGCACAGAGGGAGGTTGACACAGAGGAATGGTGCAGAATAATAGTTTTATTTAGTCCAGCACTGCTCAGCACCGTCACTGACGTGCTGAGCGAGTCTTTCCCCCACTCCCGCTGTCTCTCCCTTTCGGGACCCGCTCCGTCCGCTGCTGGCAGAGCCCTCGCTCTCGCGCCGCTATTCCGCTCCTTGGCTGAGCCCTCGCTCTCGCCCCGCTATTCCGCTCCTTGGCTGAGCCCTCGCTCTCGCCCCGCTATTCCGCTCCTTGGCTGAGCCCTCGCTCTCGCCCCGCTAGTCCGCTCCTTGGCTGAGCCCTCGCTCCCGCCCCGCTAGTCCTCCCTTTCGGGACCCGCTCCGTCCGTCCGGCTCCCTGCACCTCACCCCCTTTCGGGGTCTCGTGCTGGCTCGCCGCGGCTCTCTCTCTCTCTCTCTCGGTCTCTCCGTGTCTCCGTGCGGCAGGTACTTCCTGCCCTACTCCTCTCCCGAGGGAACAAACACACACAGGTTAAATAGACCAGTGGGACAATGAGTCTGATCACTGACACCTGTCCGTAATCAGCCCATCATTCAATGAGTCTGATCACTGACACCTGTCCGTAATCAGCCCATCATTCCCCTCCAATGGCAGTCTAGCTCCCTCTGCAGGCCAGAACGCGCCATGTTCCCCACAGTTACGAAGCACTTACTTCGAACTTTCTGACATGTTTGTTATCGCATAACCAGTCGTTCAGAATGCTAGTCTCAGTATTTCCCCTACAGAGCCTTGGGGTGGGCGGGCCGCGAATTTGCGAAACCTAGGATGGTAGGGGGAGGCAGGGCAATACCGCTACCTGATTGGTTGGCGAAGCACTCCCTCATTGCCCCCTCATTGGCTGGCGAGTCTCGCCCTGCCTCCCCTTACCATCCTAGGTTTCGTAAATTCGCGGGTGGGCCAGACCTCCACACACAGCTTCGTGCCGCACTGGAGAATGGTTTGGTTTTGGTTTTGTGTGCGCGTGCGACGCGAGAGAGTTTTTGCTGGGTGAAAGCTCTGCAGAAGAAAGTAAGCAAGTTGAAACGTTAGCAAATATAATGACTGGACCCCAATTGAAATAAGCCAGTGGCTTTCTTGGGTTTTTATCCTTTTAGTTGACCTTGTATGTAATATGTACTTTCATGTACCTACTTCTGCAAATCTTCTAATAAAGTTTTCAATCAATCAATCAAACTGTGTTCTGACAGAGAAAGTTGGTTCAAATTAGTCGTTATTATTGTGATTAGAAAGTGTCTGAATATAGTTTCATGGTGAATAATAGTGTCAAAGAACTAGCAAGCTAGCTAGCGTGCTCAGAGGTGATGAGATGAGCTAGTCTGCTGCACACATGACAGCTAACTGGAGGCACTTTATTATTTTACTTAAAGTAGATATACAATCTTTCTTATTCTGCTAGAATTGGGATTTATGGTAATACCATAATGGTATATTTACAGTACATGGACAGTGGATTGAAGGATTGGAACAAACCCTCACTCATTGGAAAGTTTTTTGTAGTTGGACATACAATTTTCTTACAGGTGAGAGAGTAAGTAAAGACAGTATCTGACTGCATTGCCCACAGCAACCCAATATTCAATTAGAATGATGTTATGATTTGATATGAATTCAATGTATACCTCTTATTAAATTATAAATACTCTGGTTGTTATGTTTGCCTTTTGGTTGACAGCAAAAGAGGGAGAGAGGAGGATAGAGAGGGAGAGAAGGAGAGAGAGCAGGATGGTGTCGGCACACCAGAGAGAGAGACAGCAAGAACCAGGTGAGAAAGTGGACAGGTAGTCAAGACCACATAAGTAGCCTTGAGAACCGATGGTTCTCGAGCCTAACGGCCCTTAGGGGGCAGGAGCCTATCTCCTGTTTCTGTAGCGTGAGGCAGCTTGATGTACAAGTACAGTCCATGCCGCCACCCCCCCCCCCCCCCCCAAGGCAGCAAACACCGGTGTAGATGCATACTGTATGCATAAGTGAATGTGCTTATGGGGTGTCGCTACGGGACAGGTGTCGCTCTGACTGGGAGGGCAAAATCACAGTATACCCACTAGAAAAAACTAGACTACACCACTGGGCCAGGGCTAAGGTTAAGGTCAGAGTCAGGGCCAGAGACCGGGTCAAGGTTAGAACCAAGGTCAGGTCTGGTGTTAGGGCTCAGGTTAGGTTGGGTTAACTGTATCACTGGCTCGGCTCAGAGTGAGTGACCATGAGGGAAACAAGTCGAGGGTGAAGAAAATAATCTATGTTTTATTTAAAGCTAAGAACTGAAGTAGTAAAAATTGAACAATACCTATAAATAGGTGTGACAAAATGTGGTAACAGTGTAATAACAACTAGTAACTATATACAATACAAAACTAAAATAACAAAACTCTAAATAAGTGGTCCCAGGGAGGGTCCAGAGTGCCAGTCCGATTCAGGGATAGTCTCGATGGCCTAGTTCAGCACTCGTTGAGGCCCAATAGAGAGAGTGTCTGGAGGCGCCTGATCCAGGTTCTTTCCCTATTTTGCCTCCGAGGGCGGGTCCATGTAGGGTCATGATCCAGGCCCATGAGGGTGAGGAAGCTGACGTCATGACAGGAAAAGTGTTTGACCAGTAATGTGTTAGATTTGAGGTTGTTTTGGATATTATAGAGGTGTTGAGCCAGTCGGGTGCATAGGGAGTTGCCAGTCTCGCCTACATAAGTCATGCCACAGAGTCTGCATCTGATAGCATAAACACAGTTGTGGTTATGTAGGGACAAGGATGGGGGGGTGGCAAAGGCCATATGTGTTGACCTGGATTTAATAGAGCTAGATTGTTTGAAATGGGGGTGGTGCTGTACCCGCTGGGTATTGAGTGGTTTGAGTCTGCTCCGGACTAGGAGATCACGGAGGTTAGGGTTCCGCCTGTAGGCCGATACCACCCTGTGTTTGTCAAATGGGTCTAGGTTGGATAGATAGGACCCAAAATTCCTTTTGAGGGAATGGGTTATTATGACTGTGCTGCTGTTGTAGGTGGCACACACACACACACACACACACACACACACACACACACACACAGAGTAGAAACGCAGACACAGGAGTGTTTTGTTGTCCCAAACCATTATTGCAGCCCCTGAACAGAACATTTACAGAAACTGACAGTCGTCCAGACCTCCTGACAGGATGCCATTTCATTATTTCACAATAATTTAAAGACCTGTTCAGCGAAACAGCAGATTACTACGTAAGGCTTCAGCCTGGCAGTTAAACCTCCTCTGTTCATCTGTGTGAACTGCAATACAAAATAAACCCTTTTTCGAGATTTGTAGTGATGTTTGTCTGTCTGTCTGTATGGTTATTGCTAGTTGTGCAATCGTGTCTTTACGTTGGTGTAAAAGTCCCCCACCTGTGTCACATATGGCTTTGAAAAAAGTTTTTAACACTTCCGTTTTTTTCCCCTCTTTCTTTCTTTTTAATTTACAGAATTCAAAATGTATTCTCCTAAAAAGTGTATTCTTCTTCTTCTTTTTTAAAAAAGATATATTTTAAAAATCTAGAACAGATCTATCTTGTAAAGTTTTTGTAATATGTAAAATTAACACCACGTTAAAAATTCACATTGACTTCAAAAGTGTTAGGTTTAGAAGTAGAAAAGAGCCACTAGTGTTATTTTTATTTATAGAAAAAAATTACAGCTGAAGTCCTAGCATCTCTACCTGTCCTGTCTGGTCAGACCAACGGGACATTTGGATTATTTCCCCAGAGAAGGTTTTGCATTGAAGTAGGGTTTGGGTAGCAACCTCAAAGTCCCTTTGCTGGGTGCAGATGCGGTGGAACCTTAGTAATTGGGACTTGACTAGGCCTCTGAAGGTGTGGGGAGGATGGAAACTAGTCCGGTGGAGGAGGGAATGGGTGTCAGTGTCCTTGAAAAACACTTTAATGTCCAGTTTACCCGTTAGGGGGAAATTGTCTCCTTTGAAGGTTGTGGTGTCCAAGAAATCAATGGAGTTGTTATCGATACTGTGTTTGAGGGTGATGGAGTTGTGGTGGGAATTTTATATATTGGTAAATTCCTCGAATTCCACCCTAGAGTGTGGCCAGATTCCCCAGATGTCATGTCAGGTCTACCTGCAGGTAGGTTTGGCCGTTGAAATTGAAGTCATTTTTAGTAAGTGCTATTTCAAGGAGTCTCATAATTTGATGGTCAGGCCGATCCACTTCAGGGTTCTCCTGTAGGCATTTGCGGACTGCTGCTAACCCTGGTCCAGCTTCAATATTGGTATAGAGGCTGTCTACGTCCATTGATAAGAGGAGGTCATTGGGGCCTAACTGGGCTAATTTTACTTTGGCTGTGAAGTCGTAGGTGTCTTTTACATAGCTAGAGTGAAGAGTAGCCAGGGGGTTGAGGAAATGATCAATGTATTCTGAAATACCATAGGTCTCGCTGCCACAATCTGAGACTATGGGTCTGCTCGCTGGTATTTCAAAGGGCTTGGGCCATGAGGAAGGGGGTTTATGGATTTTTGGGAGGAGATAAAAGCATCTTGCTTGTGGATCGTTCTCCCCGGCCAGGTAGCGTTTTTGTTTCATATTAATGTGGCCTGTGCCGTGCAGTTCTGTCAGTATCTCAAGGATTTCCTTGGTAGTATTGGGGAAGATAGGTGCCGCAATTTCTTTTAAATATTGTGGTGTATTTAACTGTCTTTCAGCTTCAGTGATGTATTGGTGTCTGTCCAAAATGACAACCACTGAGCCTTTATCTGCCGGTTTAATAATTATGTGTGGGTCATTTTGGAGTTGTCTGAGGGCTACGACTTCCTCTGGTAGTAAGTTGGGGGTTTCAGGGAGAAGAGGCATGGAGGAGGTGGCTTCGTCATCCGTCTGTCTCAGACGGGATAGTACCTGGGGGAGTTGAGTATAGGTAGGTTCCCAGGTGGATTTGGGTAGGAACCGGGGGATCTCTACTGTGGTATTGGGGTCTTTTTCAAAGAAGGCTATTAGTTTTAGACGCCTGTGGTAGGAGAGAACCTCCGTTTGTAATCATGTGCGGGACCTCTTGGTTACGTCGAGGGTGGGGATAAATGAGAGGCCCCTTTTGAGTAGAGAAATTTGGGCTGGGGTAAGTCGGAAGGACTTAGAGAGGTTAAAAATGCTTTTATCCCCCGTTTCTGGGTGATGGAGACTAGTAACGCTCTCCCGCTGGTCTGCGCTAGAGAGGGCCACTAGTTTAAAGACCTCCGCCAGAGAGCCCAGGTATTGACTCCTGTAAGGAGTGTCCAGTGGATCTGATCTTGTGAGGTTTGAAAGTCCTGTGGGGGGAGTTTGGGGATGTGGTTAAGTTTCCCAATTGAATTGTTCAGGTTATTGAGTCTAGTCTAGGGGACTAGAATTGTGGCCATGGGGAATTTTTATTCTGCTGTAGAGACCATGTCTCTAAGGGTTTTTTCTAGGGACTCATTAGAGCCCCTTTCCCTATTGTTCAACCCAAAAGATAAAATTACTTTTCCACCTCCGGGCAAGGTAGGGGGATGCCTGAGAGTATAGCGATTGCATGGTGGAGTCTGGCTCCCGGGTAGGTGTCCACCTGAACCCTGTTGTGCTGGAGTTTCGGGAGCTTCCTGAGGTTGGAGTCCCCAAGGATAATAATCGTATGTGTGGGGTGGAGGGTCCAGGAGGTTTTATCCCCATAATGGGGATGTACGGTTTGAAGTGCCGCTATTCTTGGGTTGTAGGGTGGAGTAGGGATACCCTCATTAGTAGTGGTGTTGGGGTGAACTGTTGTGGGGGCTAACACATTTGTTGGAAAGAGTCGTCTGGGGGTTGGGCCAAGGTGTTATTCCGTAAACCTATTGGTATTTGCTGGTATGAGTAACCTCAGTTCAGGGCTCATGTCAAATGATAATAGGGGAGGAATCGAGTGGGAGGGGGGATCAGGTCCGATAGGAGTGTTTTTAGGGGGTGTCCCACAGTCTGAGGATTCGCCTGATGATGAGAACAAGATCGGGGAGCAGGGATAGGTAGGTTCGTTGAGTACCCCTGTAGGGTGTGTGGGTTGAAGGGGATGGAGGGTAGGGCTGGTAGGAGAAGTAAGGAGAGGGGGAAGTGGGGACATTTGTGCTGTTATGAGGGGGAAATGACCGTTGCAGTGCAGGTGGAGTAGGGGGGATTGGGCTATTTGGGTAACTGGAGTAACTGCTGGTGGTAGAGATGGGGACGGAGAAGGTGTTCGGATTTCCGATGGGGGGAAGGGAGGGAGGAGTTCCTTGGTCATATTAATAATCCGGTCGGTGAGTTTGCCCCTAAGGTCCTTGTTGGTCCATTTACATGCTTGTGCCCAAGCTACTGAGTGCTTTGAATTGGGCCCAGATTTTAGTGTTGTAGCTACACTGTAAAAAATTGCTGTAAATTTACAGCGGAATCTCACTGTAATTAACCGTTTCTTCACCTTACAGTAAAATACAGTGGAAAGCTATGCATTGTGGGTATTTAGGTCGTATTCATGCTCTACAGCCGTTTGAAATTCAGCGGGATTTTCATAATTTTGACAGCACTCAGCATCCCAGAGGAGCAAAAGAGTCAACAGGTATGTCATTTTGCACACTACTGTATGTTTACTGAATGTATCTAATTGTGTAGTTTAGTTTGATTTAATTGGGAACAATTGCATAGCAATAACCTCATAGCATCGCAATGTTAGCTGGCTAGTTAGTCTAGCTTTATTTGTGGAAATATATTCGTCTTTGCGGTGTGAAGTTCATAACCATTTCATTTAACAGTCATAGAACGTAACATTACAGCGGAGCAGTGATGCCGGTAACGCGATACTAAGTATCGCGATACTCTAATCTGATTACTTTTCCCAGTAACGACTATTCTATCGCGATACTATTTCCAAATCAGTAATCTGATTAAAGTTACTTATTCGAGTGACTGTGCGTTACTATTGCGTTACTACCTCATAACTTAGGCTAAATGCAGTATTTCTTTGTAATGTTCGATAGTAAACAAACATTTATTGCTTTTCTCGCGTCTTGGGGAGTGACGTCAGTGATCACGTTTTCAACACGAGGTGCAGCAGAATCGCTCACGTGTATCACCACGCTGATTGCACAGTGTAAACAGAAGCGTATAATGGAGCGAGAACAGAGATATGCGTTAAATAGCTGGAAATATAGGGATTATTTTGAGTTTGTGTCAGCAAAGGATGACAAGAACATAAATGTTCGTTGTACACTCTGTGCTGGCAAGAAAATATTGTCCTGTGGTAAAAGCCTGAATGGTCAGGGTAGGTTTTAGGTTTTGTGAAACCCCTCCTTGCTAGTTACTGTTAAGGGGAGGCTACCCCCCCTAGACTTTGCCAATAGGCAAAAAAAGAAAGAAAATAGATATCACTATGAACACATTCCCAGTTTGTTATGTACATAAAAACTATGAAAAAATGTATTGCAAGTTTTCTGAATTTATTATTGTTTATGTTTATTATGCAAATTAGATGCTAATTGGACCCAAATCTCCAGGATCACTCACACCATCATATTTGTCAAATTTTTTTTATTTTTTTTTTATTTATGTTGACACATAAGAAAACAAACTTTGCACACAGCAGATTGTGTCTATGTCCTCGTATCAGCCCATACATCAGGAAATACTGTCCATAGTCATAAAAAAATCTATTTTCGCCATGGTTTTGGTATAAAATGTACTATAAACAGGGCTATGAATGATATATCATCAAACTCTTGTGTGCAGAGAAGCAGAATATGGATAGGAAGAAATGTGGAAAGTTTGGTCTGTTTTGGTGCAAGGAAAATCCTTGTGTGTGGACAAGTGTGTGGACAAACACATAAAAACAAATTTTCGGGAAAACAGACTCAAAGTTTTGTATTGTGAAATATGAAACATTTTTATTTGAAACTGCTATTCACAAACACAAAACCTAATCAAACCATTAGCAATAAACATCCTAAACACCTGACTGATAACTGAATAACATAAACTGAACAGAAATGCACACAGGCTACAAATAGTGGCTGTTATGGAATAGAAAGTGTCTCCCTCTCTCACAAACCTCTGGCACCACCATGTAATCAGCACACAGAACTACAGCCAGCCAGCCAGCCAGCCACACACACACACACACACACACACACACACACACACACACACACACACACACACACACACACACACACACACACACACACACACACACACACACACACACACACTTGTGTCAAGCCTAGTTACAGAACCTGGTACTGGTGTGTGAGCACATCTGCCTCTCCTGTGTGTGAGAGAGGGACAGAACCTGGTACTGGCGCCGCAACCGAGTCGGGGCTCGGATATGTGTTCGGCGGGCCCGAGCCGATTCAGGAAATATTAGAACGGCGTCTGTGGCTCGTACGGTTGCGACGCAGCGGTACTTTGACCTGAAGTGCCTAGGCCGAGAAGCCTGAATTTGAGTTATTTTTAAATGCTTTTCGGTCAGCGCGGCCGTTCCGAGGCGCAGAGACGCACCGTTTTCGACGAGGTCATTCGTAAGGGGCTTGGCACCCGTACTCTGTCGAGTTTTTTCTGCTAGGCGCGACCGAAGATGTTCGACATTTGTGAAAACCAGACCTCTAGCTCACTCAGGAGGGGAGTTATGAATTCTGGCCACAGGAGGCCATACAATGGGCTAGAGACTTGAAATCACTTTTGTCTGAAAGCTGGCATCCCACTGATGGTGTGTGTCTTTTTCTGTTCCCCTGGCTACATAGGAAGTGTCCCAAAGGTGAGCCTAAAGTTCAGGAGGTCGCCAATGTTAAACGGCTGAGTGGGGAGGGGTAGTGAGTGACTAAATTGAGTGCTGTTTGGTGATACATTGGGCTAGAGATCTGAAATCACTTTTGTCTGAAAGCTGGCATCCCACTGATGGTGTGTGTCTTTTTCTGTTCCCCTGGCTACATAGGAAGTGTCCCAAAAGTGTCCCTAAAGTTCAGGAGGTCGCCAATGTTAAACGGTGGGTCACAGTGATTGACTAAATTGAGCGCTGTTTGGTGATACATTGGGCTAGAGACTTGAAATCACTTTTGTCTGAAAGCTGGCATCCCACTGATGGTGTGTGTCTTTTTCTGTTCCCCTGGCTACATAGGAAGTGTCCCAAAAGTGTCCCTAAAGTTCAGTAGGTCGCCAATGTTAAACGGCTGAGTGGAGAGGCTAGTTCCGCCTTCCGCGTCACATGGGACACGACAACCAATCACATTCGAGAATTTTCGCATCAACCAATAGAATCGCGTATTCTAAAAGAATGCAACCTATCTATTTTAGTGATTGGTTGCTGATACAAGGGGCGTTGTAAATTTTGGAAGCGGCCATTTTGAGCACAAGAAACACATCTTTCAAACAAGGCCAGGCTTGATGTATTTCAGACAGCAGCCGTTTCGGTAACGCTGTGCGTAAACTACTAACTTTTGGCGAATTTATGAGGATTTTACGGACGCATGCACCACAATCAAGTAAAATAAACAACCAAATGTGTTTTTGTCGACGTTGTATTGTCACTAATATGAAAGAAAACATGTTTAGGAGGCAAAAGAGCAACTCATCTCAAAATCGGGGAAAAATGGGAAATTGCGTTTTGAGGGGGGTAGCCCCACTTAAATAAAGATTATATTTATTTTATTGTTTAAAAACAAGTATTTATGTTGGGTGAGGCAAAGAAAGACTCTTTATTTTGTTGTTTTAAGTTATTGTTTAAAGTTTAATTATGTAATTTAAGTTACTGTTAAAATAAAGTGAGTTTTGGCAAAACCAGTTTTCATTTTTATGTTGCGGGTGGGGGGGGGGGGGGGGTCGGGTGCCTAGGCAGCTGCCAATAGTAACTAAAAAAGTAACTAGTAATCTAACTTAGTTACTTTTAAAATCAAGTAATCAGTAAAGTAACTAGATTACTTTTTAAAGGAGTAATCAGTAATCAGTAATCAGAATACTTTTTCAAAGTAACTGTGGCAACACTGCAGCGGAGTGATACTTGTAGTCAGAAGTGCGTGTGCAGTCGAGCAGTGATATCGAAGGAACAGTGAGCTGAGCGCGGTAACGTTAGTTGGGAGCTGGAACGTTCGAGCAACGCACTTTGCAGGTTGGAAGAGAGGTAGCAGTTAGCTATAGGAGCGCCAGTGTATGCACCAGCCCGCTCCCTCGTTCGCAGGACCGGCAGCACCAAAGCTAGAACTGTAATGTGTCTAATATTTGCAGTATAACGTAAGTTGGTACTAGAAATATAGACTGCAGAGTGGGATACCACGTTTGCTCTGACACCAAAACTGTCCGCACGTGTAATGTTAACTTAACGTTACATGTCCACTGTGCGTGAACAAAGGTAACGTCAGCTAGCCAGTAGCAGCTCATTTGGTGTCTTATTGCTAACGTTATATCTTGTCTTGCTTTCATTGGTAGCCGTTATTACACTTAGCTATTATACGAATTGCTAGTACAACGTATTCATGGTATAACTAAGTAGATTTTCTCTAATGCTTTAATGTCAGCACATGTGGACCAACTAGCTAATACCAGCAGTGGCTGCAAAGGTGTTTCATTGCGAAATCTGGTCTAGTATTTATTGGTAGCAAAACCCCTTTCATGAGATCATACAGATAGTAAGTGAGAACAATTATAGTCACATTACAATATAGTG
This sequence comes from Nansenia antarctica, assembly GCF_963989245.1. Lineage (NCBI taxonomy): Eukaryota > Metazoa > Chordata > Actinopteri > Argentiniformes > Microstomatidae > Nansenia > Nansenia antarctica. The sequence goes on along the minus strand of NC_137682.1, from coordinate 31,442,645 downwards.
ACATAATCACATTAGCTAGATTAGACTGTCTTTGTCCTGACACCGAACTGTCAGCACGTGGTGTGTCCACTGTCGCGTGTGAGCTAGCCAACTTAGCAGCTAGCTTTTACAATCTCATTAGCACGTGTTACCACGTGGCATTGCAATATCTTGTCTTGCTTTAATTGATAATTATTATACTGTAACTACATTGCTAGTAAGTTATTAGAACTGTCTAATTATGGTATAATAACCTTAAGTCAGTGTGTTTGATCTGATGTCAAAATGTCTGCACATAAGTAGTAGCTACCAGCTAAGTTAGCTGCAAAGCAATCACACTGTCTTGCTTTTATTGATAGCAAATGTGCTCGCATAAGGTCCTACTCATATTATAATTTGTAATATAGCCTAATTATAATACTACAATAACATAGAATATCAAGTGGGATGCCATGTTTGGTCAGACACCTTTTTTTCTGTCCACAGGTGAGTGTCCAGTCCTTCCAGGGGTGTGAGCTGAGCTTATTTGTCAAGTTATCACGTGAGTCACCTGTCTAGTGTCTGTGAGCCACCTGTCTGTAGTCTGTCAGTTGTGTTTTTTTCTTTTCTTCAGTTAACATAACACATTATCACCCAAAATGTTCCCTTGTCAATTTTGCACGCATGAATCCATCTCCATATTGGCTTATATAAGACATATGAAAATACATAGGAACATTCCTAATTCCTCTTTCAGGTGTTGCATTTCTGATTGTAAGAGAACCTTTACAAAATTCCAAGCCTTCAAATTACACATGTACAGGAACCACAAGAAACGTCAGTATGTGGTGGAGCCTAGATTGTGCAGTGGCAATCTTAGCTTGATATGCAGTGTTGAGATGTGCAATGTCCGATGTAAGGATCTGACTGGGTTCTTTTCCCATTTAAAAACCCACATTAAAGAAGGTGGAACAGTTATGTGTCCATTCAGACAGTGTGATAAGACATTCCGTGTTATATCCACGTTCACATCGCACCTGTCCAGAGCACATAGAAGTTGTTCGGAGGCAAGTCTGGTCAAATCAATTCTAGAGACACCTGCTGTTAATCTAGAAACTAGCAGTGAGATCGGTGCAGGGGAGCTGCATTTAAATGAGCAGTTTGAAGCTATGACCTCCAGTGAGGGTGGTGAGGAATTAGATGTTTGCCCTGAGGGTGGCGAGCAGTCAGAGGTTTGCCCTGAAGATGCAGACGAAGCCTTGTTCATGAGAAACTTGGCCCTGTTTTACTTGAAGTTGCAGGCAAAGCTATTGCTTCCTTCATCCGTTATTCAAACTATAATTGAAGATTTTCAGTCTGTACATGACATCAGTCAATCGCATCTACTTTATAAGTTAAAGGAGAAATTGGTTACTCTGGGGGTTTCAGAGGATGACATAAAGAATGTGATAGATGTGGTGAAATCAGAAGACCTCTTTCACGCTTGCAACACATACACATTGAAAACAGATCATAGAAGGAAGACTGTGTTTAAAAAGAGTTTCAATTTTGTAGAGCCTATGCCCATCTGCTTAGGTCAGGATGAAGCAGGTAAAGAGCGCTTTGTGCAGTATGTTCCCATCAAGGAAACAATTGAATCTCTTTTGAAATGTGATTCAGTCAGGAAGCAGCACCAGGAAACACATTCACGTGCTCAAAACAAAAATGTCATTCAGGACATTTGGGATGGTAGGAATGCTGCAGAAAACCCGCTCTTTAAGACGGAGGCCTCAACTCTAGGCTTGGTCCTATACCAGGATTCGTTTGAAGTTGTAAATCCTTTGGGTTCTGGGAAAAAGAAGCACAAAATACTTGCAGTATACCTAACGCTCGCAGACATTTTGCCGCACAATCGGTCTAGCATTGATCAGATGCAACTTGTTCTTCTTTGTAGGGAGGTTGACTTTAAGTATTTTGGTCAACAATTAGTGATGGGCCAGTTGGTCAAGGACCTCAAAGAACTTGAAGTCAATGGTATTGCATTTCCTGATGGGCGGATTGTGAAAGGAACTCTGTGTGCTATCGCAGGAGATAATCTTGGTTCTCACAACATAGGAGGCTTTGTGGAGAACTTTAGCAAAAGTAAACACTTTTGCAGATACTGTGACATTGACAGGACTGCATTTGAGTCTGACCCTCTAGCAAAAGGTTTGAACAGGACCGTGGAGTCCTACAAAAATGCTGTACAAACTCAGGGCGATGATGCACAGGGTAATACTACAGGTATTAAGTTTGACTCTCTCTTTAACGAACTCCAGTACTATCACGTTTGTCAGCCAGGCTTACCTCCATGCCTTGGTCATGATCTATTTGAAGGTGTTGTGTCGTATGATCTGGCATTATATATCAAACATCTTGTCACTAAAGACAAACACTTCACCTATACTGAGTTGAACAGAAGAATAAATCAGCTTAAGTATCTTGGTAATGATGCTCATGACAAACCTTGTGAGATTAATCCTGGGAGTGAGAAGCTTGGGGGTCATGCTGTGCAGAACTGGTGTTTCCTGCGATTGCTACCAGTCTTGGTTGGAGATAAGATCGAAAGCCCAACTGACAATAAAGTGTGGCAACTAGTGTTGCAACTTAGGCAGATCGTTGAGTTCATTTGTGCACCTACTATTACCCCTGGTCAGATAGCCTATTTAAGCATTCTGATTGATGAGTATTTGCATTTTCGATTGGAGGCATTTCCCAATCATCCCCTGAAACCCAAGCACCACTACATCACTCATTACCCAGACCTGATTGTTCGCTTTGGCCCTCTCATTCGTCTGTGGACCCTAAGATTTGAGAGTAAGCACACATATTTTAAGCAGTGTGCGAGAAAGTTACACAATTTTAAGAATTTGTGTTCTACTCTTGCAGAGAGGCATCAGCTTCTTCAAGCTTTCTTAAGTGCTGGCAACTTATTCCCACCACGTGTTGTAGCTGAGAAGACAACTGATTTTGTCTCTGGAGACTATAATGAGGAGATTAGACAAGCAGTTTCTCACCATAACTTTCAGCCTATTGACACTGTTGTAGCACATGACATCATTGTGAAGGGTACTAAATATAGAAAGAACATGTGTCTTGTAATGAACAGCAATGATGTGGGGCTCATATTTGGTAAAATAAGAATTATTATAATTCAGGGAGAGTCTGTATTTTTTGTCACACAAAATTTCCAATCGGTGAGGCTCACTGATCAAGGCATTTATTGCCTTGCAACCACACCTGTGCAGAGACAACTGTGTTGTATTGACCAAGAGAGTCTTGCTGATTATTACCCTTTGCCTGAATATGAAATATGTGGCTTGTCAGTAATTCTCCTTCACCATTCTTTCCCATGTCTAGAATAATGTCTCACTTAGCAGAAGACATCAAACAATGTATCACCCAAGCACTGCCCAATCTGGCCCTTGATAAAGTGGAGCAGCTGACTGAGAGGCTTGTTGGACTCGGCGTAGAGAGCAAAGAAGACCTCCAGTATGTTGAGACAGCACCCGGGGTGTCACTGTCTGACTTGTTGCCACCCATCCAAATAAGAAAACTCTTTGACAGATTTAAGAAAGGTATATATATATGCATATTCTACAGTGTACATATATATATATTTATTTTTTACTTTGTATAGCATTGGATCCAAATTATAATATTTAGTATGATTCTGCTATGCCACACTAATGAATCTACAACTTTTATGGAAAGTTCATGGACAACTGCTCAGTACGGTGAATAGTATCCCAACAATGTTCATACTGTCCGTTCCATACTCATAACTGTAAGTGATGTGTTGCAGTGATATTATACTTTGTTTATCATGTATTGTCTGTTTATTAGTTGTTCAAGAGCCTGGTCCTCCTGGAAGTCCTTCATCAGCCTCATCAGATGCTTACAGCCCAAGAAGTCTGTCCTCGTCCTCTACAGCCCACAGCCAAAGTAGTTGGGCATCGTCCTCGTCATCTACAGCCCACAGCCCAAGAAGTCTGTCCTCGTCATCTACAGCCCACAGCCCAAGAAGTCTGCCATCGCCCTCTACAGCCCAGAGGTCAAGGAGTCTGCCATCATCTTCTACTTGGCTTGAACGATTTCAAATTCCCTGGGAGCAAATGCCACAGGACCTAAGGGAAGCCATTACTAATGGCAAGAGGCCCGCAGCAGCTGACCGCAGGCAGATGATCAGGATACTAGCTGATGAAATAAGGAAAGTCGAAAAAAATCCTACAAGAGCACAGTGTCTTTGTATTGCCCATAGAATAGTGCAGGACTACCCGCAGAGCTTTGCAGATTTCCACGTTAGTGGAAACGGTGATCAGTCAGCCGGTGAGCAGTCACTACTCCTACAGTTGAAATCACGAATCGAAAACCTGAACAGAAATAACACCTTAGTGCGACGCCGCTCAGAGAAGCGGAAGGAGCCAAACTCTGCAGAGGGTGGACGGAAGAGGGGCCCCACAGATATGTACGGGTGCACAAAGTGGCAGCCGGAGATCCCAATTGGTGAGACAGAGGTCCAACAAGAAGCAAAGCGAATCAAAATAGAAGAGTTTTACCACCAAGAAGGAGCTTCAGCCATCGATCGACAAGAAGTGTCCAAGTTAATGAAGGAGACTTACTACCTGCAGCGCTGCTGCTTGAACACCTCACCAGCCCCTTCCTTTGGAACAATCAAAGCCAAGTGGCCTTTACTTTGCACTCAAAAAGGCATCATTGATCACTTTCAAATGCTGACCGACATCCATGTTGGCAATGTCCTTGCACAGGCGCTGCAAGAAAGCGGGCAAGTCTTAATTGACTTTTTCAAAAATTCACCAACCAACAACCAAGTGAAAGAAGTGCTTAGGAAGACCGGAGATGGGATGGTGTCCATGGTCCTCAGGCTACTGATGGCCCACTTTCGAGAGGGGGAGGAGGGACTGCTACTCCATGCAGACGTAAGTATTTCTATAACACAGCCAGTGTAGTTACACTCACATGTGCTCACTCAGTCAATCATTCAGTCACTCATTTGTGTGTCCTGCAGAGGTCTACTACTGCTGTGGATGTCGAGTCAACTCTTCCGCTCTCTGGGAGTCCTCGGCTGATCATTCGAGGTATGTGTCATGCTTGCTCGCTCACTCTCATTCACATAATCATACTCACTCGCTCACTCACTTCCCTCATATGCCTTTAGATGACACTCTGGATGGGCCGTGGCTGTTGAGCATCGAAGGACAGGTGATTTGCGAAGGCCAACAACCAACCCTGTTATCTGGCCTCGCAGCGCTCTTCTCAACATACTATGTCTTCAACCTTGCCTATCAAGAAGAGGCTGCAGCCACTCTTGAATTCATTCAGAGGTCAGTCACACTAACTTGAAAACAAATACACTACATCACTCAAATGTTTTACTTTTATGGTGACCTCTTAATTCCAATAGGGGTGAGATTTTCAAAGTGACAGTACCATTGACTTTGGTCATTGCCGTGTGTCTACGCCTGGTCATTTTTCAGTGACTGGGCATTTTTCAATTAAAGGAGGTTGTTCTTTCAAACGCGTTTATGGAACTGATGTAAACAAAACCTGATGTTTATTTATTTAAACATCCGCTAGCGTCTCTCTCCTAAGCAATGTGTTATCTTTGTTTAATCTTTCAGGCGCTTCATTGGCATAAATCCTGACAGGGGTACGAAGGCCAGCAAGGGGAAAGTGACTTCAAAGAGGACCGGACGAGTAGTGCATAAGAAGCCAGTAATGGTCAACCCACACGTGTCCACTCTTCTCAGGAGGTTTACAGACTTCCAGTACAACCTGGGGAACAATGGTGACTAAATCAGGTAATTTCATATTTTATTTATATTGTCCTGTTATTTTTATTGAAAACAGTATGCACTCAGTATTTTATTATTTGCATTCTGTAGTTCTCATTTTCACCAGAAGGGGACGTAAAAGTGCCACAACTAATGATTTTTTATCCCCAGATGCCAAGGAGTCTGGAGAAGAGCAAGATTACTTTAAAAGGTACCTGAATGCACATCACAATCCACCCAATGTCAGACCACTATACTAATGGATGGGAATTACAGAACTCTTCCCTTTCTGTAAGATTGTAGCCATCACCATGTATTCACCCGACCAGTGCCTTATGCCTGTAATGCTGTTGCATTTCTTATCAATTGGTGGAAATGGCCTAGGTGCCAAAATGTCACTTTGCCTTAACAGCTATTTTTCTACTCTGTAGGGTCCTGCTGAGAAAGACTTTCGACCCGTATGCCAATGTGCGCCACTGTATGTCCAGAGGTTCCAAGACCCTCCCCCATCGCTGCAGGCCCCCCCTCCAAGACCCTTCCCCCATCGCTCCAAGACCCTCCCCCATCGCTGCAGGCCCCCCCTCCAAGACCCTTCCCCCATCGCTCCAAGACCCTCCCCCATCGCTGCAGGCCCCCCCTCCAAGACCCTTCCCCCATCGCTCCAAGACCCCTCCCCCATCGCTGCAGGCCCCCCCTCCAAGACCCTTCCCCCATCGCTCCAAGACCCCTCCCCCATCGCTGCAGACCCCCCCTCCATGAACCTCCTGCTGAGAGACTTTTGACCTGTGAGTCTTGCATGCCAACATGTGTGCTCCATCTAAGGCAACTAGACCTTCTACACTCTATACGATTGTTATAATTTACTCTATTCTTTCTCTGCACATTTTTTTCGGTTTAATCCTAATTTTATTTCAAAAAAAAAAAAAAAAATGCTGTATGTCCTTCAAATAGGCTAGGTGCACCAGCTCCTCTATTTCCTGAAAGGAAGTGGGCATCTTTACTTCCTGTCCTATACTATTGGTATTGGTAGTGATTAATCAGGTGTGCGCTGGGTGTGCCACACACCTGATTAATCACTTAATCCAATAGTATGAGACAGGAAGTAAAGATGCCCACTTCCTTTCAAGAAGTAGAGGAGCTGGTGCACCTAGCCTATTCTCTCCAGCATTTCTTATTTGTTTTGCATATACCACATGGTGTGGCAAGTGATGGCATTTATGTTATTTGTCAGTCAAGTTCAAATTATTTGTGTACATTTGATTACATGTAAAATAAATAGGTTAAAATGTAGTTGTGCTTCTCTTGACTCTTCTCTGCTGTTCAGTACAAGTTTTTCATTCAAGCCTACTGCCAGTAATGCACTGTAAATGTACTAAGTGGATACAGCATTTAGCTGTCTTTTATTGTTACTGTAACTCCAAAATTACTGTAATTTATGGGCAGCAAAATACCGTAAAATAACAGTCATGACGCTGACAGTAAGTTACTCTAAAATGATAAAGCCCAGTATGTTACTGTATTTTGATATTACAGTAAGATGTTGAAATCCTGTAAAAGTACAGTATTCAACTGGTCGCACTGCTGCCTGTATTTTACCGTAAAATCTATTAAATTTGTATTTTACTGTATTTCAATATTACAGTAAGAATAAGAAATACCGTAAAAGTACAGTATTCAACTGGTCGCACTGCTGCCTGCATTTTACTGTAAAATTTACGGCCAATTTTTTACAGTGTAATGTTGCTACCTTATGGTGCTTTTCCATCAGCAGCCCATGTCGGCCCAGTTCGGTTCGCGTCAGGTCGGCCCAGTTCGGTTTAGATCAGTTCTGGTTTTCCATTATACACAAACCGACCCGGACTAGTAGGAGGAGTAGACGATAGTAGGCGGAGTTACGCGTCACACGCAGCCTGGCAAAAAGCTTCCGGGTGTACACAGCAACAAGTGATTTTTTTGGAGAGAAAGAGAAAGAGAGAGAGGAAGCTATGTACACATAATAAAGTCATGTTTTTTGAACCCTTAAAACCACTGCCTTCACTTGTCTGCTTTATGAACTGTAGTATCATCATCGGGAAACGCCGACAAGACGCGAATCTACCGGCATTTGACTCATGAGTGAACGGTGAAAATGGCTGGACAGCACAGCAGCAGCGGCCGGGTGAACTCCCGGTTCATCGAGTTTACGGTTAAAAGCATAACTTCTCGGGGTGTCAGCACGGTGGTTAAGGGCTCAAAATGACCGTAGACAGATGGTGAAGTTAGCAAAGGAGTATTGTGTTTGTACCACCTCCACAGCCGGAGTTATTCACAGACAAAGACGGTGCATAATAGCGATTTTTGTGTTGTGCTTGTTGTAAATAAAAGTTCTATGATTCATTGAAATTACATTAAACTAAGATAATACGATGGTCAGCATAATTTTTCGAATCTTTATTAATAAGCTATTACAGAAACTGTAGTGACATTTTCCTAGAGTGAATGTGGTATTTCAAGATGGCAGTTAGTGAAGAAATAAATATGGACTTGGGATGACGATTTTCCATTGACCAATCAACGGTGTGCAGCGTCACACGTCACACGCAGCCTGGCAAAGAGACCCGGATATGAAATTGTAGACCCTGGGGTCGATGTGGAGCTAAAGAAGCGAGCTGACCTGGGACCGAACCGACCTGGGACGACTAATGGAAAAGGGGAACGAAGCGGGCTGACCCGGGTCAGCACCAGGTCAGCACCGTAGTGGAAAAGCCCCATTAGAGAGGTAATGTTCCTCCAACAACCGGTAGCCTGTGGTCAAGTAGGTTTCGGATGCTGCTGTTAGGCCACGGGACGTGGATGGGGGAGGGTTTGAGGGAGTGAAAAAAGCTTTAAGTTCAATAACTTTTTGGGCATATCCCTCCGGTAGGAGGCCGTGTTTGTTGAATTCCAGAACTGTGTCCAAGTGGAAGGAGGCTTTGAGTAGTTTGTACATGGTTCTGGAAGTGGCTCTTGTGTCAGGGTCGAGGACTGGTATTGGGGCCGGGGTTGTTGGTGTGGTAGGGTGGGGTGAGATAGTGGTGTTGTGTTGTAGAATATCCTTGTGGGCCCTACGGGGCGTTGGGGTAGGAGGGGGACCTGGGGGGAGGGGATGTCCATTAGGGGGAGGGGTTTAGTCCTCTTTGGAGGTGGGTGTTGGTAGGGTGTGTGGGGAGGGGGAGGGGGGTGAAGGGGTCTCTTCCGTGGAAAGGGTCGGAGTGAGAAATTCAGATATTGAGGACGGATAGGGAGATGGCATTGGAATTCGGGACTCCCAAATTGGAGTCCCCAAAGGGTGCAGTCATGTGGCCGTTTGGAAGGAGGTTTTGGAGTTTGGGGCCGGTGGCCAGGAGAGGGCCTATCATCCCTGTTGTTCCAAGCCATGGTGGTGGTAAGGTCTATGGGGAAAGAAGAAATTGAAAAGGGAAGAGCTAGTGAATAGATGGTAAATTAGTAGGGGGAAGTTAGAACTTAAAGGCAGGGGACTTTTAAGGGGTTATAGGGTAGAATTAGGTTGTGTTGTTAGGGTTGGAGGTTTATAGTCCTGGGAATCATATCTGGGAGGGTTAGGGCTTTTGTCTGGGAAGGCTGTTTAATTATCATAAGTTTAAATATTGGTGTAAGGTTTAAGGTTAGGGAGGGCTAGGGCTGGAGGGACATGAGTTAGAAAGGGTAACCATTGAAACGACGGCAACCCTGGTCTGGGGAAAATCCGTAGCCACCCTTGTCTGGGAAGGCTGTTCAATTATGGTTAGGGTTTAGGGAAAGGGTTAGGGTTGGGGTTAGGGTTAGGGTTGGGATTGGGGTTGGGGCTGGGGTTGGGGAACAAACCTAAAACCATTGAAACGACGGCGACCCCTGGTCTGTGGAAAATCCGTAGCCACCCTTGTCTGTTGTCAACTTTAACCCTCTTGCTAGCGCTCTTGCTAGCGCTCTTGGCGCTCCTCCTCGCGGCCTTGGCGGCCTTCTTAGAGCTCTTAGCGACCTTGGTGGCCTTGTCAGGGATCTCTGTGGCCTTCATGCCGCTGTTCTTCATCTTCTTGTTATTCATTTCCGAAAAAAGTCACATTTCCGTCTTTTAAGTCACATTTCCGTCGTCGTCAAACCAAACCAGGCAACGGGAGGGGGTGTGGAGGAGGACGAGGTCAGCAAGGTAGGAGGGGGCCAGATTGTTGATGGCTTTGTAAGGGGTGAGTAGGATTTTTAATTGGATCCTGTATTTGACCGGGACAGGGGTGATGTGGTCACGGCAGTGAGTAGACGGGCAGCAGAGTTCTGGACGTATTGGAATTTGTTTAGGATGTTATTGGGCAAACCGTAGAGGATGCTGTGTCCGGCAAGGCGTCTGTGACCCTCCTCTGTCTTGCATCCTGGCACCTTGATGCTGGCCCAGTCCAGCTGAGGCACAGTGGTCACCAGCTGGTGCCCAGGGCCCATTGTGGTCCTAAGTTTAAAAAATGACTCACTTAGTGAATGTCAGGTGTCAGGTATGGTATGGTGTGGTGTTAGGTATGGTGTTAGGTATGGTATGGTGTTAGGTTTATGCATAGTAAATTTAACTTTTTTACATGTATAGTGGGAGGAGGGGGAGCACGTCAAGTGTGGTCACCCAGGGCACCACATTGTGTTAATTCGAGCCTACATGCAAATCGGGTTGTAAACAAGGACACGGGCGGAAGAGGAGGGTCATCACAGATGACATAGGTGGAGCTACAACAACAGCATTAGAGGGCAACTCCTCTCCCCACTTTTTAATTGCTTCACCCCAAAATCTCAAATGAGAGATGAGATATTATAGGCTCACTGCCTGGAGGCTCATATTGGACTAAAAGTCCCTACTACATACTAGCCATAGAATCCACACGTATGGATTAAGCCACACATATCAACCTCATTCATACTGAGAAATATGAAGCTCTGTGAATGTCCACCTGTTATCTCGCACATCTGAGTTCTGCACATCCAAGTCTTTTTTACAACTCTCCAAAACACATCTCATCCAAAAAAACAAAACGACACAGTGTATTTGTGTATTCAACATATTTCCACTAAGCTTCTGCCATGCTCGCAGTTACTTTCTTGTTGACATGATGTCAGAGATCTACAAGTCGGAAACTCTGAGCTCGAGGATGATACCCAAGTTCCCATTACAAATTGGAGAGCCGTTTAAATTGATTTTGTATTGGAAATGTGTATTTCCAAATGTCTTACTTGTCTTGAATGCACGCTTAAATCGGAAAGGACTTCCTGAATAGTGGAGTAAATTCATACTAAGTGGAAAGGCAAATCAATTACACATTAACACATCACATCACCTTTGCATACTGCAAAACGTTCTAATCTTGCATACTGAAAATGCCTACTAAGGTAGCAGTATGAGCATTCGGGCACAGCCTCTCTGGGTACTGAGATTCCAGCTGGGGCTTCCTTTTAAATGTGTCTTACTATAGAGAGGTGAGAGGTCAGGCGTGTGTTTTTTGGAGAAGGTCTAAAAAATGAAATGCTGGGTGCAGTCAGTGAGGGTAAACCTCAAAAGTGCATCTGCCTCTTTCCATTGAAGTTTGTGCTCAAAGTATGCAGTCAGCATTCTCAGTCTCTGAGAAGAACATCAGCAGATCAACACTGCCATCTACTGCTATACCTCAAAGAAGCCAATGGGATCAACTTCCTTATTTATACTTATTTATAATATTTATATTTATATTATATTTATGCCATAACCTTGAATAAAACGTTGTAATCATAATTACTGACATTATACTTTTTTTCAATTGGAGATATGACAAGATTTATATGTATATGACAAGGTTCAGTCAGAAATTCAAATTGTGGTATATGTATCATTCCTTAATGAAATAAAAGTCTTGTATTGAACATAATAATAATTTATGTTAGTATGAAATAAGAATTCACATAGCGGCCCTCTATTTATTTCTTCTTCTGAGCTTTTATGGGTATCTCAATGGATGTACTGCTTTGTATCACACAAGCTCAGCAGGACTAGTCTACTAGAACCATGTTCTCCACTTTACTTAATTTTCCACCTCTTTTTATCCCACTGTGATCTGGGCTTTTACCCACTGTGATCTGGGCTTTTACCCACTGTGATATGGGCTTTTATCCACTGTGATATGGGCTTTTATCCACTGTGATATGGGCTTTTATCCACTGTGATATGGGCTTTTATCCACTGTGATATGGGCTTTTATCCACTGTGATATGGGCTTTTATCCACTGTGATATGGGCTTTTATCCACTGTGATATGGGCTTTTATCCACTGTGATATGGGCTTTTATCCACTGTGATATGGGCTTTTATCCACTGTGATATGGGCTTTTATCCACTGTGATATGGGCTTTTATCCACTGTGATATGGGCTAATGTCTATTCTGGGACCAAACATAGATTCAAGTGCCTCAGTCATCAAAAACCATTGCACATTATATTTAACATGTTTGTATCACTGACAAATGACAAAATAAAGTAATCATAATATGTATAATAAATGTTTGGTGTGAATGTGCCAATATGTCAGGTGTTACCATAAACAAATGTGCCCGTGAAAATTGCTGATTTTGATGAGATGCGTATGTTTATCACTAATTCCTTCAGGACATTTAGATCAAAAGAGTCTCAATGACACTGTAGCACTCCAGGGGGGTATTCCAAGAAGGCTGATTAAATCTGATCCAGGTTTAAATCTGATCCAGGCGCTAATTTCAGCTTGTGTTCGGTTCCATCAATGTGGCTCAAATAATTTGCTGCTTGGTTGCTATGCAATGCAACCAATCCTTCTGAGCAAACCTGGTAGTAAGCAGGTTTACAGGCTGGTTTATGTAATACGTGCGTCAAAAATGTCTCACAGGCGGAAACTACATCCTGAACGAAAGTTCCGTCAAGTGTCTTTTAGGAAATATTAGTTCCCACTTTTTACGAGATAGATAGTTTGACTGTGTGATAGATAGATAATTTGATATTTTGAAAGTGTGATCGACAGATAGATAGAGAGTTTGATTGTGTGAAAGATAACTTGATATTTTGAAAGTGTGATTGATAGATAGATAAATGAAAAAGTGTCAAAATAAATAAATAGGTATGTCTATCAACTTGCATTGCCATCATTACAGTGGTGTGTTTGTGTAACCCCTCACAATCCGGACAGACCAGGGCCATATTCCACTAAAGGTGGCTTAATATAGCGGCGCTATAAATAAATGCGGCGCTCAGGGAACTCGAGATTGGTATTCAAGCCTCAGGTGATTCCTCGAATGAGGATCAGCCTTGTGTCATCAGTGTTCACAGAAGACAGGCTTACAAATCTTCGATATGGGCGCGTGCACGCAGACATAAAAAGCCCTGAAGTGTCGATCTGTCGAAATGAAGATACTCCACTCTGCAGCGGTACTACATTTGCGCAGCATTCCGAATTATTGATTTTTATGAAAACGGAAAAATAAGATGTAAAATAGTGCAATACTGCCGCAATTAACAAGGCGAGGGAAATGGTTTGGCAAGACATTGCTGACCGATTAAATGCGTAGGTCATACTAGCCCCAGTTATTGTTATATGTTCATATTTTAATAAATGAATATTACTACTGTGGTGATATCCGCAGCAGGCTACAAACCATCATATCGCCACAATGGCCTAGTGGTATTGACTGCTGCCATAGGATTTATTCGTCATTTTATATCAGTGGTTCGAATCCCTCTACAGACGCACTTTTTACTGCATTTCGTTGTCTGAATCTAATCTAAAATCTCATCTAAAAAAGTATTGTAGGCTATAAAATTATGGTGCAGGCTAATTTACAAGAACTGACACGATTACAATGGTGTTTGAAACCTTTGCATGAAATCTTCGGTTAAATGTAAAAAAAAAAAAAATTAATGACTTAGTCAAGTCTCGAACTCGCAACCTTTGGAACTCGAGTCCGCAGCCTTAACCACTACGCCAGCGAGACCGCTGTCATGACGGCAATGCAAGTTGAGACAATTACTTCATTTTTTTTTTACACTCTTTTCTTTATCTATCTATCACACTTTCAAAATATCAAGTTATCTATCACACAATCAAACTATCTATCGATCGATCACACTTTCAAAATATCAAATTATCTATCTATCACACAGTCAAACTATCTAATCTATCTATCTCATGTGAAGTGGGAACTAATATTTCCTAAAAGACACATGAGGAAATTTCGTTCAGGGTTTAGTTTCCGCCTGTGAGCCTTTTTTGACGCACGGATGACTATAGCCTGTGTTTTAGCCTGGTCGGGACCAGGCTAATTATATCTGACTCAGAAGGAGCTCAACCAAGCAGCGAATTATTTGAGCCACATTGATGGCACCGAACGCAAGCTAACATTTTCGAGGCTTAGAACTTTATCGAGGCTTAGAACTTTATCGAGCTTTGTGGAATAGGGCCCAGGCAGGCACACAGGTTCACTTTCAAGCTGTTTATTTATCTGAATGTGCAAACAAAATGGTGGTTATTTAATGGTAGGCTCCAGCACAAAACAGCTCTCGCCCCATCTCAACCGCTCACAAAGACGAAAAGGTTTCTGCCTTTGTCATAACATCAAATAATTATTAGTTATCATACCATTCATATCATTATAACACACAATACTAAACCATACCCATGGATACAACATACATACAACATACCTGAATGTGCAAACAAAATGATGGTTATTTAATGGTAGGCTCCAGCACAAAACAGCTCTCGCCCCTGCATGTCAGCAAAACAAAACATTCAGAACACGCCACATTGCCGCCATCTTAGCTCACGCTAACTAGCTGTTAGCTAGTTAGCTAGCTAACAACTTTATCCATCCATAAAATACAAATAAACAAAACATAACTCAAAAGTAATGGCATAAAAAACAATGGTAAACATTAATCTCAAATAATACATTCGGTTTATATTAGTGGCAACTCTTTATCAAAGGAAATATAAAACGGGGACCGGAGCACAAAATCTAACCTACCATCTCAACCGCTCACAAAGACGAAAGGGCTGATCTACGGTGGCCTTCGTCATAACATCAAATGCGGCCAGTCCAACCACCACTAGGGGCACTACACACCGTATGCAGCCATGGGTAAATCAATTCAAAACACAACCAAATGATAAAAAGCAAACGATTTTGATGAACTTCAACCTATAACTTAAATATAATTTATAACCCTGTTACACTTGGCGCAGGTCCGAAGGTTGCTGGTTCGATACTTGATTTAATTTAATGTTTCTTTTTTTTACATTTAACCGAAGCCTTCATGCAAATCGATTTACTATATATATATATATATATATATATATATATATATATATATATATATATGTCTAAGTGAAGTAATCATAAGAAGAAATAAGAATCAGTAATCATAAGAAGAAATAATCTATGCCAAATCCAGAGTCCAGTTAGAAGAACATAATTTACTACTCAGAAAGGCTTCAAACACCATTTAATTGTGTCAGTTCTTGTAAATTAGCCTGCACCATCATTTTATAGCCTACATACTTTTTTAGATGAGATTTTAGATTAGATTCAGACAACGAAATGCAGTAAAAAGTGTGTCTGAAGAGGGATTTGAACCATCGTCTTAAAATTAGTTTAGTTTATTAGTTTATTATATCGAGGACAATCCTAATACATGAACCATATAAAATATAGTAAAAAAGGCAGCGTTAGCCTAGTCGGCTAATTTTCAGCTGAAGTCCCCGGCCAACATCAAAATGATGATTTAATACTATGGCAGCAGTCAATACCACTATGCCATCGTGACAATATGACTGTATGTAGCCTGCTGCTGATATCACCACAGTAGTAAATATTCATTCATTAAAATATGAACATTTAACAATAACTGGGGCTAGTATGACCTACGCATTTAATCGGTCAGCAATTTCTTGCCAAACCATTTCCCTCGCCTTGTTAATTGCGGCAGTATTGCACTATTTTACATCTTATTTTTCGTCTTCATAAAGATCAATAAGTAGATGTGCTGCTCAATAAGTAGACCGCTGCTCAATAAGTATAGGACCGCTGCAGAGTGGAGTATCTTCATTTCGACAGTTCGACTCTTCGGGGCTCTTTATGTCTGCGTGCCGTGCACGCTCCCATATCGAAGATTTGTAAGCAGGTCTTCTGTGAACACTGATGACACAAGGCTGATCCTCGTTCGAGGAATCACCTGAGGCTTGAATCCCAATCCCAATCCCAAATTGCCTGAATGCGGTTTTTATTTTAATCTCTGATATACTAATCAACGTACGTGGAATACCCCCCTGCATTGTTTACTAAGCTCTGTGTATGTACAAGTTTGTATGTTTATTGCCGACACACCGACAGTGAGTTACATGGCATAGCCAAATGTGTTAGTTTGTTATGTAGTAGGTTACATTCCATAGCCAAACGTGTTAGTTTGTTAACTAGTGTACTGAGTTACATGCTAAGCTGTGTCAGTGTTTACTAGGCTAGCCACACAGGTGTTGGCTTGTTAGCTATCTAGCTTTGTTAGAAGATTGTTTGTTTGTTTTTTGTTAGTTTGGTTTTGTTTGTTGTGTACGAACGTACACAAGTTATTGTGTGTGTGTGTGTGTGTGTGTGTGTGTGTGTGTGTGTGTGTGTGTGTGTGTGTGTGTGTTTACTACTTACACAAGTGTTATTAGCTAGCTAGCTTTGTTAGAGATATTATAGAAAAGGTAAATGCTTTTGTCATGAATGGTAATGTGTGTAATCAAACATAATGATTCATTCACAAACTGCTATTTATAAGAATGTTGCTGATTTGTAGATTTGCTGTAGAATAATACTGTCGATTGAAATTATTTCACTAGCCTATTTCTTTCTGTGTACTTGACTTCAACAAGTACAGTACACTATGTTCATGAGTCTATGGAAAAAATGCAAGCCTTACTAGTAGTAAGTGTCCATAGTGTTGATAACATTGGGCAATAATTTTAAATGTACTGTCTTCTATTTTCATTACAGCTTTGATGCTCAGATGGGATGGAAAGGAACTAGCCTACATAAGTCCCACTAGATGCACTATGGACTATAATGATAAATGCATACACGGACAAAACATTAATATTTTTTCCATTGCCATTTTGTTTTCTCTTGCTGCTGCAATGTCGACTGAAACTGAAGCCATACAAATTGTACTCTCCTGTACTTGTATAATGGGATGTAATAAACGTTTGGCACACATGGCATCATGAATCCTGAATTATTGTTATTATTATTTAGCAATTTAAACATGTCAGCCCTGCAAGTTTGTTTCCTGAGGGTTAGCTGACAACTCCACTGACAGGTAGTGTAATGGGGGAGAGTTTGGGGTGGAGTTAACCAGCTATTGTTCCTACCCATTACCTACCTGGGGGCGGCTGTGGCGCAGGAGGTAGAGCCGGCGTCTAATGATCACAAGGTCGTCAGATCGGCGGTTTGAGCCCCGGCTGGCCACATTTCAAAGTGTCCTTGGGCAAGACACTGAACCCCAAATTGCTCCCAATGAGTGGGCCGGCCGGCGCCTTGCATGGTAGCTTGCCGCCATTGGTGTGTGAATGTGTGTGTGAATGGGTGAATGAGAGGCCGTTGTAAAGCGCTTTGGAATAAGCTATATAAGTGCAGTCCATTAACCTGTGAAAAATGGCTGTGAAGACTTTGAGGCTGAATTTCTCAGCTTGTTGATTTGGGGGTATCAACATTCAAATATGCATAACTTCTTCAACTTGTTTCAATGTGTGACATGTGATTTGAAAGCTTACAATCTACCCTTTCATAATCTGGAAAAAACTGAAAAATGACGTTGCCTTACTTGGGGACCTTTTCATCAGACTCTGTCACATATAGGCTACTGGCCCTTGAGCATGATTTGAACCAATCCTCATAATGCAGATTATGAATCCAGCTAATGAGGAACAGAGAGCACAAACATGCACTACTGGTCCAGTCACACATAGAAGAGGCGGGAGGCGGCCAGTAGCGACATTGAACCACTTACAATGAACATTACATTACATTACATTACATTACATTGAACATTACAGATGACCATTTCTCATTATCAACATGGTTGGTATGATGTAGTATGTTGAAGTGTGTCTGTTGCATACGTTTACTAAACAGTGTGGCCCTAACAGCATGTAGTATGGTTAGTATGCAATATATACTTATACTTATATGTTAGTAAATTGCTAGGCAGGCAGGCCTATGTGCTATTTTTTCCAAGTATATCCAGCTGCGGACATCAAATCTATCACCCGGAAACTTGATGGACCATATTTGGTTGGAGTGGTTGGAGCGCGTCATCATACCGCGCCTGCATATTTGCATAGACTACGTCATCGCCTTACTACGGTGGAAACGAAACCAAATGAACACATTTCCAGCAATGGATTCTACAGTTAGGCCTATATACTGTATATATTTGGTCACAGACAGAATTTGTGTTATTTTAGCTGTTTACCAAAACATCTTAGTTACAGTCATACACAAGTTACAGTCATATAATGCATATGAATGAATGAATGAATGAATCTTTATTTCGAACATGATTTAAAAATAAAAATAATAAATAACAAATAACTAATATGTAGAGTACAGTCCTATCAATTGTTCGAAAAGGAGTAGGAAGAAGCCTGTCCTACCCCTGTTTATACTTAACAATTATGCTTACATTATATAATCCAATTAATTAATACATATATTTCAGTATCATCCGTTCTAATACTTTTTCATTAAAAATAATTTAAACCTTTTTAAATAGAGCAATATTTCTGCTTTCCTTCATATTTTCCTCTAACCCATTCCATATGGTAACTCCGTAGAATAATATGCACCTGCTCCTGAGATGGATGCGAGCATAACCCTTGTTAAAGTTGTGGTTACCTCTCAAATGACCTCTCCCCTTATCCCTCTCTATAAATCATTTGTTAATGTTACGTGGGAGTTCTTGAGTCTTTGCTTTATACATTAACTGTGCCAATTTAAATTTGAATAAGTCCATGAGCTTTAAGGCATTTGACATTAGGAACAAGTTATTAGTGTGATCACGATATCCGACCTTATGTACAATCCTCATAGCTTTTTTCTGTAGTGTAATCAATGGGTTTAAAGTGCTTTTATATTAATTTCCCCATATCTCCACACAGTAACTCAAATAGGGTAAGACAAGACAACAATATAGAGTATACAACATCCTCTGTTCCAGAATATGTTTTGCCCTGCACAATACTGCAATACTCCTTGATACTTTGGATCTAACGTATCTTATATGAGATTTCCAACATAATTTACTGGGCTTAAAGTGCAGACTCTCAGCTTTAGGTTAAGGGTATTCACATCCAAATTGAAGGAAGGGTTTATGAATTATAGCTCTTATTAGTGTTGTTCCGATACCATTTTTTGATCCCGATACCGATACCGATACCTGACCGTGCAGTACTTGCCGATACCGAGTACCGATCCGATACCACGGCGTTTGACACACAAAAAAAAAAATAAAAATAAATAAATAAATTGAGCCGCATACTCACCTCGATGTAAAATTATTGCTAACACTTAGTCTGGCACTGCTCAAAACCTTTGTAAAACAGGAAAAAATACCAACAGAGAGTGAATACTATAGAACTTTTTTTTATTGTCTACCTGGTATGGTGACAAGAAAATCAACCCCTTATAAAACCTGAAATGTGGCTCTCACAGATGCCAATCAGTGCAATATCCATTTAAGATATAAAACAGTCGTGGTAGTAGTGCAACAGCAAGTGAACATTTACAAACAAAATAACTTTAGTACTTAAAAAAAAAAAAAAAAAAAAAAAAAATATCGGATTTTTTTTTTGTTAGTACTCGCCGATACCGATACCAGCATTTTTGTGCGTATCGGTGGCCATGCCGATACTAGTATCGGTATCGGAACAACACTAGCTCTTATATATAATAACCAAAAGTAATTAGACAATTGACTCAAAAGCTGTTTCATGGGCCAGTGTGGGCTATTTATTCCTTCATTATTTCTTTATCAATTAAGCAGGTAAAAGGTCTGAGTTGATTCCAAGTGTGGCATTTGCATTTGGAGGCTGTTGCTGTATACGCACAACATGCAGTCAACAGAGCTCTCAATGCAACTGAAACAGGCCATCCTTAGGCTGTAAAAACAAAACAAAAATCCATCAGAGAGATAGTGGGAACATTAATAGTGGCCAAATTAACTGTTTGGTACATTCTGAGAAAAAAAGAATGCACTGGTGAGCTCGGCACCACAAAAAGGTCTGGACGTCCATGGAAGACAAGAGTGGTGGATGATCACAGGATCCTTTACATGGTAAAGAAAAACCCCATCAAAACATCCAGCCAAGTGAAGAACAGTCTCCAGGAGGTAGGCATATCATTATCCATGTGTACCATAAAAGAAAGACTTCACACAAGCAAATACAGAGGGTTCACCACAGGGTGCAAGCCATTCATAAGCCTCAAGAATAGAAAGGCCAGATTAGACTTTGACAAAAAACATCTAAAAAAGCCAGCCCTGTTCTGGAACAGCATTCTTTGGACCGATGGAACTAAGATCAACCTGTACCAGAATGATGGGAAGAAAAAAGTATGGCTTGGAACGGCTCATGATCCGACGCATACCACATCATCTGTGAAAAAACGTGGAGGCAGTGTGATGACATGGACAT
Organism: Nansenia antarctica; assembly: GCF_963989245.1. Taxonomy (NCBI): domain Eukaryota; kingdom Metazoa; phylum Chordata; class Actinopteri; order Argentiniformes; family Microstomatidae; genus Nansenia; species Nansenia antarctica. Next base: position 31,422,163 of record NC_137682.1, on the reverse strand, counting down.
GCATGGCTTCCAATGGCACTGGGTCACTAGTGTTTATTGATGATGTGACAGAAGACAGAAGCAGACAGATGAATTCTGAAGTGTTTAGGGATATTCTGTCTGCTCAGATTCAGACAAATTCAGCAAAGTTGATTGGATGGTGCTTCACAATACAGATGGACAATGACCCAACATATAGTGTGTAAGCAACCCAGGACTTTTTTAAGGCAAAGAAGTGGAATATTCTGCAATGGCCAGAGTCAATCACCTGATCTCAACCCAATCCAGCATGCATTTCACTTGCTGAAGACAAAACTAAAGGCAGAAAGACCCACGAACAAACAACAACTGAAGACTGCTGCAGTAAAGGCCTGACAAAGCATCACAAAGGAGGAAACCCAGCATTTGGTGATGTCCATGTGTTCCAGACTTCAGGCAGTCATTGCCTGCAAAGGATTCTCGACTAAGTATTAAAATGAACATTTTACTTACAGTACAGGCCAAAAGTTTGGACACACCTTCTCATTCAATGTGTTTCCTTTATTTTCATGACTATTTACATTGTAGATTCTCACTGAAGGCATCAAAACTATGAATGAACACATGTGGAATGATGTACTTAACAAAAAAGTGTGAAATAACTCTAAATATGTCTTATATTTTAGATTCCTCAAAGTAGCCACCCTTTGCTTTTTTGTTGTTAATACAATATATTTGTGTTGTTGTTAATAAAATATATAATAATAATATTAAATATATATATATATAATAACATATTATTATTAACACATATTATATTAAATATTATTATTATTATATATTTTATTAACAACAAAAAAGCAAAGGGTGGCTACTTTGAGGAATCTAAAATATAAGACATATTTTTCAGAGTTATTTCACACTTTATTGTTAAATACATAATTCCTATGTGTTCATTCATAGTTTTGATGCCTTCAGTGAGAATCTACAATGTACCAAATAGTCATGAAAATAAAGGAAACGCATTGAATGAGAAGGTGTGTCCAAACTTTTGGCCTGTACTGTATGATTGTTAATTTGTCCAATTACTTTTGAGCGCCTGAAAATAGGAGACTGTGTATAAAAATGGTTGCAATTCCTAAATGTTTCATACAATATTTTTGTTCAACCCCTTGAATTAAAGCTGAAAGTATGCACTCAATTACATCTTGATTGTTTCATTTCAAATCCTTTGTGGTGGCATACAGAGCCCAAATTATGGAAATTGTGTCACTGTCCAAATACTTCCAGACCTAACTGTATATAAATAAAAGAATGTCAATGACCCCAGGTGTGGGACTTTATTAGGTCAAACAGGTTTGAGGGGTCAGGCAAAGGACTTGGTGGAGTCAGGCAAGGGTCAGGCGATCATCGTTGTAATCCATGGAGCAGGGCAGGAACCGTGGTGCAAGGTGCTGGGCTGGAGGTGTCCATGGTGCTGAGTGCCCACTGATGAGCTAAATAAAACATTCTATTTCTGATGAGTCAACAGCACTAGGGCTCCTTCACAAAACCCTTACTGGAATCTTCATACACTCTGAATTAGTCTTTACTTTCTGATGAGTCAACAGCACTAACCCCATCCAGTGCGACATGTAGATAGCATATATTTAGAATATGTAAAATGCAAACACCAGAAATGCAAGAAAGTTTGAGGTATACCAAATGGAATTAATAACAAGTGTCCCTTCTGTCTAGAGTAAAATAAGGGCCTAACAGGGTAGAGTCACCGCTGGACTGGCCATACAATCTTTCTGCCCGCTGGCAGATGGGCCGCGCTAGTTTTGGGCCGGTCGGGCCGCCTGACCCCCCCCCCCCCCAAAAAAAAAAAAAAAAAACTAGCGCGGCCCAAAATAGCGCGGCATCAACTAGCGCTGAATCAAGCGGCGGCCCCCGTTTATACTAACACATGGGCTGGCCCAATCACATGCTTAGGCCCTGCTGTCCATCGGCCCCCTCCCCCACTCTGATCCCTCGGCCGACAACCCAAGTACAGTGTCATGTTCGTTGATAAGATAGTGAAAGGGGGTGCCCAGAAAATTAGGGAGAAAAAAAGGAAGAAGCTAGCAGAGGATGCCTCAAAATGTCAGAAACTGACAGATATGTTCTCTGCATCGACTGTGGGGGCTAGGCCTACTACAGCTGCGGCTGCCACAGCAACATCTTTACCGCTAACTAACGTTAGCACTGATGTGCCGTTAGTAATTGAGGAGGAGACAGAGGACACAGCTAGAGAGGTAAGCAATGTTGTTACTTGGTTTTACAAAAGCAAAGTTATGTTAGTCGCTTGCATTGGCCAGATTAAGGGAGCAGCAGCAGAGAATGTCTTATGACTTATGCTAACCCGTACAGGCAGCATGATTGCATTGCGCTTCACCAGGACTTGGCTGGAATTCATGCACACACAGTGATCTCTCTCGTGGTGTAACGTTAGTGCTGCTTGGCTGTGGACTCTATAGCTAACGTTAGATGGGGGTGTTCTGCATTTTGTTGCTAGCTAGCAAGTTGAGGTATCACTGTCACTGACATAAATGCAATACCAACAATGGGTGTTAATAATACTTTTTATTTGGAAAAAAAAGATATAAAAAAAAAAATCTACACTAGCCTAGTTCAGAACTAATGAATGCTTTTTATTGCATGGAGAAATAAAACTCATGCAGTCTGCAACCCAATAATGTTGTCTTGCAACCTTCCATTTGAAATGACTGGGCTTCTGGTGTAACATAATGCAATCATGCAGCCTGTGTGTACATGTAAATTAGAACTTTGCTGATTTTGACAACCAGTTAGTTTACTTCTCTGTCCATGTCTTGTTGAACCAGGTTGAGCTGCTGCTGCCCTCCCCAGAAAAGCAGAGTGTCAGGGAAAGAGAGGAAAAGGAGAGAGAAAAAGATGAAACAGAGGAAACAGAGTGCCACGTTCAGGACTTCAATTACTTTGCCTGTCCTGAGCCTTCCATGCTAGATCACTTTTTAGATTAGGTCGATAGATTTTTAGATTATTAGTCTTTCAGACTGCCAGCATGTTGATCGGCGGTGTCGGACCGATTGTGTTGGGCCGGTCTGAGCCACATGGCAGGGCCTAATTTTTGTCCCAGTCCAGCCCTGGGTAGAGTGCACAATGTACAGGTGTGTTGCAACACAAATGCCCCAAAAAAGTGTACAAGGGATCAAATCAATTCAAGTTTTATTTGTATAGCGCATTTCTCACAAGATGCGACTCAATGCGCTTCACGTAATGACAGATGTTCAGTGTCCAGTGTAGTGTAGTGTTCAGTGTTGTGTCCAGTGTAATGTAGTGTTCAGTGTTGTGTCCAGTGTAGTGTAGTGTTCAGTGTTGTGTCCAGTGTAGTGTAGTGTTCAGTGTTGTGTCCAGTGTAGTGTAGTGTTCAGTGTTGTGTCCAGTGTAGTGTAGTGTTCAGTGTTGTGTCCAGTGTAGTGTAGTGTTCAGTGTTGTGTCCAGTGTAGTGTAGTGTTCAGTGTTGTGTCCAGTGTAGTGTAGTGTTCAGTGTTGTGTCCAGTGTAGTGTAGTGTTCAGTGTTGTGTCCAGTGTAGTGTAGTGTTCAGTGTTGTGTCCAGTGTAGTGTAGTGTTCAGTGTTGTGTCCAGTGTAGTGTAGTGTTCAGTGTAGTGTAGTGTTCAGTGTTGTGTCCAGTGTAGTGTAGTGTTCAGTGTTGTGTCCAGTGTAGTGTTCAGTGTTGTGTCCAGTGTAGTGTAGTGTTCAGTGTTGTGTCCAGTGTAGTGTAGTGTTCAGTGTTGTGTCCAGTGTAGTGTAGTGTTCAGTGTTGTGTCCAGTGTAGTGTAGTGTTCAGTGTTGTGTCCAGTGTAGTGTAGTGTTCAGTGTTGTGTCCAGTGTAGTGTAGTGTTCAGTGTTGTGTCCAGTGTAGTGTAGTGTTCAGTGTTGTGTCCAGTGTAGTGTAGTGTTCAGTGTTGTGTCCAGTGTAGTGTAGTGTTCAGTGTTGTGTCCAGTGTAGTGTAGTGTTCAGTGTTGTGTCCAGTGTAGTGTAGTGTTCAGTGTTGTGTGTAGTGTTCAGTGTTGTGTCCAGTGTAGTGTAGTGTTCAGTGTTGTGTCCAGTGTAGTGTTCAGTGTTGTGTCCAGTGTAGTGTAGTGTTCAGTGTTGTGTCCAGTGTAGTGTAGTGTTCAGTGTTGTGTCCAGTGTAGTGTTCAGTGTTGTGTCCAGTGTAGTGTAGTGTTCAGTGTTGTGTCCAACCCCCAGTGGTCAGACACGGACAGCTCCGTTGGTGGCCAGTCGTCCCTCTGCTCGGGACCACAGCTCGGCGCCTGCAAAAAGTCAGCTCTCAAAAACAAGAAAAAAAGCAATAAAAATAGGGGGATAAGTAATCGGTAGACATCTGAGAATGTAGCTATTGTGAACTTTTAAATTACATTAAGTGGTTGAAGACAACGAGGCGTTTTTTAGCCCTGCCGGCTGTACATCATTATCTTTGTTTTGTCACTATTTGCACTTCTGGTTATATGCATAACTGCATTTTGTTGTTGGTACTTGTACTCAGCAATGACAATAAAGTTGAATCTAATCTAATATCTGATAACGCTAAACCACATAGGATTACCCAATTAGCCAAGCCAGATGAACAAAACTACAGCCAAATGCGTAACACATGCAACAACCTAAATAATAAATACACATCTGAAAACTATAACATGTTCATTAATAATATTTCGAAATTCTCACCTGAGCTGCATTTGCCATTGTACTTGTAATTCTTCTTCTTCTTCGTCTTCTTCTTCCTCTTCGTCTTCTGCTTCGTAATCAATCTTTAAAATGTCCTTCAAAATCTCGCGGTTTCTCGCGGTTACTTCTGTGATGACGCGCTCCAACCAAATATGGTCCATCAAGCTTCCGGGTGATAGATTTGATGTCCGCAGCTGGACCCTTCTCATTTTTTCATGAGCTGAATAACATGTCGCAACACATCCTGATTACGACTCCAGATGACTGTTCACGGCAACACATTGCTTTGCGGCAGTGTCACGTGGCATTATAAGAGCCGCATGTTGAGTCTTTGTTAACGTGCTTCAGACAGACAGACAGACATGGGCATAGCGGACGAGACAGACCGGACTCTCTTCGTTGGGAATCTGGATCCAAAGGTGTCAGAGGAACTGCTGTTTGAGCTGTTCTTACAGGTATGACAAACTGCTTCACCTAGATAGCTAACGTGCTAGCTAATGGTTAATGGCTAATGGCTAATGGCTAATGGCTAATGGCTAATGGCTAATGGTGGCACATGCAACACATCTCCAACCAATACAGGCCAGGCATGCGTGAGATGTCCACAGCTCAGTTTAGTTCTGCATATCAATATAGTTATCTATATCAATCTGTACCTAACAATATAGTTATCTATATCAATCTGTACCTAACTATATCAATATAGTTATCTATATCAATCTGTACCTAACTATATCAATATAGTTATCTATATCAATCTGTACCTAACTATATCAATATAGTTATCTATATCAATCTGTACCTGACTATCAATATAGTTATCTATATCAATCTGTACTAGTTATCTATATCAATCTGTACCTAACTATATCAATATAGTTATCTATATCAATATGTACCTGACTATCAATATAGTTATCTATATCAATCTGTACCTGACTATATCAATATAGTTATCTATATCCATCTGTACCTGACTATCAATATAGTTATCTATATCAATCTGTACCTGACTATCAATATAGTTATCTATATCAATCTGTACCTAACTATATCAATATAGTTATCTATATCAATCTGTACCTAACTATATCAATATAGTTATCTATATCCATCTGTACCTGACTATATCAATATAGTTATCTATATCAATCTGTACCTAACTATATCAATATAGTTATCTATATCCATCTGTACCTGACTATCAATATAGTTATCTATATCAATCTGTACCTAACTATATCAATATAGTTATCTATATCCATCTGTACCTGACTATCAATATAGTTATCTATATCAATCTGTACCTAACTATATCAATATAGTTATCTATATCCATCTGTACATGACTATCAATATAGCTATCTATATCAATCTGTACCTGACTATCAATATAGTTATCTATATCAATCTGTACCTGACTATCTATATAGTTATCTATATCAATCTGTACCTAACTATATCAATATAGTTATCTATATCCATCTGTACCTGACTATCAATATAGTTATCTATATCAATATGTACCTAACTATATCAATATAGTTATCTATATCAATCTGTACTAGGGATGCACGATATTATCGGCACCGATATTTATCGGCCCGATATTGGGGAATTAATGTTTATCGGTTTTATAAAATTTTAGCCGATATTTAACCGATAATATGAAGCCGGAAACATTTCTGCTTCCGGTTTCCGCGCTCTGCTTCCGGTTTCCGCGCTCAGGCACGCAGTTTGTATAGACGAGACGCGAGCGAAACATGCCTTCCCCGGTGTGGACATTCTTCACAGTTTCTGAGGCAGATATTGCGTTTGCAATTTGCAATACATGTTCAACAAAAGTTCGGAGAGGAGGGCAAAGGTCTACGAGTTACAACACAACAAATCTAATAAGTCCAGTGTTTCCTCCAGGAATTTTTACAATGGTGGCGGATGGCCGTGACCGCGCGCGCAGCGGGCGCGATTTTTTCGCATGCACGCGCATGGAACGCGCACACGCGCTCAAAACAACTTTTTTTTTTTTTTTTTTTTTTTCTAATCACAGCCAAAACTAGAGGATGGCCCAAAAAAAAAAAAATGAATATACAGAATATAAACTTGTGACTGACAGTCACATACACACACACAAAGATCATCAGCTATAATATAATACGAAGTAGGCCTACATGAGCACAAAAGCGGCTAATGTTACTGATTAACTGTTTACTGTAGTGCAGAGAGATGGTAGTCGTAGGCGGCGTATCAAATGACAAAGCTAAACGTTTAATGAAGGACATGAACGATTGTCAACAACACACTCAAGCAGTAAATAGAACAGTCTAAACAACTTGGGTACTACGCACTCAACTGCGGACGGAACAATACTCTCAACCTATAGTTCCGTGCGTGAATTATGTCAACCCACCACATTACAGCAGGGCTCTACAGTGCGACCATTTCACTCGCATTTGCGACTAAAAATACATCTGTGCGACTAGAGAAATAAATTCACGAGCACACGTGCGAGTACAGATTATTATTATTATTATTATTTAATTTTTTATTTTTTTATTCTAAAAATAAATCTGCGCGAACCGTGTGGCCACATTTTAAGCCGTCAGCCAGCCCGCTACGACCACGGGAAGTCATGTTAAAAGTGAAGTTACTTCTGTTAAACTGGCGCTAAGCTAACATCGCTAATCGCTAAGCTAACATCGCTAATCGCTAACTCCCTCCTGGGCCTTAAAGAGACAAGCGCCCTTTTCTCATCTCAAGCTTCATTAGCTTCATTAGCTCACCACATCTACAGATTTGGTCCCACACACTCCAGATTTGAACCCAAGGTTACAACCAGGGTTAACTACCCAGGGTAGAAAGCTCTCAGACCTTCAGAACCCATTGAAAGTAGTGGAGGTACTCCAGAAGTCCAAATGCATCTCTAACCCTAGGAAACCCTAGGAAGCAAGTTGCCTAATGGCATGAAAATGCAACATGTTGTACTTGAGTGTGGCAGAGAGGTGGGACCCCCGGGGATGGTGGTGTGCTAACAGCTAGCCGCCGCAGAGGCACCGTGCTGGGCTGGCCACCTCCACATGTCACCACCCCGGGCAGCATGGGGCTGGGGACTGGTCATCTGGATGTGGGGTAGTTTAATACCCCTAGATGTGGAGTTGTCTGGCCACCGTGTGTGACTGATGTAGCCTGACCCAGCAGCAGGGAGGTGGGCAGCATGGAGACAGACCTCTGCATGGCCTGGCTGGGCTGCTAGCTGACAGACCTAGCCCTAAAGCCTGGCTGGGCTGCTAGCTGCTAGCTGACAGGCATGACATGGATGAATGAATGAACATGCTGCTAACTAGGAGAACTTGACACAGCTAGTTACCATAATACAATGCCATCAACTCTGCGTCTAGTAGGGCTGTAGGCATGGGCCAATGTGTGATTTTGGTGCAAAAATGGCAAAATCACTAATACAAATGTGTTATAATAAAAAATGTCACTGTGCTCCTAAATTTCTTTGTGTGCCCCTAACATTTTTCATTTAGGAGCACATGTGCTCCTAGTGAAAAAGGTTAGCGTAGAGCCCTGTACAGAAGTAAAATCACAGTCAGATGGAGCATTCGGTAAACAGCTGAGTATCAGCTGAGTTAAAGAAAACAAACTCTTACCTTTGATGACACCCACATCAGTCCTGTTTTCCCGTACTTCTCCCGTGTGTCTCTGAAGGTCCAAATGTTCCCTGAATTTTAGCTGCATGTTTTTCCAGCATGTAATTCCGTTGTCAATAAAAAAATCGTCTCCCCTTGACAGTCCTGTGTCGTTGCTAAAGTGACGGCACATAAGAATAGTTTTTTGACTTGCTAATGTCTGCTGATACACCAACACAGCTAGCCGATGCTGATGGCTCTCCCGCTGTAGTTGTAGTTGTAGCTGGTGGTGGTGGTACCCCGCCATAAACGCTGTTAGCTGATCCACCACCTAGCTTCTTTGGTCCTGCCAGCCATGCAGTTTCGGGTCGCTCATAGCCACTGCTAGCTTCAGCAATGTTTGAAGTGTCTGGGACATCTTTTTTCTTGAAAAATCCATCCATCTGTCGCTGTTTTCGTTAAATTTTTCGAAGAAGCTCTCTGGACTGCAGCTGCTCCCGCGTTAGCATTAGCATCCATTTTTTGGTCTAACTCTTAACACTCACTTACAGGACTTCTGACACCATGTCGTGTTATTCTATTAAACATACACGTGAGTCCTTCTGTATTTCAATGTAAGTGTCTTTATTTTAACTCGCTCTGTAAGCTCTACAATACAATACAATAATATATCCATCTGTACCTGACTATATCAATATAGTTATCTATATCAATCTGTACCTAACTATATCAATATAGTTATCTATATCCATCTGTACCTGACTATCAATATACCATAGTTATCTATATCCATCTGTACCTGACTATCAATATAGTTATCTATATCAATCTGTACCTAACTATATCAATATAGTTATCTATATCAATCTGTACCTAACTATATCAATATAGTTATATATATCAATCTGTACCTGACTATATCAATATAGTTATCTATATCCATCTGTACCTGACGTGTCCTCGTGCTCTGTCCTCGTGCTGTGATAGCCAGCTGCTGTGTGACGCATCCATACGACTGTAGCCACATCACATCACCCTGACTAGCCAGCTAGCCAACATCACCCTGACTAGCCAGCTAGCCAACATCACCCTGACTAGCCAGCTAGCTAACATCACCCTGACTAGCCAGCTAGCCAACATCACCCTGACTAGCCGGCTAGCCAACATGCCCACCGGGACACAGCCACGTTGTTCACATGCGAATGAGACGTGAACAAATCCTGCACGCATTTATCTGGACTAAAGTGAGCAGTACAAAACACAGCTGCCAGAATTCTCACTAACACACATCGCAGAACATGGCTAGATTCTGCTAGCAAGGCACTGGTATCAGCATGAGCGTGGCTATGTGGACCAACCATGGATGCAGTGTGCTCAGAGCTTCCCTCCGTATTAATTAACCCCGGTTTTGGCCGCTCTTCGCTGGCTACCCGTTAAATCCAGAATTGATTTTAAAATCCTTTTAATAACTTATAAGGCATTACACGGGCTGGCCCCTCTCTATATCTCGGAATTATTACAGGCAAAGCCCAATGTGAGATCTCTCAGGTCCTCAAAGCCCAATGTGAGATCTCTCAGGTCCTCAGAGCCCAATGTGAGATCTCTCAGGTCCTCAAAGCCCAATGTGAGATCTCTCAGGTCCTCAGAGCCCAATGTGAGATCTCTCAGGTCCTCAAAGCCCAACGTGAGATCTCTCAGGTCCTCAAAGCCCAATGTGAGATCTCTCAGGTCCTCAAAGCCCAATGTGAGATCTCTCAGGTCCTCAAAGCCCAACGTGAGATCTCTCAGGTCCTCAAAGCCCAATGTGAGATCTCTCAGGTCCTCAAAGCCCAATGTGAGATCTCTCAGGTCCTCAGAGCCCAATGTGAGATCTCTCAGGTCCTCAAAGCCCAATGTGAGATCTCTCAGGTCCTCAAAGCCCAATGTGAGATCTCTCAGGTCCTCAAAGCCCAATGTGAGATCTCTCAGGTCCTCGGACAAGGGCCTTCTGGTCATACCCCCGACCAACCTCAGAACCAAGGGTGACCGAGCTTTTGTAGTAGTGGCTCCCACACTGTGGAACGCCCTCCCAGTGTCGATAAAGAATGCTCAATCCGTTAATTGTTTTAAGAACTTGTTAAAAACAACACCTGTTCTGTTTGCACTTTATTCCATGACATTCTCACCTGACCCACTTCTATAGGTCATTGTTTTGTTTTATCTCTTGTTGTGTTATTGCTCTTATGCCCTTATGTGCCTTGTGTTAACTTGTTTTTACCTGATTGTTTTTATGTGATGTCCACTGTACAGCACTTTGTTTCGAAAGGTGCTTTATAAATAACATGTACTTACTTACTTACTACGTGATTGTTGTTTCTGTGTGATCCAGGCAGGACCTCTTATCAGAGTGAAGATACCGAAGGACAACGATGGGAAGCAGAAATCGTTCGGGTTCGTCTGTTTCAAACACGAGGTGTCCGTCCCTTATGGCATGAGCCTCCTCAACGGGACCACGCTGCTCGGGAGGACCCTCAAAGTCCAGTTCAGAGCAGGTAACCTTGGTAACAACACAACCAGCCTGACCATGGCAGAAAGACTACTACAAAATACTTAGTCATGTGTCGACATAAGCATGGCCCCGCTAAACCACAGTTTGTAATACAGTCTGATTGTTACACTGGTGGTTGTCGTTGACGGGTATGAAGCATGTTCAAATGGGCCTTCCCAAAAACCAATAAACACTTTTCAGCTACTCGTGCGGTATACGGACATGAGCTAAAGTTGTTAGCGAGTTATCTTTAGCTCCAACTCCGGATTTGTTAGCTCGCCCCTTACTGTTGAATTAGTTGACACATTTTAGCATGGCTTTTTATTGCGATACATGATAAAGTCGCTGACTAACTGTCCATATAGGACTGTATAGAGCAGGGGTAGGCAACCTTTTTGATATGAAGTGCCATTTTAAAATGTTCTTGTTAGTCAGTGTGCCAACCACAATATCAACATTAATTATGACTCGACATCAAACCAAACCAAACAGACCAACTGATCTGCATGAACAACAATTTTCAGCAAAGAGCTATGTATGCAAAGCCATGTATGCTAAATAAACAGGCCTAACAGTCAACTAACTGAAACTTGAACAAAATGACCAACATAACATCTAAGACAACTAAACTTTGTGATGCGTAGCACAACTTTAAGCAAATTGGAGCGCTCAATTTCTACCAAAGTTGCAATGCTAACTGCGCTCCCTATGGTTATCATTTTAATAAGTAGGCCTAACTGGATGGTGATTATACAAGGGTCTTACTTGTATGAATTATACTTTATATTTATATAATTATGTGGTTGTTACTTACATTTTATTCTTTTATTCCAACCACAACAAACTTTTTTTTTGGGTTGCAAAGAGCTATGTATGCAAAGCCATGTAAACAGTCCTAACAATCAATGTGATCCCTGGCCCTGTTTTCCTTTGCTCAACTCCATTATCTGGGGGTGGTACTTGGTCACTTTAACTAACATGGCATGTCATTCACATCTACGCTCTCATCAAGTGCGAGGCTAAACACCGTCGCATCTTTCAAACCAGCGGTCTGCTGCGCTTTCACGTTTTCTGCCATTTCTCCTATTCTTCGTTCCACACTTCTGGCTGACACTGGGATGTCTTTTATTCTTGATTTTATTGTGTCTTTGTTTGATAAGCCTTCAAACAAAACATCTGAGCTACAGAGGAAAGCCTCCTATTATTCTCCATCAGTGAATGGCTTTCCACGTTTCGCAATGCAATGAGCAATGCGAAAGCTTGCTTCAGTTGCGTGATTTTTAGCAGTGGCAAATGCTTTAAAGGTGCTGGCCTGCTTCCCATACCTTGACACAGCACGTCTTATTGATTCGGCCTTGTCTGTTTCATCCTTGAACGACTTCTGATGTTTGGTCTCTTAATGCCGTTTAACGCTTGAAGTTCGGCAAACAACATTCTCGTGACATAGGACACATACAGCACGGTCTTTCTGGGACACAAAACCCCACTCTTATTATATATTATTATTATTATATTGTTATGTGTGCTTAACAGTAACACTTGTATCGAATCGAATTCAGAATTTTACTTTGAAAATTGGCGCAAGAAATACGGCTCTCGTGGAGTGGAAGAGAGACTAGGGCTGCATTCGTAAATTCGCCCTGAGAGCGCCGGAGCGTCCCTGAGACCGCCTCTAGACTCTAGTCCAATCAAATTACTTGGTCCCATTATGACGTTGAACCCAGTGTGCGCGAATTTACGAACGCGGCCAACATAAAATAAAATAAAAACATTCTCCCATTCTCGCACTTATTGCTTGCGTGCCACTGTTTAAGCTGTCGCGTGCCACTGCTGGCACGCGTGCCATAGGTTGCCGACCCCTGGTATAGAGGAAGATGCTATTTGGCTAGGCTAGCCTTACCATTATCCTTATTATTACCATCAGAAAGATTTGATTGATACATTGATTGTATTTTTCAGGAAGCAGTCACATAAACAGTACAGGGAACTCCCAGAATCCAAGCCCTGTGAATACTCCCAATCCACATGGGGGAAGGTAAAATGTCTCATTCAATGATATACCTATCTAAATGCCATGCCTAATTCTCCGAAAAAAATATGGATTGACTTGTTACAATTAGTGCTTTGGCCTTCATGGTGAAAGTGAATGTGTCTTATGTTATGTTGTTGTGATGTGTCAAGATGTTGCTCATTGGCAAGATTGCACCTATGCTTTATTCATGTGTAACTGACTTGGAATGTAAATGTCTCATATTTCCAGGTATGACAAGACACCAGACCAGATGGGATCTCCATCATTTTCACCCCCTCAGCACATGCAGAGGTCTTATAACTCTCCTGATAGTCTGCAGCGACAAGCCTTGGTGAGTTTTATGCCATCTGCTATTTTTTGCACCCTGTTTTGTTCTCTAATAGTGACATGTATGCACATAGAAACATTATCCATGACTGTGGTAAGACATGACCATACTATGTTGTTCAGTATTGATGATGCTAATGGCTTTTGAACTCCCAGATGAACAACATGTGGCAGCAGCAGGTCCAGCAGCTCCAGCAGGTCCAGCAGATGCAGCAGCTTCAGCATATGAGCGACTTGCTCCAGCAGCAGCCTGCCCGTGGAGGCGGCAGCGGCGGCTCCTGGCAGCAGGACAGTTCTTCACAGAGGGGCCAGCAGGTTAACCAGCAGGACAACAGCAGCCACCACAGCAGGGACCAGCGCTACTCCAGCCCTGATGACTCAAGCTCCAACCGCCACCATCGCGGCCAGCGAAGTGACTATCACCATGACGACAAGAGTGGCGGCCGCAGCAGAGACCAATCTGACCGGTGGAAGGACGGTTCCAGAGATGGCCGTTGGAGAAGATACTGAAGCACTATGGGAATTATTTTAAGGCTTAATTGTGAATACTTTTCTTTTAAAAAAGGGGAAAACATTTCTGTTTTATATTTTTAAAGGATTTTCCACCAATCCAGTTCAGAACAGATTTATGATTTAAGCTAGGAGAAGAAAGGAGATGTCTTTTTTTTTTTTTACACAATGAGTTAAACATTTACAAAGGATGATAGTCGTAATAATATTCTGGGCTGTGTCAGCATGACAAAGCTTTGATTACTTTTATAAATGTTTTGTATGGATTTGAAAAAGATTCAAGGAGTTTATGAAGGATTTTGCTATATTATGCTAATTCCTTTCCTTATGTTAAGGTGCTCCAATGTTTTCCATGTTTGATTCCTCAGGTATTTTCAGTAGAAAAAAAAAAAAAAAAGAAGAAAAAAAGATAACAGTTATACTGAATACTGATTGTTCAGGGATGACTGAATCCCACCAGCAACATTTCTGTCTATTTGCAAATTCTTGTTACAATCCTGAAAATGGAAAATTAGGAATATGATGATTTTTTCATACTGTTTTTATTGTTATTTTTAATTTTTTTACAAATAATTTGAGAATGCCATACAATTGTAAGATATCCAACCAATTCCATGTACCTGTTTAATTACTTCCACATTACATAATTTTATAATTGTGGTCTTTGTGTCTGTTTGCATATATAGAAGGACGCTTTACTGTCCCAATACTTGAGTGACATTTTTAGATGCAGCATGGCACACACAATTGTTACTTTTAGCAGTACATTTTTAGGGTGAAACTAGTTCATGTTGTATTGATTGCCCAGGGGATGAGAGTCTCATCTCGGCTTAACAGTGCATGATGTTCCGCTCCATACAATAGGCTTTCACACAGTGCCAATATATTGTCAAAACTGAAACCAGTGAGCGTCTTCGACCACGTTAGTTTTATTGATGCATTTCTAACTTTTCCAAACAGACTTATGTTAGTATCCTCATCCTCAGCAAGAGCGATAGCCTTCAAGCCTCAGTGTATTCCGAGTGGTTATAAATGAACTGAGTACAATGTGCTTCAGCCCGCAGCTATAAACAATCTTCCCATACAAATCTTTACGGTTCCATCCCTGGACACTCAGGATGTCAATCATTGTCTTTCTCTCTACATCTACCTTTCTAAAAATGGACCGTGGGTAACCAATATGTGTGGAGTGGGTTATGAAGTAATCTGCAGGTGGCGCCACACACACCCCTTTATTTAATTAATTAAGAAGACAAAGATAACCAAGCTGCCTGCCTGATTATTGCATTATGTCTGTTTAAAATGTCCATATATGAGATACTTCTCTATCGCACACACAACAGGGCTTTAAAGCTATTCACAATGAAGTATTGGACAAATTGAGGATAATCAATTACAGATTTAGATAATGCATCCTTATGCAGATTGTGTCACCTTTTCAGTAAGGTCAGCAACAGAGTTAAGTATTATGTGTATAGTACAAACTGAAGAGTAAGGTTGAATAGTTAAAAATATTGGTACATTATGGATATGATTATGAACCATTGATCAGCCATATCATTAGTAACACTGGCTGTATTTGAAACCATGCATAGCATCTCGTGTTACAACTAGTGGTGCTGCTGTGATGCCCCTTTGTCGTCTGTAGAGGGTTGATTACAACAAAGCGATTGCCGACATCCCTTCATGTCTTCATTGAGGTCATAATCGACCCTTCCGAAAGTGCTTAGGCCGCTAACAATGGCTCCCGTTATGTATCAGCATGTACATCCCCAATAAAGCTGGGTTCCAAAAGTGGAGGTGCATTTGCACCCACTCCACTAAACCCTTTGTCTTGGTTTTAATCTAGCAAGTGTCAGATTCCACCCTGATGCTTGGAGGTTCCTCTAATGAAGAGTATCCTCGGTTCTATGTCAAAAGCCAGCGCTGGGAAGGCTGTTATTACTCCACTGGCTGTGGCATAACTGTTTTAATTGATTGATCTGCTTGGCGTCTCTGGCCCTAGAGTGGGTGGATTAGAGGGCTGCTCAGTGGCTGCTCCTGTGTGGACTTATATAGAAACATGTCCATAAATGATCCACCAACCCCCCCCCTTCCTTTCAACCGCTCTGGTCCAAGCCTGCTCCCATCAGCCCCAGATCCAGATCCTAGCACTCAGGTTGCAGGGGTCACTGGTGCCAGAGTGGCCCCCGCCACATCCCTCTCCCATCAACCCCACACCCCCAACTCTCTTACACAGACAGCAGCAGCCACACACAGTTGTTCTCATCTTCTCTCTTTGATCAAGCCATCAAACTCAAAAGATCCCATGCAGAAGACCTTTCCCATGTGGAGCTCCATATTTCCTCCCCATAATCCTTCACACTTTGAACATGGCGGCTGTCATTTACAATAGGGTCTCCACTGAGTTCTATTTACCTCCACTGCTTGGGAAAACAATTATCATTTCTGTACAGGCAAGTGTCAACTTGACACTATGCTGTTTGAGGCTACCACAGTGGTCTTTCAACAATGAGCCATCTGAAATTAACAAATGATTATCTTAGGAGTGTGTTGGGAAAGCAATCATACAAATTAATTGGTGCAAGTTATTCTAATTTTCCTCATATCAGTGAAACATATTTAATATTACAGCCCAAAACGTGTTTAAATTAGAACCTGCACAAATCGAAAGGATGACAAAAAGTGTTGCTAATTAAACTCTTAGTAACAAGAAATAGCATGTTCAAATGAATACAACATGTGGAGCCCAGCGGATGGTTCAGATGGTTCCCTGCCCGACCAAAACTAAGTCCCTGAAAGTGTGGAGGAAATACTGGACAATATCCAACCTGACACCAACGGGAGTTGCACTTGCCAACTGATGTATGAATTACTTCTATTTCCCTGTATCCGCAACTGTTCATTGAATTTGCGGATACAGGGAATAAATACCTAAATTGACTTTTAGATGTTCAATGTTAGCGCCTCCGATCATACATTTTGATTGTTACAAAGATTTTTGTTTAACATGGATTAACCTTGGACTTTAATTAGCAAAATGGAACATAGTCTGTTTAATTTGTCATGTTTTATGGAAATGTGAATACTTTGTAGACATGTTCTACCAGTCCCCACAATGACGGACTAAACTCCTTCTAGGCTTATTATTATTATCTTGCATTTCTAATGTTTTCCCTCATAATCTTAAATGTTGTGCTTGTGTATCCCAGACCACTTTTATGCTTTCTAATTTGTATTCGATACACAGATTACAATTCCGGTTTAAGACAATTTGATTTAAAGTTGAAACACGAATAATGGAATTATATAATACAATTTAAAATAGTAAACCCTATTACAAAAAACGCCTATGGTTTTTTTTGTGTGTAAAATGACCATCGTGTAGTTTTAAGTTGTCATATGGACCTTGATGCCTGGGCGTTCTTTTTGTTAGAGAATTGTCCTTTTTTTCCAAATGTGAACTTGAGACTTTAGAAAGACTCGGACGGGACATGGAGACGCACGCACGCGCTTTTAGGTCTAGTTGGATCTCACGGTATTGGCAGGTATTAACAACAGTTGGTTGTTGTAATAAAGCCAGAAGGGTTAATAATAAAACATCTTTGAATGACGTCAGTTTCCCTGGCCAGTGAAAAGGAGCATATTAAACCGCATGGTCATACCGGGGACCGTTAAACACATGTTAGGCCACTCACACTGGAGCCTGAATCATTCGATAACGGACAGGCCGTGTCAACAATAGACCATATCATTATAGGTCTAATAATAACAATAACAACAATAATAATAATAATAATAATAATAATCATAATAATAATCATCATCATCATCATAATAATAATCATCATCATCGCATCAAACGTTTTGGTTAAAGTGATTTATCATCAAAATAAAAATAATGAATAACAAATTAAAAACAAATGTTTGTTAATCCTAAATACCCAACAAAATTAATTTACCACTGAAAAGTCACATTAAACTCAAGGTGGCCTGACTGCAAAGTCCCTAGCCTACTCTCTATTCACTGATTATTACAGTGAGTTCATGTCGGCCTGGTTGAATATATATATATATATATATATATATATATATATATATATATATATATAGTTATATATAGTAGTTGAAGGCTCCTCTCATATATATAGAACCCATCTCACAATCAATAAGGAGACTATATGCAGTAAAACGAACATGCAAACATGTTTCCACTCAAACACAAAGAGCAACAATAAAGACTATATAAGAGCAACAATAAAGACTATATAAGAGCAACAATAAAGACTATATAAGAGCAACAATAAAGACTATATAAGAGAACAATAAAGCAAACACACGTCCGTGGTCCTCTGTGGCCCAGTGGGTAGAGCATGGTGCTAACAATGCTTAGATTGTGGTTCCGATTCCCTTTGGGACCATATATACTGATGGTATTGGTATGTATGTATAGGCCTATGTATGCGCTCATTGCAATGTTAGTCGCTTTGGATAAAAGCTTCAGTTAAATGCCATAGCCTATATTATATGATGTTATTTTGCACATTGTTGTATGGCGGCAGGCTATGGATCCCAATGAATCTGCCCCTGGGATGGTCACCTAGAACAGTCCTTATACAGTCATAATATGATTCTATAATATAACTATAATGATCACAACCTCATCAGGATATTCTATTAAACTTTATGAACTCATTGTGCAACTATCACGAGGAAGGAAAAAGAGAGAGAGGGGGGTGGCAGGGTGACCAAACATGTGACACTATATACAATTAATAGTATTACTATTATTATTACTGTGTAATACTGTACACCACTAATCACCTGTACTCTTCTTTGGCTATATGGAGGCCTATTATAATATGTCATGTGGATCAAATTCATTGAATTGAGAGAGAGAGAGAGAGAGAGAGAGAGAGAGAGAGAGAGAGAGAGAGAGAGAGAGAGAGAGAGAGAGAGAGAGAGAGACACAGAGAGAGAGAGACAGAGAGAGACACAGAGAGAGAGAGAGAGAGACAGAGAGAGAGAGAGAGAGAGAGAGAGAGAGAGAGAGAGAGAGAGAGAGAGAGAGAGAGAGAGAGAGAGAGAGAGAGAGAGAGAGAGAGAGAGAGAGAGAGAGAGAGAGAGAGAGAGAGAGAGAGAGAGAGAGAGAGAGAGAGAGAGAGAGATGATTGACACCCAGATTGTCCCGGGACAGTAAAGATGTGTATGGGCTATGGGGAGATCAGATGGTTTATATAGCGTCGGGCTCAGGCACATTGGACTCAGTTCATTCATGGAAGGCTGTCGCTCTGGCTGAGAACACTAAAGTTAGTCTGTTTGAAGAAGCTAGAAATGCATCAATAAAACTAACGCGGTCGCAGACATCCTATTATTCTCACTGTTTTCACTTTTGACGATATTTAGTGAGGCATCTTTCTGGCCCGGTGTGAAAGCCCATCGCACCCAGCGGGACACCATGCACTGTCAGGCCGAGCTGAGGCTCTCCTCCCCCGGCCAGCTGAAAGCGGCCAGGCGGCGCTACAAAACTTTTATGATCGACGAGATCCTCTCCAAGGAGACGTGTGATTACTTTGAGAAACTGTCTCTGTACTCCGTGTGCCCGTCTCTCATCGTCCGGCCCAAGCCTCTGCACTCCTGCTCGGGTAAGTGGAACCTTCCATTGCAGATGTATGTATGCATGTCGAGACGTTAGAATTATAAGGTTCTATCTCCATTTTTGTCAAAATTGAGTTTTTTTTACATAATCTGACCCATTAGGTGTTTATTAATGCCTGTGTGGTGTTATTTTTAAAATGTTGACATTTTTGAGTTAGTAATTAATAAAATACAAAGGTTCCATCTCACAGAACATAATGGAATGTAAAAACTTTGACGCTCAATATCTCTGAACTGCCCTAAACGGAGATAGAACCTTATCATTCTAAACGGAGATAGAACCTTATCATTCTAAACGGAGATAGAACCTTATCATTCTAAACGGAGATAGAACCTTATCATTCTAAACGGAGATAGAACCTTATCATTCTAAACGGAGATAGAACCTTATCATTCTAAGCTCACGATGTGACATGTTCATCTCCTATCATGGGATCAACAACAACATTTTTAAATTATTATTATTATTATTAAATGATACAAGTTGTTTTGTTGTGCTTTTACGCACACGCCGCTTTGGATAAAGTGGTCTGCTAAATGTAAACATGTCCATGTAAATGTAAACATGTAAATGTAAACATGTCCATGTAAATGACATCGGCCGTATTCTGGGAGGATTGTCGGTTGTGACTTGGACCTATGCATGTTGCATGTTCATTCAACGTGTCGTTCGCTCTGATTGGACATTTTGAGGTTGAAGTTAGTCGTTGACACTTGGAATAAAAGGTTTGGGTCAAGTTGACAAGTTAATTGCATGGGGTCATAATGATCGATTAAAACCATCTGCCTCTTACCAGTCTGTGTACCTACCTTAAAGGATAGATTCACCATGCACCTGACCTGTATGATACTGGAGAGATATTTTTATATACTGTAGATATATTAGATATTTTTATATACTGTAGATATATATTAGATATTTTTACATACTGTAGATATATATTAGATATTTTTATATACTGTAGATATATATTAGATATTTTTATATACTGTAGATATATATTAGATATTTTTCAGGATGCCATGTTGCAACTGGCCGGGGACTTCAGCTGAAAATTAGCCGACTAGGCTAACGCTGCCTTTTTTACTGTATTTTATATGGTTCATGTATTTGGATTGTCCTCGATATAATAAACTAATAAACTAAACTAAACTAAATATAGGAGCAGGGCAAGTGGTTAGCTTATTGAAATGCATTTGAGTCATTATAGGCTATATACATTCATGCTATACTACTAACACATCATTGAACAGACACTGTTTCATTCCCAATAAAACATCATACTCCTGCGCTAACTACATTCCATATCACCACAGTGATATGATAATTGATGCTATCTCACAAGTTATCAGCAAATCCTTGCAACTAAATTGATAGGTTTACATAGTACATTTTACAGTCATTACTGCCTGCTCTGTCATAATGATGATCTTTTCTGAATCTCTCTGAAAATATTGTGAATGGACTGAGCCCCAGAGTGATGCTTAAGGGCATTTGTGAGAGATGAAACATGACTCTCTATTAATTACATTGACATGTCAAGTAAACATGCTGTCCCTTGACAAAAGAAACATGAAGTCAGAAACCCTTCCGCAGCACACCCAGACCCAGCCCTGCACTCACTTCAAACAGCAGGCTTTTGGCTCCTAATAGAGCCGTAACCACTAGTCCACTTGTTCATGAGGATTAACGTGGTCACTGTGCTAAACCCATAGGCCTTCCCTAATGAGTGTTGCTGCTGCTGCACTACATGTGTTGATGCATAGGCAATGTCCTCTAGCCGAGACAGACACTAGGGTATCTTCATTGAGACAGACACTAGGGTATCTTCATTGAGACAGACACTAGGGTATCTTCATTGAGACAGACACTAGGGTATCTTCATTGAGACAGACACTAGGGTATCTTCATTGAGACAGACACTAGGGTATCTTCATTGAGACAGACACTAGGGTATCTTCATTGAGACAGACACTAGGGTATCTTCATTGAGACAGACACTAGGGTATCTTCATTGAGGGTAACACAGTAGAAGAAATGTGTACAGTCCCATGGTTTGGTTTGGATGAGAGCAAAGGTGCGTTAGTGAAGGGCATGGCCTGTTGCGTGATACCAAAACATCCACAGTGACTGCTGATATCTATACTTACTAGACCTATTTGTTCTTTATTTGAGAATGCCTCTGTGCTTGATCAAAACTATACTTTTTCATCTATACACATTTGTCAACACTGTACTTGATCATTTTGCAGGGGGGGGGGGGGGGGGGGGGGGCATGCCTTTTCCTTATTCAAGGTCTGGTGATGCCATCAATGGCTGTCTGGTTATTTGTCCGCCTGAGGGTACAGTGGACTGAGAATAGGCATGACATTTTATTGCATCACTAATTCATTTCCTGTAATTTTGCAAAAAAAATGCTTTTGACCTAATTTGAGTTCAATAATTAATAATCAAACCAAATGCATTTTGACGGAAACATGCTTCCTGAACGGCAAAATATTTTTAGCACAGTTACCGATCATTATTATCAATCTCAATGTAATTATAAATACATAATTAATTTAAACTGAACCTGAATTACTTATTACTTTATTACTGTATTATTACTTATTTTACCTATTTACTATACTGAATTTGTATCTTGATGCTGCAAATCCAATGTTGAGGAACCAAAGCCAAATAATGTTACTCTTGTGTACTTGTACATTGGGATGTAATAAAAGCGATTCTGATCCGAATAACTGCTCATACTGTTTAAAGACCCTTTATATTGATAAATTAATATTAGATGCAAAGACCATTTTGTTGAAGTGTTTTTTACTTAGTTAAGAAAAAAACACTGGTTAAATCAATTATTAGCATCGGCGCAAGAGTGTGCAGCTCTCTTTCTATCTTTGTAGTTGAGCAGATATGACATTCTTCACAAACTTCTAATTTTCATCTCTAAGATATCAACTGTCTTTTTTATTTCCACCAGAATGATCATCAGGTTTACTCTCTAACAGACAGACAGACAGACAGAATGATCATGGTTTACTCTCTAACAGACAGACAGACAGACAGAATGATCATGGTTTACTCTCTAACAGACAGACAGACAGACAGACAGACAGACAGACAGACAGACAGACAGACAGAATGATCATGGTTTACTCTCTAACAGACAGACAGACAGACAGACAGACAGTGGAGGACAGACAGACAGAATGATCATGGTTTACTCTCTAAGTAATGTAGCAGATCTAAATAGATTTTTCATTGGGATGCCACTGAGTCCAACCAGCATGACTACTGCACTCTCAAGTAATCATTATTATAATTGTCTAAACTTTTTTGAAATAATACCCGCTGCAATTTGATGATGACAGTGATGAAGGTGTATAAATAGATGGAGCGATTCCCTCGTCTCTCTGATGTGGGGCTTGGTGCGGACTAGAGGGCACTGTGAGGGTTGTGACAGCCCTGTGACGGATGGATAGAGTAACCACCCCACATATCAGTACCCACTGCCCACCACTTATTTGTAGCTGAGGGGGTGTGAGACACAGTATATTCCTGCACTTCAATGGCTCGTAACGCTCAATATAGAAGCTGGCAGGCTTATAGGCCCAGAGCCAGTGAAAGGCCAATGGCCTGTGATCTCCATCAGTGAAAGTTCAGTCCCCGTTCTCACATTGTGGAGCTGCTTCGACCAGCATGTACCAGTAGAGGCTGCTGTAGGACAGTGATGAAAAGGAGGGCTGGGGAGGGGGCAGGGGGGGGATAGCACTCAAATATATCTCTCTGATCTGTTGGTCTTGCACTAGGCTCGATCTCTATCGATGGTGGTCTTCCTTCTCTGGTATCATCTCTCGACTCTCGACTCTCGACCAATTCCTGTGCAACACCAAATGCCCTCTTGACGGTGTGTGCAGTAAAACCAGTTCATGTTCCTTCTTTTTCTTTGCCCTGTAAAATGACAGCAGCTATAGAGACAGACCTGACCCCGGAGCAGATCATTACCTTGCTTAGGAGCAATGAACAGTGTAATGGCAGGTTACAATATTTCATTTGGAGTCTCATCTCTCAGCAGAACCCAGGCCAAGGCTTTTAGTGACATTTCTGGAAGGAAGCGAAAGATAAAGATCAACTGTGGCGTAATCGTACATGACAACATGATGAAAAATGGCTAAATAGGAGGGAGCACAACCCCAGGGGCCTAGGCACTGCAACCCAGTCCTTCACCACCACTGACGGCTTAGAGAAGAAAGCAGCAAGAGCAAAGGGTTTTCATCCTATTTTAAGAGCTAATCCGCTTATAGACAATAAGACCTGCCATTGAGGACTATGATCATGTGTTACTGTTTTCACATACTGTATAGCTATTAGACACACAGAGTGGCCTTCCCTTGGGAAGAGTTGGCCCTTTGTTGTGGATCGGGATTGTGGGAGACTTTCCCATCTGGTGGGGCTAGGCTTTGGCGTGGACCGAAGCTGTGTATACATACCCCCCAGACACAAATAGGACAATGATAAGGAGGAAGGGAGGGCGGGGTGGCAGTGGGATGCAAGAATCAGGAGATACAATGAGTAGAGGTTGAGTGCTGTTTATACTTTTGTGGGGCTGATTATTTCATCATGTGCATGTGTGCAGGGCTAATAAAATGAGCAGGTGCATGGGGCATTGCTGGAGTGTGTCATCTTGTCATGTGTAACTCTTCTCCCGAACCTATGCTATAAACTCCATTTCACAGAACTGTGTTTCATGTAAAATACTTATTTAAACACTTAGTAATGTAATGACTTCTGATAGGCATACAGGTACAGTCAGGGTTGATTGCCAGTAAGTGTGGGTAAAATCGTACCACAACAACTACACCCACCATTCTTGAAACCTCAGAACATTTTCAGGAACCCAATCTGGGATCTATCCAGAACTGTCAGGTGAATGACACCAATTAAAGGAGCGAGAGTTGAAGCAGTTTAAGAAGAAGTGTACCCGGTTGCCTATCCCATCCCTGCAGTCTTTCACTTGTGCTGGCTGAGCATAATGTCTGAAAAATATATACATTTAAACACTTCTCAACTTGTCACCACATGATAAACCCAAAACAAAGCATCTCACCTTAGGTTCATTTACACATCAAGTGCCAAGACTTGAGTCATAATCTTTGAGTCAAATTACACAAAGAAAAAAGCTGCACAAACTTTGAGTTCAACATCAACGACTGTGTTACTG
Organism: Nansenia antarctica; assembly: GCF_963989245.1. NCBI lineage: Eukaryota > Metazoa > Chordata > Actinopteri > Argentiniformes > Microstomatidae > Nansenia > Nansenia antarctica. The sequence goes on along the minus strand of NC_137682.1, from coordinate 31,397,566 downwards.
AAGACACCTGATTCAGTTTCCATAGCAGCCAAAGTGCCCCATGATAAAATAAATTGTGCACTTCTGATTGTAACTATTTGATCAATGATGACAATAACGATTCCATCATCAATACCATTTGCTAAAAAGGCATGTGTAGCAAATGCTAACAGTCTATTCTTGATCTATTCTTAGCAAATATTTCCTCTGTAATGACTACCATAAGCACTTGTGCCAGTCAGAACATTCCAATTGTGCTTGTCAAGAGTATCACTGTGCTTTAGTATGGACAGTGTTGCACTCCCCTGCTACACAAATGGTTTATTTGTAGACTATTGGCGGGACATTGGCACTTGTCAACAATGTGTCAGATCTCAGCTCAGAAAGCCGGGTCAGTTGTCAGTGGAACATCACCATCAGGTCTGATGTTTCCTTTCTGACAACCATCCAAAAAGCACGGCTGTCAGAGCTCTCAAGACAACCTCAAGCTCTGCATTGACAGGAGATGTCCTGATGAATGTCAGAAGAAGAAAGACAGAGACGTGTCCTTACTATCTATCTCCTGATTCAACAAATTAAGACACCCTCTATATGTTCTGCCCTTGTATATTGTATAATTTTGCAATATTCTGAAATACCTCTCCATACAGATTTACCCAAACATGTAGTTCCTGTGGTATTGTAAAAACAATGCAACAACTCAAAAGCTTAAAGGAGATAGGAATTCAATCAATCTAGAACAATCACTTTCAGTTGAGTTAAAATAGGAGGAGTTAAAATAGAGACTAGAGAACGCAGAATTGAAGACAGACTAACTGTTAGAGTGAGAGAGAGAGAGCGGGAGAGAGAGAAAGGGGGGAGAGAGGGGTGGGGGAGAGAGAGAAAGGGGGGAGAGAGGGGTGGGGGAGAGAGAGAAAGGGGGGAGAGAGGGGTGGGGGATGCATCATGTCCAGGCTCGTTGTGGTAGCAGCAGCAGTTCTTCTTAGAGGTGGAACATTAGTGATGAGCTCAGCACTCTGCAATGATGTCATGCACATGGACCGGCCCAAGGCTGTGTCTGAGGGGGGGGAAGGGGATGGAGGGGGGCCATATAATAAGGGCAGGCTGTAGCGTGCAGCCGCCTTCACGTACTCCCACCATATTTCCTCCCTTTATGCCTGAACACTTGCTCAGTTTCCTCTTAGTACAACCAACCAACCTGATCTCATGCCCATACATAAGAATGTAGTTAATACATAAGAATGTAGTCAATACATAAGAATGCAATTCTGATTGTTCATGCCTCAGAGTACGACCTATATTTACATTGACCAGGTGAATTAGGACTTGCATGGTGGCTAGGTAGTATTAGCTAGGTAGTATTAGGTAGTATTAGCTAGGTAGTATTAGGTAGTATTAGCTAGGTAGTATTAGGTAGTATTAGCTAGGTAGTATTAGGCCTTAACTTGGTATTAGGAAGTGAGTGGTTAAGGTTAGGGTAAGTTCTCAGGGGAAGGCATTAGCAAATATTAGCATAAGCAACAATAATTAGCAAGAATTAGCATAAAAGAAAGTTATGTCCCAAGTGTGATTCAACCCGAGCGGTCCAGGTCTACCACAGTCAGTGAGGAACACACAGTGTTTTGCATGCACAGCGATGGCCTAATGTTCTCCCTATACTGTCACTGACTTTATCACTCTCTTTATATTCTTCCTCTGCTCTCTCCTCTTTTCTGTCTGCTCTCTCCTGCTCCTCGTCAGTCACTGCATTGGTGTCTATGTCATTCGTAGTTCACTCGTAAATGATGATATGGGATCTGTTTTATATTCAAAGCCATAAGGTTTTTTTTCCTCACAAGATATTATGTTCATGCTGAAGCACCGTTCTTCTTCTTGGCTCCAGCAAGTGGCCCCCCAGACAAGTGTTACTTTTTATTGATTCTGGCGTCTTGTTGCTTCTGTCTGCTCTGATAAAGAGAGAGTGAGCGAGCGAGAGAGAGAGAGAAAGAGAGAGAGAGAGAGAGAGAGAGAGAGAGAAAGAGAAAGAGGAGCGGGGGGAGAAAGTTAAATGGGTAAAGGCCATAGTCACTTGTTTTTTTTGATTTACAGCCTTGTGTGTATAGTGTGTGTGTGTGTGTGGTGTGTCTGTGTGTGTGTGAGTGTCTGTGTGTCTGTGCGTGCGCGTGCTTGTGTGTGAGTGCATGTGTTAGGGATGGCTGCGAGACATCGTTTATCTGCCCCGGAAAAAAATAATTATTCAATTTGGCGAGTTCAAAGGAGCAGAGTGGAACACACACTGCATCATCAGGATCTTGACCCTCATACATCAAAGAGGTCAAAAGCAAAACACTTTTCAATGTCATAAAAAATAGCAATTAAACCCATTCTAAGTGATTATTGTAGGGCGATAAAGCTACCATCCAAGGTGGTGAATAAAAGCTCTACTAAAAACGAGTGTATTGTACTGCAATTGTCTTTATTGCTTTATTGCACCTCTGACTTTATCTGTGCTCCTCCAGGGTCCTCCTCACTGCGTGCCTACCCCCTCCTCTCAGTCATCACACGGCAGCCATCAAACCTGCCCTCTCACCTCTCCCAGCCCTCGTCTCCCGGCCGGGTGCCCCACCTGCCCCTGCTCTCCCCCCATCACCCCAGAACCTCCGAGCCCTCCCCCAGTGAGACGCCAGTCAGCATCAGCAGCGAATCAGAGACGGAACACAGCGCCCCCCGGCTGAAGAAGCCCCGACGTAGCCGCACCATCTTCACCGAGCTGCAGCTCATGGGGCTGGAGAAGAAGTTCCAGAAACAGAAGTACCTGTCCACCCCAGACAGGTCAGTCAGTTAGATCATCTCCATATGATGTCATGTGACTTCTCCTCTGATAGGTTAGCAGAACATAGCTTTACTTCTGACTCATTTGACTGCCTGTCACACTTCATGTTGTATGTCATCACCAAGGTTTGTGAAAGCAATTAAATTAACCGAAATGAAAACAAAGCAAAACAGCAACAATGACAATAGCAACCACAAACACAACATCATCATCAAAACAAATGCAAATGGTAAGAGGTTGACTCAATGTCATATCATTTTGTTTTGTGTCCTCGGGAATGTCTCATGCAAGGTTAAGTTCCCTAAGCCAGGGCATTACTTCAACATTCTAGTTGAGACAAGAGTAACATTTTAACTTTAAGCTCTTGAATAGTAAAAAGCCTCAACAAAGAAACACTGCTCTATTCAAGAAACCAGGGACATCTGCCAACACAAGCAAATAGCAATGTATCACATTGATTTACTGCCAATCATTTAATATATGTGCAGGTGTACATAAAATACATTTAGCCTTGTACAATGAGATGAGGTCATATCCATTTTAATACGTCTTAGGTTCCAGTCCCTGGGTCATTTTTGGGACCTGACATATAGTCATAACACATTTTCCATTTGATTTTAGACTCTGTATTTCTATATTTGGCCTGTTGGCCATATTTCCATTATAACCCAAATTAATATTGAGCTGTAAACCCCAAACGTTCCCTCATTCAAACAACAAGGATCGCAAACAGCTTTTACACCTCAAATTAGGAAACTGTTTTTTAAAAATATCTAGTAATTTGATACAGTAAAACATTTGTTCTGACGAGCATCACAGATGGTATTTCAGAAAATGCTTGCTTGCTGTCCCTTTCCTTACCCCTGATTAATTACCAATAAAACAACATAAAATAAAAACGTTGGCCTGTTCAGGCCCTTCTAGCTATCAGTACCAAATACTGTATCCTGTCAAAAAAATTGCATTTCAACACTCAGTTAACTAATTAAACATAGAAAATCCCCTTTCAACCCTCACATCAGATGAATGGCTCCCCAGTTTGGTTTGTTATGATCCAACTAGTGTTGGAAGTGTAGTGTATTTTTGGCTTTTCGACACTGTGAACTTTGACTGAGACAGTGTTTGAAGACTAGAGTTACAGTTCATAATAGCTCCAGAAAACCACAGTACAGATTGTAATGAATTAAATCATTAGGCAATACTGATTTTATTAACTCAAGATTATTATAATCATAGCTGGAATTAATCATCGTCATTATCATCACAAATTGAGCTATGGCTAAATTCCCAACCTGATGCATGTTAGAGTTGATCAGCAAAACAGAGGACCTTCCCCAGCCTCCAGCAGAGTCACTCATACTACATGGACCTCCCACAGCCTCCAGCAGAGTCACTCATACTACATGGACCTCCCACAGCCTCCAGCAGAGTCACTCATACTACATGGACCTTCCCCAGCCTCCAGCAGAGTCACTCATACTACATGGTTGTTGGTATAAGTGTGTGGTTTCCCTCCATAGAAGACTAATGACATAAATAACTGGGTGCTTTCCTCTCCTGTAATTACTTTCCTCGCCTCCAGTCCTTGTACTGGGCGGCTTTGACAGTCAAGGATGATGGACAACTTGATTGCCTGTATTTCTGGCAGAGTTATTTCAAAGTATGCATACACACACTGTCCCCCTTGCTCTCAATCACTGGTCTACAGCTGTGTGGACTAAGGTTATTCCATACAGTACTTCACACTGTGGACAGATAGAGATACACACACACACCCCCTCAATCTCTTGTTCTCTCTCTCCCCATCAAATGCAATTCTGTTCCTCTGGTTTGATGCAGGGGGGAGGTGGAAAATCCACTAATTTGAGTGTGAAGGACTTTAAAGGGAGATGTAGCGGAAATCTCATTTAAAAAACCTTATAAAGTCCCCTCCCTCTGCAGACTGATCCCACTTTCACTTATCCCCCTTCCCTGGGTATCACATTACATGCCAACCAATAGCCTTATTAGTCATGGATCAGCACACATGTGGTGGAAATGTCCAGGATTCCTCACCCCCAGAACATCCAGCTATGAATGCTATGATTAGATTACTGACCTCTGTAGTTCATACAGATGCTCAATATCAGCTCTGCCTCTGCAGGTGTGCAGCCTTTGTCTGACCAATGAAGGTCATGTCAAAGAGATGACTTTGAGATACAATGCCAATTGTGGTATTAAGTCATAATTAGCCATGATGGTAGCCTCCACAGCACATTATGCATCAGATTCGTGTATAGGTGATTGGGAATGAAATGTATGCAATAGATGTACTTCCACATTACCTTTCCTTTGAATAATCCAGCTACATCTATTCATTGACATTTCGTTGTCTATATCCAAATGGTGTTTGTCCTGAATTCTGATCTGCTGAATGGTCAAACACTTATACTGAAATGGAGTGTGTATGTCTCTGTTTCCCTGCAGACTGGACCTGGCCCAGTCCCTTGGCCTCACACAACTTCAAGTGAAGACCTGGTACCAGAACAGACGCATGAAGTGGAAGAAAATGGTGAGAGCATGCAAGGAAAATCATGGACCCCAGGGCAACTATAGGCTAGGGTGATGGGAGGGGGACTGAGCTGGGGTTTGACTGATGATGATGATGATGATGATGATGATGATGATGATGAGGGCTGGGACCCCAAGCGATAGTCCGGTCAACAGAGAACAAAAAGGCTCAAACCGTTAAGTCGAAAGATGAATGACTGTACAGGCAGCGACACAGTTCAATGTCTTCCCTTAATGACTATAATAACCAGTATTGACCGTGAACAGCATTTATCACACGTCCACTAAGCCTCTTTGTTTGTGTGTGTCCACTCCTTCAGGTGCTGAAGGGAGGGCAGGAGGCCCCTACCAAGCCCAAGGGCAGGCCCAAGAAGAACTCTATCCCCACCACTGAGGAGATTGAAGCGGAGGAGCGGCTGGCCAGGCTGGCTGAGGAGGAGAGGATGAGGAGGGCTACTGAAGAAGAGCTAGCTCACATAGAAGCTCCCCAGTCGGAACCTCAGGACCTCAGCACGGTTGGCTGGGCAACAGAGACCCACAATCCCACAGTCGGGGCTGAGGATGCTTCTCGAGAGCAGCCACTTCCAATGCAATCAGAGCCTCACACAGCCAGCTAGATAACACAGCTGATGTCATTCTATGAAACAGCTGAAGACTGGTGCCGACTGGAAAACAGAAGCACTTAGTGCCTCAAGATCACTGAAAAAACCTGTGGTATCAATGAGAGTCTCTTGTCTTTTGATTGGAGTTGATGACATTCATAGGTACAGTAGCTTAGACATTTTCCCCATATCACTTTTGACATAATGAATAAAATTGTGTTTAGAGAAGAACTTCAGGAAGTGTCAGGCACACGTAAAAACAAAAACACTGTACAAAACCAGAGAATATCCAGAGTAACGCAGTGGATTCCACACACACACACACACACACACACACACACACACACACACACACACACACACACACACACACACACACACACACACATCCAGAGTAACGCAGTGGATTCTGTCCATGGGAGAGTTTCTGTTGTGTCCCTTCTGTGAGGGACGAGGTCGCATTGCCACCCTCAGACAAGGGGATTTGTTTGGTCACATGGTATTCAGTTTGCCTGAGAATTGTTGCGATATATGTAAATCAATAGTGTACTAAAATATCGAAACATGATCTCACTCATATGGTGCCTTTATTTTGACCCAGAGAATATAACAAGCTTTAAACAGTCTTGAGACACCATGATGGTGAATATATATCAAATACAATTGTTCATTTATAGTGTTTTACTTTTGCAAATACATATTTGCTTTGATAACACATGAATTAAACATTGGTAAATAATGACTTTTTGCTCTGAATTACAGTTGTCTTGGCAGTTGGAACTATTCTGTAAAACTCTGTAGAACAGTTTTACAGTGTTGTCTCTTTTATTTGGTGTGGGGGTCAATGAACTTTGCTGTGTTGTGTTCACGTTAACTATCTTTCTAAAACAGTAAATTTCAATTAAATTCATATTTGGAAATATTGATAACATAAAGTAATGCACTGTAACTTACTGGAGTAATATTCTGTAAAGCAAAATATATGTTTGATATTATGTAAAGTATTCTATTTTTATTTTGAGAACATAGAGTTGATCTACTCCATTATTATTCCTTGTTCCATGTTATGTTGCAATGGGGAAGAGACAGATTACAGAGACAGATTACAGAGACAGATTACAGAGACAGATGACTGTTGATATTATTGTAAATAGTAGAATACAACTCACACATGTGTATCATGATCAAAAACAAAAAAGCACAAATATGATTTACTATCCACACACAAACACCTCTTGATTTGTATTTGTAAAAAAAAAAAATATATAATTTGTAAATATGGCTAAATATTTGTGAATTAAGGCTCTTACATTTGCAAACAAATGTCACATGTGAATAAAAACAAAAGCAGTGACAAACATTTTTCCAAAGTTAAACGTATTGCTTTGTGTAGATATCCAATAATTTCAATACAACACTTAAGAACTGTCTATGCATTTGTGGATCAAATTACAGTGCATTTCATTCATTTGTTTACAGAATGTTAACAGAATGACACTAACATCCCGTATGTTAATGGTGAAATAATTCACCACTGCATCTCAGTTGGCATCTCCATTCATCTATTAACTATTTTCTCAACCCTGTCATTGCATATGTTGTCATGGTTACGTGACAGCAACGCACCAGTTAGAGAAGATGCAGTTAGTTCTAAAATACTCTAATTCCCTAACTTCATTTCATCACATTCAAAATGTAAGTTTAGACATTTTCTGTGTTTAATTTGTGTTAATCTATTACTTATGAAAGGTTCACTGTGGTCTAATTTTATTGTACTGAATAAAGCTTTTCTTAGTAGTCAAACATTTGTCAATGATCATCATTTCAACTGACAAGCTAGCCACTTGTTGGCATTGCTGTAGACTGTAGAGCAATGGGAACTTACCATTTTGAAAGATAAACAAACATCTTTATTAAAATGCCAGCTAATGCCAGTTAATGCCAAATTAATACCTTTTTTCAACAATTTCTAGTAGATAAATAGGGATGTTTAGGTTGGAATAGAGCAGGTAAAGGGTAAATCAGGCAGCCTCATCAGCTTCTACAGGCCTTCTACAGAGTCACTACCGAGAGTATATTGACTGGGTGCATCACTGCCTGGCACGGCAACTACAACTACTGCCCTCAACCGCAGTGCGCTACAGAGGGTGGTACAGACAGCCAAGCGCATCACCGGATGTGAGCTTCCCTCCATCCAGGATATACAGTATACGACAAACGGTGTGTCAGCAAAGCCTGGAGGATCATCAAAGACCCCAGCCATCCCAACCACAGCCTGTTAGAACCGATGCCATCCAAAAGACGAGGCCTCTTCCGGAGCCCCAGGGCCAAGACTCAGAGACTAACAAACAGCTACTTCTCCCAGGCAATCAGGGGGAACAAGACCACTGTAGTCAATTGACTATCTTCCCCTAGCTCACCCCTTCTGCATGGACTACAGCAACCCTAAGCTCAAGCCACCTTACTACTGTGAACTCTATTATCATTAGTGGCACTGCTAGTGCAACCTGTCTTGTCTTACCTGTACATCTTATCTTATACTATGCCTATTCTTTTTTGTCACTTATGTCCTGTACTTCTGACACTTTTTTTTTTTACCTTGAAGTATGCTTGATTTATTATGTCTATGTCTTGTGATGCAATGCAATGTCAGGATCTGAAGCCTAGAATGTTACTCTGTTGCACTTGTGTAATGTGATGTAACAATAAACTTTATTAAAACTTTATTCATGCCTTGCGCAATACACTGTGTTGCCTGGTTAGGTAAATGGTTAAGGTTTTAGTGTCTTTCCAAGGATCCCACTTGGCATCTACCTGCTATCGTTCTGTGTTCATGCATTTCACAAACGATGATATTGATATGGCGTAAAAATAGTATGTTCATGATATATTTGCAATTTGTGTCAAACGACAGTCGCCCACTGAGTATAAACTTAAAATCTTTGGTATAAACCAAGTCAACAGGACAGAAGCCTTTCCGGCCTACAGGTTCCACCAATACGTTCTAGTTAAATGTAGATAGTCAACTAAGACGAAGCCAATGTCAAGCCATGTGTGGATCATTTCTCTGTGTACTGACAGGCCTACTGACAGTACTGACAGGCCTACTCCATGTGTGGATCATTTCTCTGTAAAAACACACAATGTTACACAAAAACTCTGTAAATGAATGAAAACAAATCCACAGATGTAATTCTATCCACAAATGATTGTATACCTAGGCAAGGCAAGGCAAGGCAAGTTTATTTGTATAGCACATTTCATACAACAGGGGCAATTCAAAGTGCTTTACATGCATTATTTAAAAATACAGCAAGAGGAGCATAAGAAAATAAAAATTACAATGAATAAAAGCAAATATAAGAAGTAAATAGATAAAACATTTAAAAAGACAATAGTTAATGGAACAAAGACATTGATAGAAGTGTTTGTGTTTAATCATAACTGGTGCAAAACATGACGTTTTTTAGCTTAGATTTAAATATTTTAAGGGTTTGGGCCTGTTTGATTTCTTCAGGGAGTTTGTTCCAGGAGCATGCAGCAGCGTGACTGAAAGCTGCTGCACCGTGTTTTGTTTTTACTCTTGGAATTATTAGCTGATTTGTCTCAGCTGACCTTAGGGACCTTGCGGGAATAGAGGGTGGGAGGAGATCTGATATGTATTTTGGTCCAAGACCATTTTGTGATTTGTATGTAATTAGGAGGATTTTGAATTCAATTCTCTGAGAGACTGGTAGCCAGTGCAGGGATCTCAGGATTGGTGTAATGTGTTCAAATTTCTTTGTTTTTGTTAGGACCCTAGCAGCGGCGTTTTGGATGAGCTGCAATTTACGAACAGCTCCTTTAGATAGGCCTGTTAGTAGACCATTACAATAATCAAGTCTACTCGAAACAAATGCATGGATGAGTTTTTCAAGGTCTTGCTTGGACATGAAACCTCTCATTCTTGTTATGTTTTTCAGGTGATAGTAGGCTGATTTAGTTATCGAGTTTATGTGGCTGTTGAAGTTTAGATCGGAGTCTAGAATTACACCAAGATTTCTGACCTGTTTTTTACTGTGAAGAGAGAGAATCAAGTTTTGCACTGACTTTCGATCTTTTGTCAGGTGCACCGAATACAATTATCTCTGTTTTGTCCTTGTTTAGTTGGAGGAAGTTTTGTGTCATCCAGGCGTTTATTTGCTCAATGCAATTACAGAGATTGTCAATGGGACTATAGTCGTTCGGTGAGAGGGCTATGTAGATTTGAGTGTCATCCGCATAGTTGTGGTAGGCAATTTAGTTCTTTTTTATGATGTGTCCCAATGGAAGCATGTAGAGATTGAATAGAAGGGGGCCAAGGATTGACCCTTGGGGAACCCCACATGTCATTTTAATTTGGTCAGATACAAAGTTGCCAATGGAGACATAGTAGCTTCTGTCCTGTAGGTAGGATCTAAACCAGTTTAGGGCAGTGCCCGAAAGTCCTACCCAGGTTTTTAGTCTATCTATTAGAATGTCATGGTCTACAGTGTCAAAGGCAGCACTAAGATCTAGTAGTACCAAAACTGAGATTTTTCCGGAGTCTGTGTTTACGCGAATGTCATTAAGGACCTTAATAAGGGCCGTTTCAGTGCTATGTAGGGGGCGAAAGCCTGATTGAAAGTCATCAAAGAGATCATTTAGGGTCAAATAATTGTTGTTCGTGGGCAACCATTTCAATAATTGTTCCTGTACAGGGAAGGTTTGATATGGGTCTGTAGTTTAGTACAAATGGGTCTAGGCCGTTCTTTTTTAGTAGAGGCTTAATAACTGCAGTTTTCAGGGCTTCAGGGAAGATTCCTGATGAAAGGGAGGTGTTAATTATTTGTATTAGTTCGCCTGCCATGCAGCTAAATATGTTTTTAAAAAAGGCAGGACATCAAGGGCACAGGTGGATGGTTTAAGACGTGACATGATTTTATCTAGGGTCTTGTAATCAATGGTGTTAAATTGTGACATGGTTGTTATGTCCGCCCTATTGGGTTGTTAATGGGGACATGTTTTTCATGCCTGACACAGAAGACGTAATGCCTTGTCTAATGGTTTCTATTTTATTGTTAAAAAAGGATGCAAGCTCATTGCATTTACTAGTTGAGTGAAAATCCTGAGCAATGGGTGTTGGGGGATTTGTTAGTCTGTCAACAGTTCTGAAAAGGATGCGGGCATTATTGATGTTATTGTTTATGATCTTAGAGAAAATGATTGCCTGGCACTTCTTATTTCTAAGTTATAGTTCTGAAGATTCTCTTTATAGATATCATCAGTGGACTTGAAGGTTCGTTTTTCTCCATCTGCGCTCTGCTTTACGACATTCTCTTTTTTGGGTCTTTACGGATGGGGCAGTTCTCCAGGGAGCTTTTTGCTTACCAGAGATGCATTTGGATCTAATGGGTGCAATATCATCAATGGTTTTTGTGATTTTTAAGTTGAAATCGTGTAGAAGGTCATTTACTGAGGTTGGAATAGAAGTTTGGGGGGGGGGGGGGGGGGCTAGGGAAAAGGCCTGTGTGAACAGTGCACTGGTCTTTTCATTGATATATCGTTTGGAAATAGTTTTAGACATAGTTTGAATAACAGGAAAGATAGATACGTCAAAGAATATGCAACAGTGGTCAGACAGGGCAATGTCGGTTACAACAACATTTGAAATATCTAGGCCTTTGGTGATGATAAGGTCCAGAGTGTGACATTGATTATGAGTAGGGAGGTTCACATGTTGTTGAAGTTCAAAAACATCTAACAGAACAGAGAGTTCTTTGGCTTTGTTGTCCTCTGAGTTATCTACATGAATATTGAAATCACCAGCAATGATCAGACCATTCAATTCAGTAGTAATGATGGAGAGAAGCTCTGTAAGTTCATTAAAGAAGCTAGTAGAGTATTGGGGTGGTCTGTATAAAATTATAAAAAGAATTCGAGTGGAACATTTAAAAACAACTGAAAGATATTCAAATGATAAAAATTCCCCGAAGGATTTCTGTTTGCAGTTAAAACTGTCTCGGAAGAAAGAGGCGATTCCACCACCTTTTTTGTGGGATCTAACGACATCTAAGGTTCTAAAATTGGGGGGTGCTGACTCAATAAGAATTGGTGTCTTGTTATCTTTATCTAACCAGGTCTCAGTGATAAATAAGAAATCTAGTTCATAGGAGCTAATCAAGTCGTTGATTAAGAGAGACTTATTAGCTAAGGATCTGGCATTGAAAAGTGCTAGCTTGAGTGGTTTTGTGTTTGGTCTCTGTGTGGGCTGTGTGTGGCAGGGTACAGAAATTAAATTTGAGGGGTGTATAAAGCATTCAGACTTGCAATTAACTGTTCTGTTACTGATATGAACAGGGATAGCAAGAGTTGAGAGTACCAGCTTTATATCAGGAATGTCAATGGTATCAACCAATCTATGGAAGCAGGGACTGTTAGAGCATCAACTGATTCTGGGTGTCATCCGGGGGATGGGGATGGGTGTTGTAGATAGCATCCTGTGGCGGAGTAGGGCGATGGGTATTGTTGATGAGGCTGGCATTGTTGATGAGGCTGGCGTCACAGGGAGTGTGGGGCCAGGTGTTGTAGAATGGAGAGTTGCCTGAGATGGAGCAGCTTTCGGGGTGAGCTCTACTCCTGTCTTCACCATTTTCTCTAACTTAGCTGAGAAAGGCAGGAACGGCGTTCCTACACAAAACAATGCTTTTATTAATAATTTTGGAATGCTGTTTGTCACTGCTTTTATTTTTATTCACACATTGTAACATTTCATTTTACAATTGTATAAGCATTCATTCACAACTTGTAATCCATATTGACAAATAATTTAGCTTGTATTTAAATAATGGTTTACGAATCCAAATCAAGGGGTATATGTGTGTGGATAGTACATTATATTTGTGCTTTCTGTTTTTTGTTTACGGATCATTGTACACATTTGTGAGTGGTACTATATGTATTTACAATATTGGCAGTAATCTATGTCCAATGGGGGAGGGCTGATTTCAATGCCACGAGGGAAGCCTCTTAAGATGTCACAGGTTCTAGAAATGAATAAATCACAGCCTGCGCCAAAGAAATGAGGAAACTGCCAAACATTTAAAATCTTTTAGAGATGTTTTCAGCCCGCAGGCTCTTCCATGAGCACCCCATGCCTCATACTGACTTTCACATAAAACTGTCTGACTGCTTGTCAACACTTAGATTTTCCACTTTGGACTTTTAAAGATTTATATATGCAAAGACTTAAAAACATTTTTTTGCAATTTTTGTTTCATATAAAGTAGTAAAGTATTTTTTGGGATGTAAATACAGCTTGCTAAGCTACTGAATCATTGTTTGTTGTTGTTGTCATTGTTTTCGACACAATGTCTGATAATTGTTTTGTATTTAGTTTAGCATTATATTATTGATATCAAATACATATACACATGTTCAGAGCCTTTCATTATGAAATACTCTAGGTGTTCTCCAGAATGCTGCTCAAGACTTTAGGATCTGCTTACCACCCGTCCATGAGGTGCTCTCAGGACGGCCCCTCCATGAGGTGCTCTCAGGACGGTGCTTACCACCCCTCCATGAGGTGCTCTCAGGACGGCCGACAAGATCTGCTTACCACCCCTCCATGAGGTGCTCTCAGGACGGCCCCTCCATGAGGTGCTCTCAGGACGGCCCCTCCATGAGGTGCTCTCAGGACGGCCATGAGGTGCTCTCAGGACGGCCCCTCCATGAGGTGCTCTCAGGACGGCCATGAGGTGCTCTCAGGACGGCCGACAAGAAACTCATACAAACTGGTCACCTCAAGATGTCGCACAGAGAGGTAGAGGAGGTACCCTATCTGGTCAGATTCATGTCATAGCAATGACATTTCTAGCATTTGGAAATTGTCTTATTTATTGAACCACTCAAAGTTAATGCCTAATACTGCCTAATACTAGGTCACACAAATTCACTTACCCTCACATATCTCAGAGCTCGTTTTTAACATATTGTCCAAAAATCTCTCTAATGCCTCAACCAGGAGATGCAATTGGGAATGCGTACTATCTATGTATGGTGCACAATTTTATTAGGAGACTGTGTAGGTTTTATTGTAAAAGCACAGTAATTTAGATTTTTTAAGATAAATTATTTTCAGGAACCTGTAATATTGCTGAAAGCAATATTGATATATATATGATATATATATGACCAATAAACTATTTATTTTTTTCCAGATACAGATTTAATCCTACTTCAATCCTACATTACATTTTAATCCAGGCCGATGGTATGACTTCATAGACCGAATTTGAATTATTCATTTTCATTAAAACATTTCCATTAAAACACTTGAGCAACAAACCATGTACTGGTAATCTAAGATTGCAATTTGGGCCAGGGCATCTTCACCTTTAAATCATTGGGTAGTCGATTGGCATCGAAATATGATACTCTATCATCTTTTTATTCATTGGCTAAGAATGATGACTGCCCAGAACAATGGTTACTGCATAGTTTGGCTCTGGTTGTAGATATACAGCCTTTTTCTTCATTCTTATGTTACATTCCATATTCTGGCCCAAACAAAATGAGTTGCTAATAGTTATCTATCCGACAACGGTTGTTAACAGTTGTGTCAACATTCATGCCTACCTACCCCGGGTCATTCATTATTGTTGTAGCTTCAACACAGTGTATATGCTGCAGTACACTAATGTAGCCCTCTAGTATTGCCTTTCACCTTGACCTTCCTTAGACATGCACACCCACACAGACCTAAATGTCACCCCCTTCCACAACTTCCTGTCTTTAGGACGCCGCTGACAGTCCAAGGAAAGGCCTAGGGGGTTTTGCCTCCTAACACACTCATAGAAAGCATCCTCAGTATGTTTACACAAGGTGTTAGAGCACATTGCAACTCACTCAGTACTAACCTCCACTGTTTGCTTTAGAAATCACACACTAAAAATACTCTTTATACTGTAACTTCCTTTCTTGGGGTCACAGAGGAGTCTTTTGGTGCACTATAAGGCCAACATTTTGGTTGGCGGAAAATATAAAGACGATAAATGTCACAACACACAGAGTGTAAATGCTTTGTTCTCTGAGAATGATTTATTTTGAAGTGAACTGAACTCTTCAAACGAATATTCTGTAGCCAATAACCTCCTCCTGAAACAAACTATTAAACTACAGTACCTATTAGTGCATATAATCAAGCTAAATAAAGTAACACTTCTGATGAAATGCAGAATTAACCATTTTTAACAGCATTTGCTTAAAGACGTAATGTACAGAATAGTTTCATCCAGGTGATGAATACTGCAATGTGTATGCATTGAATATTGCCTCCCGGCCTCATCTTCTGGTGTATGCAAGGGATCTGTCAAACCTATGACACGTCTTTTGTGTCAACTCAGCTGTAACCTTTTACTACATTAGTTGAAGGTTTCATGTTGCATTCCATATCACAAGATTCCTTGTAAATTGTAAAATGTCAATAGTGACAAAGTGATTGTCACAATAGTGACAAAGTGACAATAAATAATGCACATTGTCATTTGTTTTCATATACTGTATATATATATATATATATATATATATATATATATATATATATATATTACACATGTTGCCATGCTAATCGCCAGGTTGATGTTGAATGAGAACTGACACAACCAACCCACATGGTTCAATGAAGGCTAGAAAAATAAATCTGTTGCACCAGGCACAGTGTATCAGCTTTAATTGCAGGACAGAGGGCAAACATGTCCCCTTTTGAAACCTTGTGAAAACAGAGTCTCTGGTTGGCAGGGCTGTTGATGTTGTATGAGCTGAGAGCGGCAGGTCTGCACAGGCACCAAGCACCTCTGGGTCATTGTTGTGTGGCGACTGGCGAGGTAAGGGAGGGTTACACAAACAGCCTGCAGTAAAACACCAGTGGTCTAATTGGAGAGCCTGTAATTTTCTTACAGGTCCAAGTTCAGACGCAGGTCACAGCAGAGGAGTAACGTCAATCCCCAAACTCTGCTCCCCCACCCCCCACCCCCCACCCAGTCAAACATCCATCGCGCACCTTCACCTGTCAGCTTAACTCACTCTCAAGCAATTAGCCTGGTAGATGGGGGAACAGGGGAGCGGCATTCAGTATTTTACCCCCTCCTATGTTATGACAGGGGAAGCAATTTTTAAATACCAAGAGTAGGAGCCACAGGAGACTTACTAATGTCAATAACGGGAGATCCTCCCCACAACATGCACAATGCCCCTATTGTTTTCAACCGCAGTAACCTGCCATTGATGTGAGCATGAACATAAACGTTCATACAGATAGCATTGTACAATGGTTCACCACACACTGCAATGTTTATGTATGTTGTGGATGTCATTGTCCCTTAGACTTATATCATACTGTATTTGTATATTGTATATGTTGAATACCTTGGTAAAAAAAGATGACAGATGCTATTATACACTTTTGCATGCAATCTACATTATCCCCTCATCATGTTTTGTAAGTGTTAATATGGCCAGTTCCAATTTTGTTTCAGATTTCAACGTATGACACATCATTTGAAAGCTTACAATCTGCCCTTTCATAATCTGGAAAAAACAGAAAATGTCGTTAATGTTGTAGCTGGCCAGGGGGAGACACTAGTTACTATAGAGCTGACAGGTATATTACCCTTGCCATGGCGGATACCGCAAGCCAGTTATCATGGACTTCCCTAACAAGCCCTTTGATATCCATGCAGTGAAAACAAGCTGATTTATGAGCTTGAGTGCCTAAAAGTGGACGGCAGCGCTGTCTCACAGACAGTAAGACATGTTGACCAGGGCATTAGCTAGCACAAGACGACAGAGAGGCGGACAGCCCTGTGATTATCACAGTAAATACATTAGCTGAATAAGATACCTTCAAGGCAGGCTGTGAGGATGGTGGGATATTAGATTTGCCCTTACCAAGGTGTTGTTTTAAAGAGGCTGATCCTCATTGATTAAAGCTGATTGTTTAATGACAGGAAGGGATGCAAAGACAATCAAATTCCTCAAATCAACATGAATGTGTCTTTAGTTATTTATTTTTTTACTTCATATGATTAAGCCAGGACATAGATTATGCAAATAAAAAACCATCCTAACAGCATTACCTACCTGTCATCTGTCAGTGGGGTTGTCAGCTAAACCTCAGGAAACAAATTTGCAGGGCTGACATACTTACATTGCTAAATAATAATAATAATTCAAGATTCATGATTTGTTCATGATTTATTGCCATGTGTGCCAAAAGTTTATTATATCCCATTATACAAGTACAAGAGAGTACAATTCTTATGGCTTCAGTTTCAGTCGACATTGCAGCAGCAAGAGAAAGCAAAATGGCAATGGAAAAAAGTAGTTAAGATACAATTTAGCAATACAATAATAGAATGGTAAAAAAAAATAATGTTGTGTCCGTGTGTATGCATTTATCATTATAGTCCATAATGTGTCTAGTGGGACTTCGGTGTAGTTCCTTCCCATCCCATCCGGGCATCAAAGCTGTAATAAAAAAAGAAGACAGTACATTTAAAATGATTGCCCACTGTTACCAACACACCATTTTTAGGAAATACTACTATGTTGATAAAATAGAACTGCTAATAGAATACAATGACAAATACCTGAAGTGCTGGTGACTCACATAAAGGTCTCATCTCTCAGAACGTCTCACCTCCTCATTCTGTAACACACATTTCAGGTCAGAGGTGTGGACACTTCTATAGTGTGCTTTCCATAGACTCTCATGAACCTAGTGTACTGTACTTGTTGAAGTCATCCTGTAAGAGGTAGGGTAGTGAAATAATTTCAATCCACAGTATAATTCTACAGCAAATCTACAAATCAATGCTTAAATCATTATTTTTCATTCCACACAACATTACCGTTCATTACAAAAGCATTTACCTTTTCTATAATCTATTATATCTCTAACAAAGCTAGCTATCTAGCTAACAAGCTAACACTTGTTTGGCTAGCGTAGTAAACACACACACACACACACGCACACACACCATAACTTGTGTTATAACTTGGGTTTCACAATTCCCGACATGCCGACCTTTTCACCAAGCCGTGAAACATATGGCAACCTGTAACATGAAAGCATGACACAGTGGTGAACCTACTATAGAGCAAGTAGGGCACAGGGGCTAAAATGATGGTAGGCTGGGCACTCACAGTTACAGTCATACATACATAAAATCCACCATCCATCCATGTGCATCATTTTTCACCATGGCCTGGTCTAGCCTTTGGGAACTCGAAATTGAGCAAGGAGGAGATGGCTTTCCTAACTACATTTAGCTCCATCAAAATGGGCTGTGCATGTCAAACCATGCCAACATACACTGACTGCAGAGGCTTTGCCACAACCCTCTCACTCCTCATTTCCCTCTCCCTTTCTTCCCACCACCTCCCTCACTTTGCCAGGCTTTCACTCAGGGTTTTCCCTAATGATAAAGAACAGCTCCTAATGCACTTAATTTAGACAACATGAAAACCGAGCTCAATAGGCTTGTAATCCACATTTTACACTGAGTCTTGGGTTTATAAGGGAAGCCGTGCTCAAAGCCAAGGAAATGTCTCGGCGAGAGGGGAAAAAGTGCAACACCCTTGACTGTGTAATGCAGGATCAACTGAGTTTCAGGATTGCTGTGCAATTACGTATGTTGAAAGCCCATTTCATAGTTCCTATGCCGAATAGAAATGAAATGTGCAGATATTTCATGTGACTTGCAGGTTTCAAAATGACATACCGGTACCATTCAAATGGCTGCCTTCACATTCAATCACCTTTAATCCGGCTCTGTTTGTTTGCTTCTCAGAGGGAGCAAAGATAACTTCCCAAAAAAACAGTTTCCTTTCTGTCAATTTCTTTGAATAAGCTATTCTTTATTTTCGTACATGAATCCTCAGTCTTGCTCTAGGACACTTTCCTGTGTTGACAGAGTATATTTCCCCCTGCTAGGGGTGGAGGCTTACTGCCACTTTCCACAGGGAAATGTGTGTATGAAAGGACTTAATGTCAGCCGGCCTGTGTTGTGTTGGGCATTAATGAGCTCAGGTGAGCGATGTGCCTTCTCTTGATATTTCCACTGGAAAAAAAAGGGATTTTTTAATGATTGGCAGCTTTAAGGAGCTTCTATTTTCACTGCATATTTATCCTCTCCTCCGTCGACTGCTCTGACAGAGACACATGTCAAAGTGTTTCTGAAGGACTCCTTCCATGCTGCCTTGGCTGATGTCAGAGTGCAGCCAGGGGTCAGGGATGAGCCGTAGGGGCGGGGCCTGGTGCTGGACTGACAGCTCACAGGCAGACACTCTCTGTTGAATGGAGGGATTATGATCACATTGGGTTAGAAGAGTGGTAGAGGAGATGTGCCGAACACATCAGCTCACAAACAAAACCCCGAGATGCCTCCTGCATGCATCACTTAGCACCAAAACAAACAGAGGGTTAACCGCAAATACTAAAAACACACACAAGCACCTGCAGGTGAGCCAGAGTGCAGGAGTGATTCATCCACAGTATGTGCATGTTCCTGCAGAACTCAAACACGAGTTTCTGTACGACCGTCATAAATGACACATGTGGATTATTACCACAGAAGTTGGTAGAGCTTTCTTTCTGTTAGAAAAACATAGAATGATTTAACATTATATATTGCATTTGACTGTACTCCAGATCACTATAATTACCCGCATCATATATTTTTAAGGGACCCTTGTCTCAGACGGGGGATGCTGTGGCACCATTTCTCAATTTTTAACGAGTCCAGAGGTAGGAGTAATTCAAACTGCCATGCTCCAGTACAGCACGAGGCCAGGTGAGGAGGAAAAAAATAAAAAATAAATCATAAAACAAAAACATTAAAATACAATTTAGTTTTACAAGCAATAGTTTGGATTGGAAAGTTATTGCAAGCTTTATGAAACTGCAGCTGCTTTGAGTTAAATGAAGGAAAATATAGGCTAGGTCTTGTCAAAGAAGAAGGTCCAAAACTGTTCTGAGCATTCATTTTGAGGAAATAACAAAGCTGTCGAACAATGTAACACTAGTATATAGAGGTCTATAAACTGTATCTGTTTGGATATGTGGATGTTCTCTCCATGCCCTGCACTCCCAAACAAAACCTCCATTATCTTGCAGAGGGCTCACTCAGGTGAGTCAAATCCTCTTGAGTAGCTGTCATAACCATCAGAAACCACAGTCCCATGAAGAGAGAGCCTGCCAGTATGCCCAGCCCTCTCCACACCCCAGCCCTCTCTGCCTGTTGTGGTGCTGGTTGCTATAAACATTTGAGTAATTTGCATTAAGTATGCGATACTGTAATGTTTCCTTCAAGATGTTATCTGCTTGGGTCTGGCACGCTGCCCTGTATTCAGGGCACACAGGGAGGCAGCGGCGGCTGAGATCTCATGTGTCCACAGCCTTGACAAGGTGAGCACTTGTTGCCTGGAGGACTCACACAGGCAAGCAGCATTGCTGTCTGGTGAAGCAGAAGGAAAAGGCTTTAAGCCATCAGTGAATGTGGACGATTTCATAAGCACTTAAAGGTGATGAAACAAAAGGACATGCCAGATGTGACAGATGTGAGAATAGGTGTGTTTTTGTGTTGCCTCTGAGTGTGTTTAAATGAGTGAGTGTGTGTCACTGCTTCAACTGACAACGTGACTCTTACCCATGGACATTATAGAGTACATACTGATGGAAATGGATGAATTAATAATCGAATGTTGTTACTTAGGAAAGGGAACTACTGTGGAATTGTAGCAAAAAAAGAAAGAAACGAAAACAATGAACCAATAAATCAATCTGTTAAATGTTGAAATGTCAGGTGCACTGACTGCATCAAAGATCAAAGCATTATCATTAACCCACGCAAATGTGAAAATGCATAATGACATACACTCTAGACACAGTCACAAAATGCATTAGGGAATGATGATGTTTTTCTTTCCTGTGGTGTGGGTGGTAATGATTTGATTTCCCTAATACGTAGAGACGAAGTGCTTCCTGATTAGAGAAAAAAAGATGTGACCATTGGAAAAAGAAGACTACTAAAATGTCCACCCTTATTCCCAGCTGAACTGGCTGAACGTTCTGCCATAGACAACTAGTGTGGGTTGCTAATAAACAGGCTTTTAAAATCAGGGCAGATGATCATGACAGCCCGCTAGCAATGTTTTTCAGAGAATCCCAAAATGAATCATGTTGTTTTGGTGTATATGTTATAGTACATGTGGGAATACGGTACATGTGGGAAAACTAGGGTTAGGGTTAGGGTTAGGATTAGGGGTAGGGGTAGGATTAGGGTTAGGGTTAGACATGCCAACATGTACCAAGTCGACGTAGCACCTAACCCTAACCCTATTTTCCCCACATGTACCGTATTCCCACATGTACCGTAACATATAGATAAGTATGCGTTTACAGGGCTTTTTACATTGGTTTCAATCAAGCACTTCCACTTTTCCTGTTTGAAAAAAAAACATTCTAAATAATGGACTGTAGTCAATGAACAAGGGCTGCCGAGTGAATAACACGTATTGGGTTAAAGACGGATCGAACAAGATAACTCCCGTGCTTGACGTGGCCCTATGGTCATCAAATGTAAAGAAAAAAAAAGATGTCACTGTGCTATTTTTCTTCCACTAAAGGAACAGGCCCTCTAGGGAGTTTCTTAGGGGTTGGGGGGTTATTTGAACTGGATCTGCTGTTGATTGAAATGAATAGGCCCAATATCACAACTCTTTACAACTCGATCCCAGTGACAGATGGAGGAGTCATATGAGAGGACACTTTCTCTAATCCTCAGACCTCTCATGTGCACTGGCATTCTGTGATATTTGAGAAACAGAAAAGAGGATGTGAGAGTGACCCCTTCAGTGTGGCCTATTGCAGGGACTATAAAGACTGTCTGCTTCGGGACCCCCTGATTTCATGGTGGACAGAGACACAACAGAGAGGTGTGGAAGGATGTTTATTTAGTTTTACTGCTCATCCAACAGTTGAAGCAGTGGTGTGTGGGGATTGGGAGGTCAAATATACAGGCATTGCCTCTCTAAACCTGGCATTGACCCCTCCTCACCTTTGTACGGGACCAGGGTCCTGTTTCAGTGGCGCCGAAAGAAAAACAACTGCATTTAATTTTATTAAATGTTGGACTTTTTCACTGATCTTTATTACTTCACTAGGTTGGTTAATCTCTAGAGATGTGTTGGTGTGTGAGCAGTGATTTGGCTTGGATGCTACTATGGGAGGTGCGTACTCATTTGGAAGAGTCAGTTCTTGATCATGTCTTGGAGCAAGGTTATGTATAAGCCAAAGTTCTCCAAAGTTCTCCAGCCAATTGACCCATTTCAAGCTTGGTCGCAAGCTGTGTGTGAGAGTAGAGCCTTGTCTTTGAGACGGGCGCACAGTGCATGTTTAAGTTTGCGCCAGGAGAGGCTGGCAGAGGCAGAAAGTGGAGGACAGGCCTACCGAGGCATGGGACAGAATGAAGCGTGGGGCAGAATGAGGAATGGCACCAAAGATGTGTGCTTGACACCTTTTCTCCCCCACACACCACAACAAGGCCGCCGCCCTCCTCCAACCCCCTCCAGCTCCCCTGTTGTGTGTGTGAGGCAATCAAGAAAATGGAGGATGAAGTGTGGGTATGAGCATTATGAGCCAGTTGAGGGCACGTCAATTGTGTCTCGGATAGTTTGAACACCTAGGCCATCTAGGCTTAGTAGTGAGTGCATGTGGGCAGCGTCGACTGGGATGCATCTTGGACAGAGTCAAGTTGTGTGTGAGTAGGAACCCACCTTGGCTGCCAGAGACTGTTTTGGTGGAGCCTCTCTTGGAGAAGGGTGTGAGAGAGAGGATAGGCCAACTTGGCTAGGTTGCAAGAGTGTGTGGGCTGATTCGGCTGGGACCCGTCTTGGACCAAGTCAAGGGATGTGAGAGGTCGTAGGGGCCAAGTCTTAACGTGCACTGGTTGCTGACTGAGTCAGAAGTCAGAACATCTCCAAAATATAGCATAAGAGCACAGGCACAATAAGAGGAGGACCCATCTGAACCCTTGAGAGGGCCACAGAAAAAACTTTGGGAAACCAAGGATGCAGAATTGGTGCCATCACCCAAGAGAACCAGACAACAGCCATGTTAGGGCCATGTAGGTTGTAGCAGCATGTTCAGGGGAGGAACCAAGTACGTGTCAGGATGAGCTTGCTATGAGCATCATAATCACCCAAGTGCCAGTCAGCAGCCATGAGAGGGCCACAGAGAAAACAGAGATTCATGGGGGGGAGCGCAGCAGGGGAGAGTAGCAGAAGAGTTTGAATGAAAGAAATGCTAAGATAATAAGATAATCTAAAGATGTATTCATTAATATAACGCTTAATGAAGGATACCTCTTAATACTAGTACACGTAGGTTAATGAGAATAACACTGGTGCAGCATTTTAGCATTGTTGTCAAATGTACGCTGTGGATATCACAATGTCTTCACTTCCACACACCACACCCCCCAATTGACTCTCCGGGACATACCCCATACCTCTCCATGTCCTGGTGTTAAATCACTAGCACTCTGTAAACGTGAGGTGCTCCCATCAGCAGCCCAGTCTGGGGTGAAGTGAGAAGGAACATTACATCCAAATAAATGTCATCAATTTGAGGGCTGCTATGACACGTAGGAGGGGATGTGTGGTGCTCTAATAACAGCCATTTGGGGATCCTCTTCCATACTAAGTCCTGTTGACTTAAGGCATGCTGTCAGGGGATTGGTATGGCATTAATAAAGACAAGCGCCGGAGATACTGTCGGTAGCAGGCACTCCTCCTGTGTAATTTTGAGGTTTGTGGTTGAGGTTGTATGGGTGTAGGGACATGGGCCTCTAATCATGGACACTGACCTGTTGTCAGGAGGCTCTATCACCTTCCAGTGTAGTAACATGATTTAATGCATGTAACCCCTTGATTAACATTGCATTAATGCATGAAGAGTAGGCCGTATGTGACAGGGTCTGGTGTCCCCAAATAGGACAATGTCACTGTAAGCGTGTAAGCAAATGATGTGTCATACATTGAAGTCTGAAAATAGTTGAAGAAGATGTTTATTTTAATGTTGGTACACCTCAAACGAAACACCAGAGAAAATCGCTCTTACTCAAAACAATAGAAAACACATAAATAATTAGATAAAAACGTACATTTGTTTACAAGCCATGGATCACGAACCCAGTAGCCTGAAGCAGGACGGCAGACGGTACAGTGAATACAGTGAAGTATTTAGTCATCCTAAAACTGTCGTTTGTTATATTGAATGGGCTCTTCAACACTTAAACTTTCGTAATATGAAAAAAAACAGGAAAAAAAAAATTGGGGGTCATTTGCACAACTTGAGAATTGCCGGCATGCAAACCTTTTCACCAAACCATGTCACATTTGCTTAGAAGTTAGCTTTAACGTTTTTTGAAGGTCAAACCTTTATTTATGGTTAAAATTAGTTTGTGATGAGTGAAAATATTATCATGAAGGGTAAGATGAATGCCTTGCATCCGTTTTAATTTGTAGATCAGCCATACATTTAACATTCTGCCCTCTCTATAACCTAATTTGTGAGCCAGTAAAGTAGGGCACAATAGGTGACTGTTCGTTTATGGCCTTGGAGGCCAACTAATGGTTGCTGGCTTTATCAACACAAGCTCTATGCAAGTCAAACACAAGACAATGGCAAATATAGCTGTCAACTAGGATTCCCATGTACAAAGCAAGGCACTGTTCTCCATGACTGACAACATCTTTGACAGATAAATGATTTACTTAATGCTAATACTGTGGAAGGGCAAGTAACATGATGTTGGCAGAGAAGCCAGAGAGAGGATACACATTTACCGTCACACACATGTCTGTGTGTATTGTGCGTTCTGCAGAGTCTGCTTCACTGTACACTGTTGTGTGAGCAGGGTTACACAAATAGAGCAGCTGCCAAGAGAAGCAGTGAATAATGTTCCTTTATATCTCCCTCTCCCTTCCATCCAATGACACATCCGTGTTGTAAGTCGCTTTGGAATAAGGCGTCTGCTAAATGCCAAAAATGTAAAATGTCATATACAGTCATGTTTAGCCTGTTGTTGAGAACATTACTATTTTAAACCTCACCTTGATCATGAGATTATTAATTATTTATATAACCTTCATTCAGCCAGATGAATAAAAAATAATAGTCATTTAAACAAAAAACCCAAAGGATCTATTATTGACAAGAGTATATATTTTATTGTATTTGTCATTGTGGGTTAGGGTTAGAAAGGCTCTTTCTTCTACACTCTCAACTATGCCAGGTTGGTCAAGGGATCCAGCTGCAGACATGAATCAATGATCCCAAATAATGTCTATGCAATTACGTAAACCATTCAGCTGAAAATAACTGAGTTATTGAGAACAAAGGTCTCTTTGCATCTCTGGAACAGCGTGCATAAATGATTGTCTCTTAATTGGATTAAAACCTCAAAGTCAGCTCAAGACCTCCCACACCCATCTCATGGAAAAAACCAGCTTGTTCATTGTAGATCTTCATCTCATAAGGTCTTCAGTTTCTCAACAGTTATTAGACAAGGATCCTTGTTGCAAATTCTTTATTTTATTGTGGCAATAAATCTATCATCTCCACCGCAGAGCGGGAAATATCTTTTTTTTTTCTCTTGGCAGAAATGTTCCATATAAATAAACAACGGGTATCTTCTTCATCATCCTCCACAATTAGTTTTTTTCCCCTCTCTCCTCTTCTCCTTTCTCCTCAGGTGAAAGGAAACTGTTGGCACATGCACGGATTGCTCAGTCAGTCATGATGTATTCACCATTCTGACAGTAATCTTGGCTGAGCTGTCAATGTGTGTGTGTGTGTGTGTGTGTGTGTGTGTGTGTGTGTGTGTGTGTGTGTGTGTGTGTGTGTGTGTGTATGTGAGAGAGAGAGTGAGTGAGTGAGTAAGTGAGTGAGTGAGTTTGTGCACGCGTTTGTGTTGACAGCAACCTGCTAGGTGAGCTCAAAGTAAGTTGCACTGATGACAGCAGAGAGCATCCTGTTCCTCAGGCTGCAGTCACCTTTAACCATTTCCTGCAAGGCAAGTCACATCTAATGTACACATAGTCCAGCAGGGAGACATACAAGGGAGGCTTGACTTAGTTGATACAGGAAAATAAAGTTTGCATCTACTGTAAATGTATTTAATCAAACCATGGAAAACCATGGTGTGTGTAATAATAGGTATGTCATAGGTTGTTTTGTTACACTGTGCATGGTGATGATACTATTTTAACTCATTATAATCGACCCTGCTTAAGATACACATTTTATGTAAGTCCAAGCAGTACATGAATAAAGAAAATATCTGCACACCTGATAGTAACAGAGTAGACAAAAAGGAAACTGTAAAGAAAAATTCCATGGCAACACTGCTTAGTTGGAAAATGCATGTAATGTAAGAAGTTCAACTTCACTATAAAAACTGCAGACCAAGTCAAGCCGGTCAACAGTAGCAATGCTACAACAGCAGTTGTTTTTTCAGCAGAAGCCTAGGCTATGGTTTCTGGATGTAGAAAAAAGAAGACAAAAGATGTGTCTGCTTTTCATGTGGGCCAATTTAGTTCTTTTAAACTCCCACACACCCATGGAGGTTTCCACTAGCTCATCTGAAGAACCCTATCCTCCCTGAATTATAGGGAGATTAGGCTGGATTACGCTGCCTCTGAGAATCCCAGCAAGAGACTGGCTATTATATCCATCAGAGGAGACAGTGGGCAGCACCTGTTGCCACACAGTTGCCCATAAAGGCCTGTTTAGCCCTCAAACTGGGCTAGCTCAACTGAGCTTCAGAAAAAAAAATCTAAATGAATGAATGAATGGACTTTATTGTCATTGCTACAGTACAGGTACCAAACAACGAAATTTACGAGGGGTGGCTCCCCTGGTGTTAGGAAAAAAAAACACTTTTAGAAAAAAAAATCACAAGAAGGTAAGGAGCTGGTTTACATAAATAAAGGCTATGTACACAATCCACTGTACTATACTGTACAGATAGTCAACTAGGGTTGTCATATTGCACAATAGTATTTTTTCACGTTATTTAAAGTGTCACATGATTTACTATAATAATAATGTGCAACGAGAGGAGAAAAAACACTGGATAAGGTATACACCAACATCAAACGTGCTTACAAGGCTAGTCCGCTAGCTCATCTAGGCATGTCTGACCATGTGTCAATCCTCCTGATTCCTGCATACACTACAATGGGGAAAAGTGCTCCCACCACCACTAAGACTGTCAGAACCTGGCCAGAAGGGTCCGCTCCACTGCAGATCTGCCTAAATGACACCCTATGGCAGGAATATGAGCATGAGGACCTGGAACAGTACACGTCGTCGGTTCTGAACCACATAGTGAACTGCACCAACTCAGTCACCGTGGACAAACGGGTCCGGGTCTACCCCAACACGAAGCCATGGATGACTGGGAAGGTCCAAAAACTGATAAATGAGAGGGACAACGCCTTCTTCGCAGGGAAGCGCACACCGCTGTACAGCTCCACCAGGGCCAACCTAAAGCGCGGCATCAAAGCGGCCAAGGCAGAGCACAGAGAGAAGATTGAGGAATGCCTCCTGAGCAACGACTCCAGGCGGATGTGGCAGGGGGTTCAGCAGATGACAAACTTCAGAGCCAACAGGCTCACAGCCGCAGAGGACGACCCCCTGCTGGCGGGAAAGCTGAACACCTTCTACGCCCGGTTCGACGAGGGGCGAACGGAGGTAACCACAACACAGACACCACTCTCTCCAGCTCTCAGCAGCCTCACCCTCACAGAGCACGAGGTGAGACGCGTACTGAAGGCGGTGGACCCCAGGAAAGCCTCGGGGCCGGATGGCGTCCTGGGACGGGTGCTGAGAGACTGCGCCGACCAGCTGGCCGGGGTTTTCACCAACATCTTTAACCAGTCCCTGTCCCAGGCCACCGTCCCACCCTGCCTGAAAACCTCAACTATCATCCCAGTCCCGAAGAAAAGCACGGTGAGCTGCCTAAACGACTACCGCCCGGTGGCACTCACACCAATCATCATGAAGTGCTTCGAGAAACTAGTCCGGGCCCACATACTCACACGCCTCCCGCCCAACCTGGATCCATACCAGTTCGCCTACAGAGCCCACAGGTCCACAGAGGACGCCATAGCGACGACTCTCCACGCCACTCTATCCCACCTGGAGAGGGGAAACAGCTACGCGAGACTGCTCTTCGTGGACTTCAGCTCCGCCTTTAACACAATCCTTCCAGACAGGCTAGTGACCAAACTACTAGACCTGGGTCTATCACACTCTATATGTGCGTGGATCAAGGACTTCCTGACCGACCGCCCCCAGAGGGTGCGGGTGGGCCCCCACACCTCCACAGCCCTCAGCCTCAGCACTGGGTCACCCCAGGGCTGCGTGCTAAGCCCCATCCTCTACAACCTCTACACCCACGACTTCACCCCCATCCACCCCAGCAACTACATCGTAAAGTTTGCAGACGACACCACCGTGGTGGGATGTATCTCGGGGGGGGACGAGGCGGCGTACAGGGATGAGGTAGAGCAATTGAGCAAGCTGTGCAAGGTTAACAACCTGCTGCTAAACAAGTCAAAGACCCAGGAATTCATCGTAGACTTCAGGAGGAAAAAGTCAGAGATCCAGCCCCTGCTCATCAACGGAGAGAGCGTGGAGAGAGTCTCAACCCTCCGATTCCTGGGACATCACATGTGGGATGACCTGGCCTGGAAGGACAACACTAAAGGCACCATCAAGAGGGCACAACAGCGGCTATACACCCTGAGATGCCTCAGGAAACAACACAACAAGCAGGAGATACTGGTGGCCTTCTACCACGGCGCAGTGGAGAGCATCCTCACCTTCGGCATCTCCAACTGGTTTCACAGCTGCACAACAGCGGAGAGAAACGAGCTACAGAGAGTCGTGAGAACAGCACAGAAGATCACCGGCGCCCCCCTCCCCTCTCTGGAGGAGCTGTACAAAACACGCTGTCTCAGGAGGGCCTCCAAGATCTCCAAGGACCCGACCCACCCTGGGCACGAACACTTTGTCAAGCTGCCCTCGAACAGGAGGTACAGGACCCCGGCCGCTAAGACAAACAGACTGAAGAACAGCTTCTACCACAGGGCCGTCAAGGCCCTGAACACAGAAAAGGCCTAAGTTCTGGGCCCAGGACAGTCCGGACGGATTGTATGGCAGCTAGTGCTGAGGCACAAACATGTACATTTTCAAGCCTGCAAACTGTGACACTTTAAAATAATAATGTGAAAAAATACTTTTTGTGCAATATGACAACCCTAGTTGACTATCTGTGCAGTATAGTACAGTGGATTGTGTACATAGCCTTTATTGATGTAAACCAGCTCCTTACCTTCTTATGATTTTATGCATCTATGCTCTTTCTAAAATGTGTTTTCTTTTTCCTTTCCTAAACACCAGGGGAGCCACCCCTCCTAAATTTCGTTGTTTGGTACCTGTACTGTAGCAATGACAAATAAAGTCCATTCCATTCCATTCCATATAATGTATAGTTTGTAGATATAGTTTGTTATAATGTTTGTCTTGCCTTATTTTGCTTAAAAATAAGTAACAAATCTGAAATGTGCTTTGAATTTCACAACATTACCTCATACCTGGCTAAATGTGTCTTTAGCATTCATCATAAAATATATTAATAGGTGCTTACTTATCTCTGCAATAATTTCACAACGTGTTTCACAATTACAGTGGGGTGAAAACATTTGGGCACCCCTGGTTTAAGGTCATGTTCTCACATGAAAGTCTGAATCGAGACCCGGAACAAGTGGATGAGTTCGCAACATTGTTGCATAAATTATTTCTCTGATTTG
This sequence comes from Nansenia antarctica, assembly GCF_963989245.1. NCBI lineage: Eukaryota > Metazoa > Chordata > Actinopteri > Argentiniformes > Microstomatidae > Nansenia > Nansenia antarctica. The sequence goes on along the minus strand of NC_137682.1, from coordinate 31,367,683 downwards.
CGTTCTCACAGCCCTTCATGTAAACGAAATAACATACCGTATTTTCCGGACTATAAGTCGCTCCGGAGTACAAGTCGCATCAGTCAAAAATGCGTCAAGAGGAAAAAAATATAAGTATAAATTATATTTATAAAAATATAAATATAACATATAAGTCGCACTGAACTATGAAATGTATTTCACGAAATCCAAGACCAAGAACAGACATTTAATCTGGAAAAGCAAGTTATTCAACTACACAATAGCACACAGAACAACAGGCTGAATAGAAGTCCGGTATGTTAACGTAACACATTAGCAGTTATTCAGCTACACAATAGCATAAAGAACATACCTGCGAGGCTGAATAGGCTAAATTAACATAACAAACCAGCGAGTCCAACAAGCAAGTTACCAGTAAGCAAGTTCACCAAGCTCCCGTTAATGTTTCAGTTAATTTATTCACTGGTACAGGAGCAGCATATAGTGATCACAAGCCCAGAGCGCCCTCTCGCGGCTGTAGACGGTAATGTAAAACTATGAAAAAAAGTGTGACTTATAGTCCAGAAAATACGGTACGCAATCTAAGCAACAGACGTGGTAGTTGATTGGTCAGAGAAATTGCCCGTTGTCCCTCTCTTATCCAGATCAACACGCGTGCGCTGTTGTTTTCCTATGGACTGCCTCGAGCAGCGTTCTCACCAAAAGCGAAGCAAAGCAAAGTGATGGATGCGTCGTTTGTAACCGAAGCAAAACCACCCTTTTCAAGCGGAGCATCCGACAGCTATTTGCTCCGGGAGTTACTTCGAATGCGCGTTCTCACAGCTCCAAACGACGCAGAGCAAAGCGAACTTTATCCTAAACTCTGTTTCAAGTGAAGCAAATGTTCTAGTGAGAACACCCCCTAAATGTCTGTTAATTAATCTCCAAGTGATTGAAAGCAAACCTGAACACTAAATGCTACAAAGTTAAACATGACACCTTTCTGCACATTTCAAAGGTTTCTTTTTAAATGATAAAAAAGGAAAAGGGCCCTGTGCAAAAGTTTGGGAATCCTTTTGGATTATTCTTTGTTCCCTTTTGAGAAGATGATTACTAAGGCCCAGACCAAGGTGATCTACTCGTTAGGGCTTCAATGAGTCAGGTGAATATAATTCCAGGGTTGAACTATATATTCTAAAGTAACTCCATGCCTTCTAAAGTATCCGACTGCAGTGGCTGTTGCGTCTGGTATTAACAACCATGGGTTCCTCTAAACAGTTGTCCAAGGATGTCAGAATCAAAATAGTTCACTTCCACCATATAGGAGAAGGCTACAATAACCTCTTGCAAAGTTTCAAACTACCCATTTCCACTGTCAGAAAATATCGTCATAAAATAAAATAAATGGAACAATTGAAGTCAAGGCAAGACCTGGAAGACCAAGACACATGTCAGATAGAATGGCCTGAGATCTGGTGAGAAATGCTCAGAAGAACTCACACATCTGTGCAAAGAGCTGCAAAAAAGAGTAGCAGACAGCGGTCTAGTTGTTCACAGGACAACAATTCAGCGTACCTTAAACAACAAAGACCTACATGGCAGAGTTGCCAGAAAGAAGCCTTTCCTACGACCTCAACACAAAATTAAGCATCTGAAGTATGCAAAAGAAAACCTTGAGAAACCTGAAGCCTATTGGAACAATGTGCTTTGGACTGACAAAACCAAAATGTAACTTTTTGGCCACAACCAAAGAAGGTATGTTTGGAGAAAAAAGGGTGAAACATTTGTAGAGAAGAACACTGTGCCAACCGTTAAGCTTGGAGGTGGATCCATTATGCTTTGGGGTTGTGTAGCAGCTGGGGGCACAGGCAATATTGTGCGGGTGGAAGGAAGAATGGATTCCACCAAATATCAAGACATTCTAGAGACTAATGTTCTGACTAATGTGTGTGTGTGTGTGTGTGTGTGTGTGTGTGTGTGTGTGTGTGTGCGTGTGTGTGTGTGTGTGTGTGTGTGTGTGTGTTTGTTTACAAGACGGACACTGTCGTCAATGACTGTGTCCACAGAGAAAGTTTTGTCCATCAACATAAAGACCTGATCATTCATTCATTCATTCATTCATTCATTCATTCATTCATTCATTCATTCATTCATACTATTCACAGGACTGTGGTCTGTCGACAGACCTTCTGCTTTGTTTTTGGGTAAGTGAGAGTTACATGCGATAGCCAAACGTGTTAGTTTGTTAACTAGTTCTACGCGTTATTTACAAAGCCGTGTGAGTGTTTACTATGCTAGCTAGCTTTGTTAGAGATAGAGGTAAATGCTTTGTTTGAGATAGAGGTAAATGCTTTTGTGATGAACGTAAGCGGGCGGACGTAAGCATTATTTATAAAACGGGCTGCGCTTGTTTAAAATTGCGTACGTGCTTCCTTCTATAAATACCAACACAGGTAAAATGAACTGTGATAGTGGCTCAATTATAGCGGCTGAATTAAGCCAAGTGCTATATTATAGGGTAGGCGTTCGTCTGGAACTGGGAGAGGGCCGGGCAAGGTCCGTTGTGGAACGCACTAGGCATGTTGAAGGGGAGATAGACAGCTCCGGAGGGATATAAAGGAAGACTGAAATACAATCATAAACATCAGTTCCCTTTAAATCTTGAATTAAACTAATTTCCTCGGCTGATAACAACATCGTTAATTTTATTACGAGCCACTTGCATGAATGACAGTAGGCAGTGCGGCTCACATGCCTGTAATAACTCCGCATAACCAGTAGGTAATGTGCGTACGCAAGGTGAATACTCGACGTAGAGCTACGATCGTTTCCACGGTCAAATTGACTCCAAAGTACTTTCTATAAATGAGGCCCCAGCACTTCAGGTATTTGTCATTGTCATTGTAATAGCAATTATATTTTATCAACATAGCAGTATTTCGTAAAAATTGTGTGTTGGTAACAGTGGGCAATCATTTTAAATGTACTGTCTTCTATTTTTATTACAGCTTTGATGCCCAGCCTGCAAACTGTGACACTTTAAACAAATGTGAAATAATACTATTGTGCAATATGACAACCCTAGTCGTCTATCTGTACAGTATAGTACAGTGGATAGTGTACATAGCCTTTATTTATGTAAACCAGCTCCTTCCCTTCTTGTGATTTTTTAAAAAGTTTTTTTTTTCCCCCTTTCCTAACACCAGGGGAGCCACCCCTCCTAAATTTCGTTGTTTGGTACCTGTACTGTAGCAATGACAATAAAGTCCATTCATTCATTCATTCATTCATTCATTCATTCATTCATGGGATGGGAAGGGACTTTAACAAAGTCCCACTAGATGCATTATGGACTATTGATACATGCATACACCATTTTTGACTATTCTATTATTGTATTGCTCAATTGTATCTTGCCTTATTTTTTTCCATTGCCATTTAGTTTCCTCTTGCTGCTGCAATGTCGACTGAAACTGAAGCCATACAAATTGTACTCTCTTGTACTTGTATAATGGGATGTACGGCTGTAAAGCGCTTTGGAATAAGGCGCTATATAAGTCAGTCCATTTATTTGGGGCTTGGCCCCAAATGCGTCGTGCGAGTGTGGCGCAGAGGACCAAACCGCAGACCATATTATCCTGGATTGCCCGGTGTACCACCCACCCAACGGGATGCATGGT